>NW_024581095.1:4870534-5423343 GCF_017639235.1 Corvus kubaryi | reverse complement strand
CCCGCCGGCAGGTGGCGCGCGCCCGCCGCTGCCGGGGCACGGCGCGCTCCCGCTCCCGCTCCCGCTCCCGACGCCGCTCCCGCTCCTGATCCCGCTCCCGATCTCGCTCCCGGCTCCGCTCCCCTTCCCGACCCCGATCCCGCTCCCGGCTCCCCTCCCATTCCTGACCCCGCTCCCGGCTCCGCTCCATCTCCATCTCCCTCTCCCGGCTCCGCTCCCGCTCCATCTCCCGTTCCCCGTCCGCCGGCGCCCAGTGCAAGCCAGTGCCCCCCCGATGCCATGCGGGAGCCGGTGCCGCTTCCCCCCCGTCCCGCTGCCCCCGTCCTTCCCCTCCGTGCCTCCGCCGCCCGCCCGGGACCGTCGTGCCCCGGACACGTGCTGCGGGGAGCGGCGCGGCCACCCGGGGAGCCGCGGTCACCACGGGATCACGGCGTCAGTCAGGTTGGAAAAGAGCTCTGAGATCATCGAGTGCGCCCTGTGACTGATCCCCACCTTGTCACCCAGACCGTGGCACTCCAGTCTTTCCTTAAACACCTCCAGGGACGCTGACACCACCATCTCCCCGGGCAGTCCGATGTCCAATCATCCTTTCTGTGCAGAATTCTTCCTGATGTCCAACCTAAACCCGCCCTGGTGCAACTTGAGGCTGTTTCGCCTTGTCCTGTCCCTTGTTTCCTGGGAGCAGAGCCCAGCCCTTCCCTGGCTGCACCCTCCTGTCAGGGAGTTGTGGAGAGTGAGAGGTACCCAAGTCTCTCCAGCTCCCTCAGCTGCTCCTTATCAGACTTCTTCTCCCCAGCCTTCCCCAGCTCCATTGCCTTTCTCCAGATTTGCTGCAGCACCCCAGCATCTTTCCTGAAGCGTGTAACGCAGTACTGGACACAGCACTCGAGGTGTGGCCTCAGCAGTGCCAGCACAGGGACAGTCACTGCCCTGGTCCTGCTGCCACATCGTGGCTGGGACAGCCCAGGTGCCACTGAGTTTCTTGGCCACCTGGGCACCCCTGGGCTCATGTTCAGCCACTGTTGACGTGGCAAACCCAGGTCATTTTCCACTGAGGCGCTTTCCAGCTAATTTTTGCCCAGCCTGTAGCACTTCAGGAGTGGAAAAACCCACCTGCAACAGTCCTGTAGCTTCCTGAGTTGTTTGAGGCTCATGTAGCGTAATCTGAATTTCAGTTGCTCCCTTGTTCTTTGCATTCTAATGATTTTATCTTGTTTTCTTTTCCCTTAAGCTTAGATTTGATTTCCTTACACTCAGTTGCTTCCATTGTTACTTTGTGCCTGCAAACACCGGTACTTCTCCATCAAGCTGGTCAGTGCTCCATGCAGTATGATGAGGTGCTACATGGCAAATACATGTTAAAATCTTTGTTGAGAGGAGGAACAGTGCCAGCAAAACTGCAGCCCTGGACAGGAGGGGAGCAGACTTCAGGCAGATCAGGGAACTAATGAGTAAGGTTCCCTGGTAAAACTCTTGAAGGTGCCGGGGTCCATCAGTGCTGGCCACTTTTTAAGCACCGCCTCCCAGGAGCACAGGAGCAGACAGTTCCAGAGTACTGTAAGTCAAACAGATGAAGCAGAAGGTCAGCTTGACTAAGCAAGGCTCTTCTTTGGGATCTTCAACCAAAAAAGGAGGTATTTCCCCTGTGGAAGCAAGGTTGGATGACACAGGAGAAATACAGAGATGCTGCTCACCACTGTAGGGAGAAAATTTGTGCAGCCAAAGCCTAATTGGAGTTGTCCAGAGCTGTGGGGGACAATAAAAAGAGGTTTTTTAAAAATATGTTAATAGCAAAAGGCAGTCCAGAAATAATATTGGCCCAGTGATGAGGATGGTCATCTCAGAAACAGGGACATAGACAAGGGAGAGGCATTCAATGCTTTCTTCTCTTCCATCTTCACCACAGATGACAGGCTAAGGGGTCCCAGTGCCCTGAGCTGGAGGACCATGGATGTGAGAATGATCAATTCCCAATTATCCCTGAACTTGTGTAGGATCTTCTGGTCCAGCTGGATCCTTATAAGTCTGATGGAATTCTTTAAAAAGTACTCATAGAGCTGCTGATGTCATGGCAAAGCCTCTCTCAGTTTTTGAGTGGTCTTGGGAATCTGGAGAAGTCCTAGTTGACTGGAAGCTGATGAAAGTCCCAATTTCAAGAAGGGCAAGAAGGATGACCCTGCAAACAACAGGCCTGTCAGTCTCACTTCAGTGACTAGTAAAATTATGGAGAAGATTACTCTGGCAGGTATTGAAAAACACCTGGAGGAAACATTGGTCACAGCCAGAACAGGTTCATGAGGAGAAAGTCTTGCTTGCCAAACCTGATTTCGCTTTACAACAAGATAACTCACCTGGTTGATCAAGGGAAGCCAGCTAATGTAATGTTTTTGGACTTCAGCAAACCTTTCCATACTGTCTCTCCCAGCATCCTTCTGGACAAAATGTCCAGCCCACAGCTGGATAAACACATCATGGGATGGGTGAACAACTGGCTCACAGGTCAGGCACAAAGGATTGAGGTGACATCTGTCACTGGTGGGTTCCACAGGGCTCCATTCTCGGCCCTGTGCTCCTCAACATCCTCACAAATTACCTGGATGCAGGACTGGAAGGGATGCTGGGCAAGGTTGTCAATGATACTAAGTCAGGAGGAGATGCTGAATCTCTCAAGAGCAGAGAAGCCCTGCAGAGAGACGTCAACAAATGAGAGGGCTGGGCAATCACCAACTGTGTGAAGTTTAACAAGGGAAAGTGCTGGATTCTGCCTCTGGGATGGGATAGCCATGGATATATGGACAGACTGAGGAATGAGATGTTGGAGAATGGTGCCACGGGAAGGGACCTGGGGGCCCTGGTTGATGGTCAGCTGGACATGAGCCAGCAGTGCTCTGGAGCCAGGAGGGACATCCCTGTCCTGGGGGCACCAGGCCCAGCATGGCCAGCTGGGCCAGGGAGGGATTGTCCTGCTCTGCCCTGGGCTGGGGTGGCCTCACCTCAAGTCCTGGGGGCAGTTCTGGGCACCACAACATAAAAAAGATGGTAAACTACTGGAGAGTGTGCAAAGAAGGGCAGTGAGGATGGTGAAGGGCCTTGAGGAAAAGCTGTATGAGAAATGGATGAGGGCACTTGGTCTGTTCAGCTGGAGAAGAGGAGACTGAGGGCAGAGCTCACAGCAGCTCTGCAGCTTCCTCGTGAGGGGAAGAGGAGGGGCAGCTCTGATCTCTGCTCTGTGGTGACCAGGGACAGGACCCAGGGAATGGCCTGAAGTTGTGTCAGGGGAGGTTTAGATTCGGTATCAGGAGAAGGGTCTTCCCCCAGAGGGTGTATGGGCACTGGAACAGGCTCCCCAGGGAAGCGGACGTGGCAAAAAACCTGCCAGAGTTGAAGAAGCATTTGGACGCCACTCTCGGGAACATGGTGTGACTCTGGAGCTGTCCTGTGCGAGAAGCAGGAATTGGACTCGATGGTCCTTGAGGGTTCCTTTCAACTCAGAATAATTTATGATTCTATGATCCTATATTCTGATTCTGTACTTCTTGAAATCTTCTTTCTGACGATGTCAGGAACCTTTGTCTGGTTTGCATGAACAAGCTTGGAAACTGGGAAGAAATTGCTCACAAACACCATTATTTTTTCCATGTATATTACACACATGCACACACTCTGTGCGTATCCTGGAGGGGTGTTCTTGCTGGGTTGCACTGAGTTCTTCCCCTGCTAACAGATAACCAAGTGAACAGCTTTGGCCTTCCGAGATTTCTCCTCTGCTGTCACCAGACAAGCCCAAATATCAGGCAGCTGTCCGGCAGTCTTCATACTTCCTTTGTTTAGGGATGTGGTGTTTTTAAATCTGTGAATTAGCAGTGTGGCTGGGTTTCAGTTCTGCAGAGGGAAGTTACATGGGTAATGCCACCTGTCACCCACACTGCAACCTGTTCAGTGGCACTGTCTAATAAAAACATACACAACAGTAGTGCTTGCAAGTCGGCCGGGTTTTGTTTCTTGTGCATTGGCAATGTAGGATAGAGTTATTCTCCCAAAAAGCTGATTTTGTAAATAGCTCAGGTCTCACACTGAAGACTTATGGAAGGAGGTCTTCATTGCTAAGTGCATGGCAGTCTTTACTTACACTTAATGACAAATTATTAATATACTTCAGGCAAATACGTCATTCTCAACAGCTCCTTGTTTTTTGCCTTTCTCTCTGGTCTTGTCCTTGTAAATTCAATTTCACAGGCACAATCTGTAACACAGCAGGTGCCAAGCGTAGCCTTCTTGTTTCATAGGATCCAACTAACTGTCTATGTGGGATTCATTTAGACAGTAGCATAGGCAGCAATGAAAAAAACTAGTGTTTCTGCTGCACTGAAAGAAAACAATGCTTCTCAAGGAACCTCCCCTTGTAGTTTCTTGTAGGATTCTTAAAGACCATCTACTGCCACGCTTCTATGCAAGCTGGTTCTGGAGAATTTATGAATTCCATGGAGAAAACAGTCGTGAGTGTGGCTTTGCTTTTGCAGTTGAAGTTTTGCAGGTCAGGCCCAGATAACCAACAGTGCTGAAAGCAAAGGAACCCAGGCATGTGAATACCTTTGAGGGTTTGGATTCCAGTTCTTTATGGAGGTCTGTTATTAGCGTTCCAGAGCTTGGGCTATTAAAGTTTTGCAGATTCTCTCTGACTTGTGCCAAATAAACTGACCTGTGTGCACACCTTATTCCTGCTGTAGGGAAGGGACCTCCCTAACTCATTGCCTCTACACTTCCTCCTGGTTTTTAGAGCAGATGCAGGCTCCATATCCTGAAAATTCTCGTGGAGGTTTACCTGAAGGAAGCCTTTGTGTAGATACACATGCACAAAACGTGTGCGTGACAGAAACTACCCCCACAGAAAATTCGCTCTAATTGACACTGCAGTAGTGATCAAGAAGGGCGGGGTGATTGGTGGGGCTGAACTGCATTTTTCCAGTGGGATGGCTGTGCATCTGGAGCTCACATCTGTGGAGCTCAGATGCAGAGATCTGTGCATGGAGCTGGCAGAAGAAGGGAGGGATGAGAACAGCTGAGGGTGCCAACACAATTGAAGCCAAAGAGAGAAGTGACTGTTTCCTATCAGCACCCTGCACTCTGCACCTGAGCACCAGATGAAACAGGATCTGAGCAGGGATTTGCACCAGGGCGGAAACCAGCAGAGAGAGCAAGGGCTGCTTTAAATTTGGTGGCAAAATTACGAGCTTCTGTGTGTCTGACTGCTCTGATTCAGGGCCTACAACCAGACCTCTTGGTTCCAGCATGTAACAAGGAATGGGCACCCTAAGGAAGTCGCATGCTGGAGAAGGAACACCCTAAAGGCACCTCTCTGGAAGCTCACAAATGCAGGAGGTTGTTGCAATGTCTCCTACTCTCCAGAGTGCTGGTGATGGACTCAAGCACTTTGAAAACCCTCTGGCCAAGAAGAAATGCTTGTGGCTGCTTTGAAGTGAGCAAACAGAAAGCACCCTTTTGAAGTCAGCACAGTAGCTGGACCGGGATGTTGCTTTGGTGCAGTTCAGATCCTTTTATTCAGCAGGGTAGTGGCCAGTGCACTCATCTGGGAGACCTAGCCAGGGAATGCAGAAAGTCCTTTGGCTTTGAGAAGGTGTGTGCCAGCCTTGTAAGCGGTTGGGTGTGCTGGTGAAGGTCACTGGCTAGGGTGACATGTTCTGGTTGAGCAGTAGCGTGGAAGACAGAAGAGACACAGTGGGACAGCCCAAACCCCAGGTTTCCTAAGGGTTAGTCTGCCAGAGTGGCTCATCTGATGCGAGTGAATTTCCCTGCCACTCCTGAGAGGCAAAGTCAGCAGGCTGCACTGATGGCTAGAGGATGTGGCTATAATGGTGACAGATTGGCTGCTGGTCTTCTATTTTTCTCTAGAAAAGGTACATTTAGTGCTATAGACCACATTCATAAGAGTCCCGGGAAGAAGCTTTGCCTTTTGCTCTTTGGGGACTCTAGCCATAATATTAGGAAACTGTGTTGGCATGTTAGCAAGTGTTCATTCTTCTGCTAACCTTTTTCAGGAGTCTTCTGGGTTCATGCCACAGATACTGATGGTGATGGGCTGCCAAGTAAGTGATAAAACATTACTTGCTTCTTACGTACCTGGTTATGTGTAAGGCTTGACTATTTTAGGCTAAGTGGGAGGAAAATTGTTTTATGACCTTATAATTAGCAGTTGTGTGAGAATAACAGCAAGACTTATTGAGTCATTCTGATAGCACGGTTTCCCTTTTTCTTGCATTGCTTAATTTAAAAAAAAAAACAAAACCAAGAAAACAACACATCAGCATGTTTTATAACACAGCTTTAAATAAGCAAACAGACAAACCTAATTTCAAGGGATGGTCCAGAGGTCTCTGCTGCTTAGATTCGTGGTGACTGAAATGTGTCTTGAGAATCTGAGGAATGCTGATGGTCTGGCAAAGAGCAGATCGGGCAAAGGACACAGAAGTGATACTCAATAACATCTTGTGGTGATAATTATAGAAGCCTGGAAGATGTGAGAGAGAGATAAATGAGTGACCAAGCTGGTAATGGGTTTGCTGACTTGCTTCAGTATCTCCTCGATGCCAGTGACAGTGAAAAGCAGCTCCATTCGTATCTACTGAGTTCATGATGCATTTATTTACCTCCTGCATCTTCCTTACACTTCTGTTTCTCCTCCCTAAATTTCCAGTTCCTTCCATGATGTACTCATGACACGGTCATCTCTGATCACCTTCCCAAGGATTTTCAGGCAGCTGAAGGGCAGTTATTTGCCCAGTTACCAGGTGAATTTCAAAGTACATGACAATCCCACCCTCCTTTTTAGAGCAGTGGAGCTACCCCTCTCCCTGAGTGCTACTGCTGGGTTGTCAGTTTTGTTTTCAGGGTCTGTCATCACCTTCTTTCTAGTGACGTTGGTCACTGTTTGCTGTAGCAGCCCCACAGCAAAGTCTGGATGACAAGGCACATAATAGTACTGGCATTTGTGCTTACATATGAAATTCCCAAGAGGAGGAGAGCTCAGACAGGGCCTGGAGAAACTGCTGGAGGACCTCTTGTTTGTGTTGGGTTTGAGATACAGTTTGGGAAGGTGGGAGCTGAAGAAGAATGCTTCTGTTGAGTCCTGAACACTTCTCTGTGTGACAGAACCTGGAGGCAGTCTTCTGTCTTCCTGCTTATTTTTTTCTCAGATAATCCCTGGCGCATCCCAGGCACCTGGTTTATTTGGTTTTCTGAGCAGAGAAACTTCTCTTTTCCTTGAGTCATATCAAGTGAATCACACTCAGCAGATGTCTGTCAGCAGTAGCTTGGGACCACAGACCTACAGGATGTTTTATGAACAACAAGGAACTTGCCCAGTGCTGAAGTTGACATATTTTTCCCCAGAAACTGGGTTTTCTTATTGCCTTATTTTTTTGGTGGGAGGGAGGTGTGGGGCAGTGGAATTGACCTCCAGCACTCCAACACCCAGTGATCAGTTTGTCTGCTGGTGTAAATCATTACCACTCCAGTCTGATCCACTCTCATTTACCATCTGTCTCCTTTGTTTTCCATGTGGGGCTCTGAGGGGGGGGGTGCAGGTCTGCTGAGGGAAATGAGCCCGTAATGGAAGGTGCATGAACACCTACAGATAGTGAGTTCTTCTCCTCCTCTTCCTCCTGCTCCTCAGTCCTAGCTACCCTTTTCTGTCTGCCATCCCTCCTGCATGGTTTGAGATTGCCCAGATGTTTAATGGGCTTAGAGCTCCTGGAATTTTCATTACAGCTGACATTCTGGTGTGCTGTGGTATCAGGTAACCTGCACAGAATGCAGTGAAGATGCATGGTCGTGACCTCTGACGCTGGAGGCTTGAGTGAGAGAAAGACCTGGGAGATGCACTGTTGTTCTGGAAATAAAAGAGTCCTGCCATTCTCGATGCCTTCTCTGGCCTTTACAGTTTGTGTGCTTTATTAGATCATTAGATTATTATATATTTGCACTTATGGAGACAAAAGAAAGAGCATATTTTAGTGGCTCACAGCATGGCTGTGCGGTAGGTGAGAAGCTCACCTCACATGGATGCTCTGTGGGGTTGTGCTGTCACCACAGGTGGCAGGCAGAGAGCAGAGAAGCAGTTTCCCCATGAGAATGAGGGTGGGGGACTCAACACCCTTTGAGACAGGTGTACTCTGTCAGCAGCGAGTGTTGAGTAAACAGACCTGTGCTCAAAAACCACCAAAATCCTGCCAGTGAAACCAGGCTTGAAGCCACCTGTAGGATTTTCCTGTTTGCAACCCCTATGCTTGCCTACAACTGGCAGGATTGAGAACAGCCACTTGTGCCCTCAGGCCCTTTGGTCCCTCAGATTGCCCTCAGGCTTCTTGCTGGGAATTCATCACTGCCCACCCAGAGAACAAGAGGACACCACCAGACCAGAGAGTTTTCTAGTAACTTTCTTTACCCAGGAAGGCAGCAGAATTCCCAGTGTCCTGGTGTGGGTCTGGCCAGCATTTTGGGCCTCCTGTTCCTCTCAGAAGGGAGGCACTGACACAGCTACCCTTCTTTTTTTCTTGACAGGGATGGTGGTGGTGCAGGGGTAGGATGACCAGGCTGGCTCTACTTAGGTGATTCCTCCAACCTGAATGGAGATCCTGGTTGCTGTTTGCCCAGCCCTCGAGTTCCAGAACCTTGTTCCTATTGTATGAGGGCAGCTGGGAGGGTGAGGGAAGCCAGGAGGGGGATTCACTTGCTGTCTTGAGAGAAGACCTGTTTCCATTCCCCCCCCATTTCCTAGGTCCCTTCCTCCTGCCTGCTGGTGAGAGAGTAGGGGATCCTCTGCCTCTTGTGGTGCAGCCAGCTGGTGTATTTGCCTCAGGGATGGTAGACAGTGGCTCCACCAAGTCAATCTCCTCCTCAGAGTCCCTGATACTTCTTCCCCTTCCTACCTCCTCCCAAAGCTCTGCCACCAGGCCAGCAGATCATCCACCTGGCCACACCTCACACTCTTGTTCCTACTGTCATGCCACTCATGCCAGGCTCTGGCACTCCCAGGGTGGCTGCATGTTCTCATGGCACTTCCTTCTGTGTCACCACATCCTTTCTGGTGAATGCAGAGGGCTCTCCACTGAGTGGATCCCACAGCTGGGCTCCTTCCCAAGCAAGGTGACCACCAGCTGAGCTCATCTCTAGCCCTCAGTGTGCAAACTGCCCCACCCTCCCTGCCATCACTCCCTGGGGGCTGCTTTTGTAAGGGTCAGGGGATGGCTGCTGTCCCTCCCTGCGCCTCTCACACTGAATCAGAGCTGCCTCTGACTCAGAGCTTTGGCACTTCAGCACTCAGGGTCTGGGGTGTCATGTTGAAGTCTTAGGACCAACTCTCCAGTCTAAAATTTTAGAGCTTTCCTGGAGACAAGCCCTTATATTTTCCATCTTAAATTTTTCACCGTGCTCAGAGAAAAAGCAAGGTTCTAACAGGTGAAACACATTACACTTCTTAGCATCTCCCAGCACTTTCCAAAGCTACATTTAAGCCACAGCAGCTTATTTTGGTGTATGTGCTCGGATGACATGGCTGTTCAGATTCTTGCAGTCCACTCTTATCTTAGTGATACTCCTGAGAGGTGTGTGAGCAACATTTGGGGAAGCTGCTTGATGTCATTCACAATGGTAGTCACGACAGAGATCTTAAAACAAAGGGCTCTGTGTGTTTTACCAAAAGAAGCCACAGTAACAGGTTTCAGTGTAAATGAGAGTTGTATTGCCTTCCATCAGAGATGACTTGAAAATAAAGTACTTTGATGGTAATACTGCAGATGTCTGCAGGAAACCCAGCACAGCCTTGAACACTGTAGTTAGATAGCTGCGCAAAAAAGTACATGAAGGGAAGAGCTAATGTGCAATACTTCTATTTAAGATAGAGGGAGGAAATAGAAATTGTGATAGCATGCTATTTCAAGTAATAATAGAAAGTACTTGATGTTTACATGGTGAATGGATCAATACTAATTCTGTAGTCAGGGCACATACAGTAGTTTGGATTATACAAGTGATAGATGCACTCGGTATAGCTGAAATTTCCACCCTGCAACATTTATTTCTCACTGCGTGTTAGATGGAATTTTCCACCCAACTATCTGAAAGGATTTGCATAAGAATGGTGATAGAGCAGTATTCTTTAATGATGTGCTTTTCTTTGTTAAACTTCAAAAATGTCTACGGTGCATGATGAGGTTCGGATGAATTGCCAAGCTAATGCTTTTATATTTTCTTTAAAGAGCTTATCTTCACTGTGTTGTGGGAGTTACTTTATATTGTTGTCATAAAGGCAGCAGCAGTAAAGCTGACTTTGTAGGAACCCTGGTAGGTGCCCCCTCCTCCTTTACCTTCAGGTCTTTGGTGCTGCTGAAGGAGGCCGATCACAACACCTCTTACCCACCACCTGTTTGCTCTACTGTTAACTTGTTTGTGCAGCTTCTGTGGTACTGTGCATGGCATGACTCACGGCTGGCTCTGTGTCATTTTACTTTTGAAACAATGGCCCTCTTGGCATTCAACCTAGATCAGCCCAGGCTGCTGCACTGTTTGTAGAAACTGGGTCATAACCAGGATCTTCCCAGAATGACTTCTTGATTTAAAATAAACTCAGGATTAAAGAAAATGTGAAAAATCTTCTGCCAGTGGCGATTTTTACAGAATGATAGAGAAGACTCTTTGTTTTGTTCTTCAGTTCCTTGGAGCCAAAGTCCAATTTTTTAAAATATGAGGGAAAAACTGCTCGAAATCGGTGAATTTCAGGAATGTAACCTGTTGAGAAGCAATATTTCCTTCCTTGGCCATTGGCCCAGTGAGTCACCTTCTAACCTGCACTGTAGTGAAGCTATTCAGAAATCTACAGCAGGAAAAATAAGCAATACAAGTGACTGCAAGGTTTGTCATCAATTCCAATTCCATGTAGGGTGCAACAATTCCACTTTCATGACATCTATTAGACAGAGAGGGGCTAATTCTGCCCTGAGTCAAGACTTCTGTAGCACAGCATGAGTGTAACGGGGAAACGATTTGGGTTTTGTTGAGTTTGCTATTTTGTTTTATATTTGCCTTTTCTGATAATGGGAATTAATTGGGAAGAAATTTAAACAGAAGTTATGACTTTTTCCCTAACAATAACTCTGTGTAGGAAGAGAATGGCACAGGTATCTGAGATAGAAACAGGGAAGAAGATTTTTATATCAAATCTTTTTCAAAGCCAAGAAATAAGCAACTGCAAAATAAACTGAAAAAATAAACAGTACATGTAAAAATGAGCAACTAAAGCCCAAAATCTGCACAGTGACTTCCTTTGTGGTCGCTGGGGAATTGCTGCACATGCACACACGGGTACAGGTTTTTGTGTGTGCATCTACAGCTTACACAATGTGTATTTACTTTAGTATTTGTGTTGGCATTTATAACGTTAGATGGGATAATTCAGGTAGCTCAGGAGGTCTCTTGTCCAAGCTGCTGCTGAAAGCAGTCCCAGCTGTGAGATCAGAGCATGATGCTCAGAGTTTTATGCAGTTGGGTTTTGGAAATCTCCTGGGGTGGAGGCAGTGTAACATCTCTGGGCAACCTGCCCCATCCTCAGGGGAAGAAATGTGTCCTCATCTCTGGCCTGAACCTCTCTATTTCCCGCAGGTGTCAATGCCTCTTGCCCTTCCATGGGTCTCTGTTGGCAAGAGCCTGTCCCCATGTCATTGATGCTTTCCCAGGAGGCACCGTGGTGCTGCCAGATGTTCCAAAGCCACCTCTGCTCCATGCTGAGCAGCCCTGGACCCAGAGCCTGTCCTCACAGGGCAGTGCTCCAGCCCCACTGCTGAGCCTTCCCCAGTGCCACTGCTGCTGCAGGGCTGCCTGCTGGTTCTGCCCCAGCTGCGTGGGGTCTCTGTTGGCCCTTTTCTCCAGGGTGTTGGATATTTATGCACAAATATTTTGTCTAAACTGTATTTTTAAAAATGTGCTCTTGCTAATATTTAGACCAGCATGTTTGAGGTATACCATCCCTAAACTCAAGCTTGTACTTTTAGCATTCTGTTGAATTTTTGATGGGTGACAGATCCTGTTGCTACTCTGTCTTGTGTGTGTAGCCCCTTCACCACAACGTGCCCCTTGTCTTGCCTCTGGAAACCTTTCGTGGTGATGGCACAGTGTGTTTGGACCTGGAATCCATTACATGGGTTCAGGAAGGGAGGAAGTCCTAGATGTGAAGCCTCTTGTTATTGGAACTGGCACTAGGATGTACACAAAGATGACCTAATGGAGGAGGTGACACTACAAAGGTCACTCTACTGGTTCTAGAGTAGAATGCGTGAAAAAAATGGGGGGAAAAGCAAGGTCAGCTTTAAAACACAATTGGTTCTCTTTGCTTGACTGCTATTGCACTTTCTCCCCCACCCTCTGAAAACATGCAGAGCTGGTTTCTGCAATGCTCTTCCATCCACACCACAAAATATATGCCTCTGTGGCCTGATTCCTCCATGACTTCCCACTGCATGTGTGCCTGTCCCACAGGGTTGCTCTGTGGTGCTGGCTGGGGTGTGCAGGTACTGGGATAGCTGTGTCTGCTTGGAGTGGTGTGGTCTTGTCAGCTGTCCCATGCCTGACCAGGGTTGCTAGTTCTGTCTGCAAAAATGGCAGCATGCTTACAAAAGCCTACCCAACTTCAAAGAGTGGCCAGAGAGAGGGTGAGATGAAGCTGCATGTGCCTTTCTTGCTGTGTTTTACGCTCTGCTCTTAGTTGCTGTTCTGCTACAGCCCTGTCTGACACCTCAGCATGCCAGCTGCACTTGTTTTACACAACAACCAGTTACTGCAATTGATGTTGTGATGCCATTTATGCCTGTTTTCTAGCCAGGGACTCAGAGGTATAGCCTTTCCCCAGGTCTGTGCCTGGTGACTCCGGGCTGGAGCGCTCTGCCCTGGCTGGAGAGTCCCAGCCCCCAGTATTTGTTTTTTGCCAGACTCCCCCTCTCATGCTGCAGGTGAGCAAATACCTGTTTTGTGGAATGTGAGAGGAAAGTGGGTCCCTGGCTGAAAGGCAGTTGTTTTGGGTTTAGCTGGCACGGTGGGCAGTGGTGTCTGTTTGTGTGGCATCGCATATGGCAGTCTCAGCTCCTTGTCTCTTTGCTTTCTGGATTTTATGTCCTCTCTCTGTATTATTTTGATTTGGAGTTTGTGTTTAGTTAACAGGTGTGGTGGGACTGCCTTTGTGTCAGGAGAAGACGTGGGTTTTGTAAAGCTTTGACCATGAAGATAAAGGTTTATAACAGTGCAGCATAAAGAGTCCACAGAATTATTTGAGAAGCCACACTATGCAGGATAAATATTACAGGAAGTATTAGCCTTCTGTAAAAATTCCTTTGCCAGTGAGGAATTTGATACACAGCCTTTGTGAGAGAAGAAATTTTACCTCAATGATGTTCTGAAATGCTCTATTTAAGAATTAGACATAAGGAAAACCTTGGCTTTCTGCAGTTTAGACTCTTTGCGTTTAGATATTTTAAAAATTTTCTTTAAGCAGCAATGCTTAGTAACTCATAGATACATAAATACTGTTTATATATAAATTATATGTGCTGTATTTTATACACACATGATTGTTTGACTCTCTCTCTTGTCTTTCTGTGTGTACAGCAATCATCTGTGTATTTTTTTTCTCCAATAAACACTTGGAAGAGGATATGATCACAGTTTAATTGTGCAAGCTTGCTTCTACCTACATGAAGTGATGATGAGGTTTTTATCATTGCAATTCAGAATCATAGTTCTTTCTAAGATGAAGGAAAAAAACCATAATTCTTTTTTTCCCCTGATGGGAGGTGTTAGCTGGGCAGTGCTGGAGACTAAGGTTTCCTTTTGGATGGGTAGACCTTGACATCCATCTCAGTGGCTTTCTTTGCTGCATTCAGCTTGACTTATGGCTGCATTAGGTTTTTTTGTGAAGCCTTCATAGAACACCAATGTGTTTTGGATTAAGACAGTTCAAAGAAAGAATTTTGTTATATTTTTTTTCCCCCTGGTTCTCATATTTCTGAAGTCTAGAAAAACTTAAGCCTCGCTCTTACGGCCTCTTGAATGCTGTACTGTTATTTAGTTTGCACTCTTTCATCAGAGTGGTCAGACAGTCCTGCCCCATGATTTTAGACTTGGATTTGATTAAGAAATGTCTGATGGAGAGTTTAGCTCTTGGAAAGACCTTCCTGTAATGACTCCTAGTGGTGGAGTCTCCTCTTGGGGGAGATTCTCACCTACTCCTTCCGCAAGCATTTCTACAGTGCACCAATTCTACCCTCCTAATTTTTCCTAAAAGATCAAATGTATTTCTCCATGATTCCCAACTTTCATCAGAGGCTGTGTCCTCAGCTGCACTTCCTGGAGGTTTCTGCCACTTTTGATGGCAAGACAATTCTTTGGTTGGTAAATATTGAGAGCTGTCTGTCCTTGGTGTGTACTTAGAACAAACTGCAGGAAAATGCTTACAAATAATGATCTGTCCTGGCTGTTGCATGAAGCTTTCCAAAAATAGTTGTCTATAAGCAAAAATAATCCTGAATTTTGATATTAATAGAATGATGCTTCAGGTCTTCTCCTTAATGCTTGTGCACCAGAAGACCTGAAAATGAGACGTCTAAAATACTTTCAGAAGAGGCTCCTGATGTAAGGGGACCTTAGTCGAAACATACTCAAGGTCTTTTGAAGGGACTTATGTTTTGAAAGAATGATGAGTACCCATCTTCTGAAAATTGAGTGATTTAGTGATAGTTGAAGTTTGACAGGAGTTGATATTGCCTTTTTTATTGCCTTGGTCAGTTTCTCTATTCGTGTATTATCTCACAAGCTGCCCCCGTAGCAAGACCCATCTAAAAGCTTGGGGTTTTTTTCAATTCATTTTCACATTTTTAAAGTGAAGAAAGTTTGTGGTGCATGAGTTATTAACGTGAGGAACTGAATGCTTACGGTGCTTTTGAAGTATTCCCACCTCCCCCCATGAGATTTCTGTGGAAATAATAATTGATATTTCATATATTTGTCACTTGATGTGAAATGCTTACCTTACTTGAATATCTAGAGACTCTGACTGAAATTTAACTCCATTGTGCAAGGTGCTGAATGGGTGGAGACCATTTGACATCCTCTGCATCTAAGAACTTGCATTTGACAGAGACAATACAGATGAAAGGCAGGATGAAGAAGCACCAGAGAGCTTTTGGTTGGGTTTTTGTGGTTCCCTCATCACTTTGGTATCTTCCAGGAGTACATTAAATGATTAGATTAGTACTCACTGTGTTCAGTGACCTGTCTGAGCTCTGGGCTCAGCTCTGAGGGAAGTGGTGAAAACAGGGAGGGTGGGCACACTGTGCTTTGTGGGGGACTTCCCTGGGTGCTCTGCCCCTGCTCTTGGGGAGAAGCTGTGCCAGGAATGCTGGATTGCTGAGGGCAGGGTGTCCCACTTGTGCCAGGCTGTGGTGCCTCAGCCTCGTGGCCCTTCTGGGGCCACCTCTTGCTGCGAAATGATCCCACTGCCTTTTGATGCAGCCAGCTCGGGGCACTGCTTTGTGGAGCTTGGCTCACTTTCACTAGCTTGTAGACACTATCTTTTTCCTTCTCCTTTCTTCATACAGGCGATCAATCACCTCCTTTGCTCAGATACAGCTGCCTTTGGACCAGGGCTGACATCTGGAAGCACCCACACCACTTAAGCCTGTTTTCTCCCAGGGCCCTGCCTTTACATGAGGTTTTGATTTACTGTTTACTATTTCAGGCTTGTAGCTAGTAGGCATCCCAAAGCCTTTTAGACACACTTACTGTCTGAGTCAGATAGTCCAAGAGGTCATGTACAGATTGTGACTGAACAGTGAAACATCTGCATACGCTTAACCTTGCTTCACTTCTGGCATTGCTCTTGAGTGTTATTTGGGCTTTGATCAGACCTATTTATTCAGCCCAGGATCTTTCCTCTTCCTTAATATCCTTTCACATGGCTGCTTCTCCAGACTCTGGAGTCTCCTTGTGTTTCTGAAATCAGGTTTTGCTTCTGCCTTTTCACTTTTAGTCCAAAATGGCCAGTGGGAACAGCATGTTTTTATAACTGTAGGTCCTCTTTGTCGAGGGGTTAGTTAACAAGACAGTACATATACCCTCAGGAGCTGATCTGTTTGTCAGACTCGAAAAACTGGTTCATCTCAACAATAGCCATTTCTTTGTGCAAGGGATTCTGTCTGAATGACATGGGTAATTATCTATTTAGACTGCAAATAACCTCCATTTTCATAACACAGTTTGCAGCAGAGCAAAACCTACCCATGGTACATAGATTCCCAAAACATGTAACCTGGCTTTTATCGCCCTATTAATTGTCTCATGAGCTATGGGCCTTTCTGTCCTCGGTGTGCTGAAAAACAGTGCAAGCTTCAGGCTCTTGAGAAGTTTATAAATTGAGCATTAGATATTTTTATCAAAGACTAGAGTCAGACTTAAATCTTTCACTAGTAGACAGAAGCCTCTTAGGAATGATATTTACAATGCTAAGATTTCTCTATATGCATATATCCCTTACTATCCTGTCCTAACTAGAAGCTGCTATAGTTCATTTTATTTCGTGGAGCTTTCTGGTGAATTATTTTCTTTCTCAGTAATTTCTCCATTTAGGAACCCTCCTGAGAAATCTTTACTGTATTAGCTTCAGCTTTGCTGCATCTTTATCTTTAAATAGCTCTTTTAAATTTGCTTAGGCAAATCTGGGGTTTCGTCTGTCTTCAGCAGTATTAAAATAGTATCTGAAGGGAGTGTTACCTGGGTAAGAAGACACACCACTAGACAATACTATAAATGAGAGACAGATGGATTGCTGCTCAGAGACAACAAGATTATGGGTAGAAACCTGTTTACCTTTTGCAATACAGCCGCTGAGCTGAACAAGTCATCAGAACAGAATGGAGCTGAATAATGCATGTCTCTAGCAGTCTCTAATTCTTTGAGCTGGAGGAGAGTTTCTTGCATCAAAACTCCTCTTGCAGAATTACCTATCCAGACCTGAGTGCTGGAAAGCACTTTTGGTGTGAGTTTTTGCTTTGTTTGCGAGTGCAGATGTGTCATTGGCTAACTGATAGATGGACTCTGGTCTTCTGGCAAAGGCTGCTCTTTCCTGGAGTTTTCTGGGCTCTACCTGGAACAGATTGTCTCTCCTTTCAGAGTGGTTCCTTTCCACAGTCTTTGTGTGCCAGGAGGACTCACAGACCTTCCAAAGAGGAAGTTAACTTGCAGGAAATTTGGTACCAAGACCTGTCAAAGCTCCTCAGTTGCAGTGGGCCACCACAGGACAAAAGCCCTGGCAGGGTTGCTATGGTGTAGTCTTTTGAGCTCTAAGGCATTCTGGACTGAATATTTGTGCATAGTTTTTGATTTCTACAGATGAGGAAAATGGAAGAGTGCAGTTGTACAGGCTGTTTTTGGGGATGGGATTTTGCCAGTCGTGCACTGAGTGATCATCTTTGTGTCCTGTGTTTTTTGCCATTTGAGTTGAAGAGGAAGAGGGAGCAAACTGTATGTCAGCTGCAGGATTTTCTGTACCTGCCCTTTGGAGAGCAGCACTGAAATCAGAGGTTCAGACCTTGGCATGACTAACCTACAGATGCCTTTGCTACTACTGAATGAAGGATCAGGACAGATTCCACCCTCACTCTGTGTGTCCATCTTTTCACAGGAGCTGCCAGGCCAGTGGCTCCCATCAGGTGGGTCCTTATGAGGAGAAGGAGCACCATGGCATGAAAATGTCTCCCGGATTTCCATCTCTTCTTCTATATAACTGAGGGAGAGACACCTGGGAAGTGAACTCTGTGAGTTAATGATCAAACAGAATGGTGTTTTGCACCTCTTCAAATATGGGACTCAGTTACAGGTGGATTAAGGATGTGGGTCCTGGACCACAGGAGTGAGAAAATGCACAAGGTTTGGGCTCTCCATTCTCTGTAACTCATTTCAGCGTAATTAGTGTTAATCAGGGAAAGACAAATAATGGCATAAAATTATTAAGATGTCTTCCCTCTGTTCTGCCCATGTGTGACTCCACAGGGTTTCACCTCCAGGGACATCTTTTCAGAAATAAGTGCTGTGAGGAAATACATCTGTGTGGAAGCACATCTCAGATCTCAAGGGGATGGTGCTGGAGTTGACCCTGCACGTCACTCCTGACACTGTCGCCCAGCAATACCCACTTTGTTTTGGGGTGAACAAGTTCTTCTGGTGTGAGGTATAGCAGGGGACACCCTAAGAAATTCTTACCTGTGCACAAACTGAGCCACAGCTCAAAATGAACTGAACACTGAGCATGTGCTCCTAGTGCTCTTGGAGTGGAGGAAGAGCTCAGAAAGTGGCTATGGTAATTTATATTCTCTCTCCTTCTTCATCGGGCCAAACAATTCAGACAGAACAATTTTTCTAGTTGTAGTTGAGGCAATTCTTTCTAGTGTTCAGTGCATTGATACATCTTGGGACTGAAACCCTTCCCAGCAAACAAAACCCCACAATGCTGTGATGGCTTAAATGAAGTGCCAACACACTACTGCTGTCTCAGAAGAGCTATAAAGCCAAAGCTTACATGTCCTCTGCAATAGGTGTGGGCCCTGACCCCAACATTCCATAGCTGGGAGTATTTGTAGGGAAAAGTGGGTTCTGGAAAGTCATGTAAGACATTGTTCTCCTGATGTGATGGCAAAGTAAACTGGTTCTACCTCTTTCAGGCAAGGAGGAAAGCAGCAGCTGGGAATAATGGGATGGCCTAATAAAATGATTCTCCTTTTAATGAGGTGTTCTCCAAAGTACTGTGGGGTAGTGTGGACCTGGGGTCCCAGCCAGGTCTGTGACTGCACCATTAGGGCCAAGCTATATCTGTGCACCCCCTGTCAGCTGTGGGATCATCCAGGGATGGGTTTTTTGGAGAGCACATCTCCAGCTGACATCAGTGAGGCCTTTCTCCCAAAGTGGCAGCTATCAAAGTGCCGTTTATGAGCAAGATTCACAAACTAATTAGTCACCAGGCCCATTAATCAGGAGGACTAGAAATAATTCAGCAGAATTCATGCTGTCAGCAAGGATGAGAAGAGCCCTCTCTGTGACAGCTTACCTTGCATTTTGATCATTAGGCGATTCGGAGTTTAGTCCATCCGTCTTGTTTATCTGCCCTCAGGGGAAAATAATCCCTGCATCCCAGCCATCTCGACAAGTTTGAAATTCAAACATATTTTCGGTTCTGTCAGTAAAATATCAAATGGGCACATTTGGATGAGTATTGACACACAACGGCACCGGTGCCTTCCTTTTTTTCTTTCAAATGTATTGACAACAAATCCCTCCTTTTCCTGCTGCTCTCTGCATGCAGGAGCTGGACACCATATTAGGGAAAGTGAAGGTTGGGGTGCATGGATGGGTCATTAAAAAGCAGCTAAACTGAAGCATTCTAATTATTCATATCAGCCTTCCCAAACAAGCCAAAGGCATTCTCCAGTGTAACTCCACCTTCCTGTGTCTTGGGTGCGATTCATATACATGTGCTTAAGCAAGAGATGTATCTTAAAATAATCAAGCCAGTGTTTTTTTTGGCTTTCTTTGACTCTTTCCCCCCCACATCAGAAATCCACCCAGAGCCTGTGCAGTAAAATATTTCTTTAACAAATGCATACCACACTGTTGGTACGGAGTGGATTGGTCACTCCGGAAAGCGCACACTAACAAGGCAGGAACAGATGGTTTCGAGACTTGGTATGGATCTGTTGTGGCTACTGTTTTTTCATTAAGCATTAATTGCTGGAGGTGGAAATCATGCTTCTGAGTGTGCCAAGGAGATGGGTCTCGCTGTGTAACTTGGATGCAGTGAGTGGAGCAGAGAAGGGAGAAGTCTGTCTGGAAAGCTGGGATGCCACGAATTTCTGCCCTGCACCAGAAGGACTGCCTGTCATCTTCGCTCCACGAGTCACTGTCTGGGATGCAAAGGAATCTCCATGCAAACCCAGGGAGGCTCACTGGGAATGGAAGTAATCTGGGGGGATAAAATGAGTTGTCTTTCAAAAGAAGGTCTGCCTGCGAAGAACTGCTTGGCCTCCTTGAGGTGCAATGAACATGCAGTTGAAACTGAGGCAAGATGATGTAATGGGAATATGGACCAGGCCAGGAGTATGTTCTCTTTTGTTTATATAAACATATATATATGTTTTGTAAACATTCTGTGTTTTGCATTTTTATTGTCACAGGGCAAAGGGCTGGATCCTGATGTTGTGGACCCCAAGTTCCACATTGTCCTGTGGAACTTTTATGTATAAATACTGGTTTTAATGCCTTTTTTTACCTCCATTGTATGTGTTCTTTTTCCATAGTACTAAACCCCCCCAAATTCTCTCTGGATTTATCAAAGAAATCTATTGTACCAAAATATTAAAAGAAGCACTGTCACTCATGAAGGAAGGAAACCATACTATTAATCCTGTACCCCAGCTACCATTTAATGGTGGGACTATAGTTTTTCTCAATGTAATTTCTGTTTCTCTTTTTTTCTCTTTTTTTATGACATCCTTTTTACTTCATTACTTTCCACCTTCACTCTCCTGCTCAATCTTTGTTGTCACAGAGATACTATTTCTTACCCTAATCCTTCTGGCATAATTTAACCTGGTTCTTCATCGTGGGAGATGCAGCCTAGGAATGGCATCTCTTTGTTGCAAATGCACATCAAATACGGACTTTCCTGACTGTGGTGCTGCTCCAACTTTATTATAGGTCTGCGTGGTGTTTTGGAGCTCTTCTACCTGAACACCAACAGCTTGTGCACAATCTTCTTTACCTGTAACCTTGTTTGATTTTTCATAGGAAAACATCTGATTCCATGCAGTACATGTAAACATAATCAGTGTGATGTATCTAATAAAGTCCAGGTTGCTTGTTAAAATGTGGAGAATCGAAAGCCAGGCTTTGATATCCTGGCTGTGTGCCCCTGTTTCTTCTGTTACACCCTGCCTTCATCCTGCCTGCGCTGTATTTTGGAGAACTTACCGTAACATCATTACGTTTTCCATCTGTCTTGAAGCCTTGATAGGTTCATCCAGATTCATTTTGAGCTGGTGGAAGGAGAACAAATCAAAAACGTCTGACAAATATCAAAATGTCCTCGTGTTGTCAGAATGAAATGTATCGGCGCTTCAAAAGGAAGGATAAAAATTTTATGTTTTGACTTTTAAATTTAATATTATGTATTATAATGCAAAATAATAATAAATAAAACCTAGGTCAAAATTAATTTCATACTAACACAAGCTACTGGAGTTTTACCTGTAGACTGTAATTTTTTTTTCAAAGTGAAAGGTTTCATATATGTGTAAGAAGAAACTGTTGTCTCTTTTTGTGATTGTTCTTATCAGTCTCATTGTGCCTTTGTGTGATCCTTCTTTGTGCTGCATCTTACAATATGTTAGCATTTATTCCTTGTAATGCACAGACTCTGATAATTAGAACTTTCCAAAGTGTACTTCATTTTTAGTATTATTTCTTCTGCCCTTCTTAAAAACCTCCCTAGAAACCACAGAGTAGGTAAAACTTGGAAGATTCTCATGTTTTGAAGCTTTAAGCCCTGCTGTTTGATTGGTTTGGGGCTGTCAGAGTACACACTGTCCAAACCAACGTGGTGACTGAGCTTTCCTGATGATATTGTAAATATGCATCAGTTCCCAGAGGTGCATGTCTCAGACCTCTTCGCTGATGAATAGGAAAATCCTGCTGCTGCTGCTTCTGTTGCAGTAAATTAGCAGGAGGAGGAAATGTAGTGAGGCAAAAAGAAAGAGAGAGAATGACCTGTGATACTGATGATGGTGGGAAAGAAGGAAGGATAGAAGTAGTAAATAGGCACAATTGGTTTTAATAAAAACCCCACCTTTTAATGCTACTTAGAGCTGCCTTTTACAGTGGAAGGATGTTTAGCATCAATTATAGAAGAGGGGCTTTATTTATTTATTTGTTTGTTTGTTTTTAATTTCACTGCTTGTTTAAGGTATTGTTTTTATTCCATCAGCAGCCAGCCCTTCTAGCTCGGTATAGGAGTCAGTTGTTGGTGCACATTTGACCATCCACCTCCAATTATCCACTTCTGCTTCCTCACTCAGCCACAAACCAGTGGCTAATGCACATTCTCTGGCTGGCAATTCTGTGACCTTTCATCTTTCCCTCTTGCAGCACCGGTCATCTACCCACCAGAGGTGTGAGGTGTGCACTGAAGTCCGTGGAAGAAGACTGATACACCCAGCTCTGGTGTTCTAGGTGCACTTCAGTGTTTCACAGCCTCTCTGTGCCTCAGTCCCCACCTGTTCAAAATTTCCTTTGTCTCCTTATCCTGCAAACTCTTATTTTCCAAGGCCTGCCTTTAAGAGTTGCGACCTTCATGGAGCTCTAAAATATTGTAGCATGAATAAAATCAGATGAAAAATTGGTGTAACACAAGTTTCCCCTTGTGTCTGCGCATTTCCCAAAGAAAAGAAAGGCATTTGTCTATTTGATCTTTAACTGAAGATTTTTTATTCGGTTTGAAATGTGAAGATTTTTGTCATGTTATGAAAATCTGTTAAGATGACCAGATGACCAACAAATTCTGGTGATGTGTATTAGTCGGCCCAGAATCTATTCTGACTTTCCAGACTAAAAGGTGATGACCTTTTCCTTACCCATGGAAATTTTTAGAGCAATCCCCATACTTTTCTTCCTGCAAAACATACCAAACATTATTTAAAGCTGCTAAGGAGATGAACAGTGTATTGGGACCATATTGCTCTCCTATCATCTGGCATAATGGTTTTCTTTTTGCCATTTAAGATTAAAACACATATGGAACTTGCTTTAATTTGTCACTTTTATTTTTTGAGTTGCTGAGTTCCAGCTTCAGCTGGGATGTCACATTAATTCTGTTTAAATCTTGGGGAGCAAGAAGGTTGATTGGAGTTAACTGTGTACTGTATAATGATTCTGAGCTTAAGCAGCGTTATCTCCAGCAAATGTCTTTTCTACAATAGTCATCTGTGTGAAGCCCTGGAGCAATTCTTGGCTTTTTCACTCATATCACTTCACTATCAAAGCTGAAATGATTAATATTCACAGGAAAAAAAAATAGATTTTCTCACAGCAAATCTTCCTTTCTATTTCTGCTTGGTGAGAACCAAGCCTTCTGCATACATTATACAGATCAGCTAGAACCAGTCTGAGGAGTGAGGATGTATATCTGTGAAAGTGATACAAATACATCACTGTGATTATCAGAAAGGAATGGTAAACATGCCCATATTCCTAGCATGCTCACCTTTTTTTATCTAGCTTTTTGTCCTGTTTCTCCTGTTAGCTGTGGTGGTATAAAATCAAAAATGGTGCCCTTGAACAAGCTGGATCTCTGTGGTGTGGAGAAAATTGAATTGCACCCCTTTTATCACTGTGAGAGCAGTAGACCCACGTGGTTCTTCCTGATGGGCAACAGCCACTAGGCTCGCCACTAGGCTCCCACTCCACGTGGCAGCATCCTGGGGGTGACCATGGGGTGTGACCTTGGCCCAGGCACATGCAGAACCAGCCAAGACTGCTAAGGACCATTGTTTCCAAGAGAAGATGCTGACTGAATTGCTCCCAACAGCTCCCTAGCCCTGAAACTGCCCAGGACTACTAAAATTAAACCAGTTTCCATCAAAACCGAGGTGTCCATGCAGGAGTCTGAGAAAGCAGCCAGAACTTGGCACAGGTGCGTGAGCTGGTTTCCAAAAGCTGGTTTTAAAAGAGAGGCTTGGCATGGTTTCAGATCTTGTTGAAGTCAGCAGTGAGCTTTGCTCTGGCGAGGTGGACCTTAGATGACATCCCAGGAGTCGATGATTCACAGGAGGTGAGCGTTCTTTTGAATTTTCTGTCGTGAAAATGGGGAGTGCTCACACATTTAATTGGGGCACACTTCGCCCTGCAAAAGTAAACAGCCCCTCTCCTACAGAAAATCCTCTTTTGTCTAACCATGTCAGCCTAAGGTCTGTATCTATATATAAAGTGTTATATGTAGGTATAAATACGCATTGATTTATCTACAGGTCTCTCTCTATATATGTATATTTTTGTGTATTTCCTCTTCAGGAGGTGAACCCCCTTTGTTTCCATGTAGGGACATCAGAGAAGACCTCCTGCTCTGGCTTCCCAGCAAACAAGTGTTTGGTTTTGGGTGAGAACAGCCTCCAAGGCCAAAGCATTTTTGAGTCAAGCCCTACTGTGCTTTGTGCCTCTGCAGCCACACCTTCAGCTTGGGATGTGCTCCTGACCAATTTAACGGAGACCAGTAACGAGAAACAATCACTTCTACTGTTGCTAGCAGTTTTTATTTTTTTGTAGCAACACCAGAAAGAGAACCCAGCATGAATTTGACGCTTCTGTCAGTGAGCCAGCAAATAACCCGAGCAGATAATGCAGACAAATACAAATCAGTAAAAGCTGTGACGAAAAAAAAGAGCATTCTGCATGGGGTGGAACATGTTTGCCAGAGCTCTAGAAAGACAATGGCCAAGGATGCCTTCCAAGACATCGCCATGCCTGGTGAAGAAGGCAGGCTGAGCACTGGGATGTGTCCATCCAAGGGGTAGAATAGAAGTGAGAAGCACTGATTTACACCACTTTAGGAATTTCCTGCCCGGATCTCTTTGGGGCTGTGCAGAGGCAATGCCAGTTCCTCTGGAGGAGGCACAGCATGGGAGAATCAAGAGCAGAAGCAGCTCTTTCAGGAGTCTGATGTGGCTGTGCAGGGAGCAGTGTCAGGCAGTGTGGGCTGTGTCCTGCTGACCTGCTGAGCCTGTACCTGGAGTAAGGAGGCTGCAGTTTGGTGCTTTGTGCTGGAAAGCCATGGAAAGCCTCTGCTGGTAGTGGTGGGGCTGCACACGTGAGTCCAGAGCAAGCTGGCACGTTGTAAAGGTTACCAGACCACCCAGCATTGTGCAGAGATATTTCTAAGATGCTTGGAGAGGTGAGGATGGGACCGGGAGCTGTGTTGAAATTACTGCAAATGGGTGTCTGGCCTTTCCCTGTGCTGTGTGCCTCTGGCATGCCTGTGAGACAGTGAGGAGAAGAAAATGCTAAGGGACTGATTCCCATTGTTGGGGTTTTAGTTTAGTCTTAGGTTTTCCTGTTAAAGGAATTTTCTCCCATATGCATGTTGCTAGGGGACAAATAGCTGTACTTAAGAAAGACAAAAAGGGGAGTGGGGCGGGCCTGGCTACTCCTTTGTCTACACCTGGGTGTGGGGGCAGTTCGCTCTGAGCGTCAGGAGAGAGAAGCTGCAGAGAAAGGAGCTGCTGCTTCTTTCTTTTTGGCCGTTCTTTCTTCCTGCTGGAAACAACGCCGGGACCCCAAAAGCTGCTTTCCCTGCCCTGCTGGAGACCGGGCTGTGGCTGCCCTGCCCCGCTGCTGCTTCGAGCTTTCGCTACGCTGTAGCCCTGCTCGCCCTGCCTGCCTGGGCCTCCGTGGGGTTCTCCCATCTGGATACATCTCGCCTGCCACCTGGGATTTGCATTCGTCCCTGCCGCTCCAGCCTGCCGTTCCAGCCTGCTGTTCCTGAGACCCCAGGATCGGCTGCCCAGGGGTTTGTGAAGCCTTTGTTCCATCCCTTCCCGGGATCCCCGGAGCACCAGTGCCGCGTGTTTCCCGAGCTCGCTCCAGAGCGCCCCCTGCAGCCGCGGGGGAACCATCGCACCTGCCCTGCTCACCGGGAGCCGCCAGCGCCCCTGCCGGCTGCGAGCGGAACTGCACCCGAGGGGAAAGGGCCCGACAGCCGAGAAGGCTGGCACTGGGTTTGTGATTGCTGTTACTGCCATAGTTGTTGTTGTTTTGTTTGACTGGTTATATACATATATATATAGAGTAAAGAACTGTTATTCCTATTTCCCACATCTTTGCCTAAAGGCCCTTGATTTCAAAATATAATAACTTGGAGGGAAAAGGGGTTATATCTGCCACTTCAAGGGGGGCCTCTGCCTTCCTTAGCAGACACCTGTCTTTCAAAACCGAGACAGATCTTGGCGCCCAATGTGGGGCCTGAGGGCATTAAGAGATAGAGGTGAAAAAGGAATAACAGTTCCTGGATAACTTTATTTTGTGTGCTGGATATTGGAACCTTGTTAGGCAGCACTATGTGGTCTAGTTTACCCTGATTTGGGTGGCATGTAGCCGTGGCTATATTCTTCCCCTTTGCAGCTCCTTACTTGAATATGGGTCCTCTGACTAAGGCTACCATTGCTGTTATCCAGCTTGCGTTATGGGTCGAGAAGGTGAGGAATTCATGGGTTTTTAACTTCCTCCAGAATGTGGGCACATGGATAAACAGCTATCACACACTGAGCACATGTTTTTGGGGTTATGTTAACAATGGTACCTTCTGTGAGGAAATGACACCAGGGGAAGTTTTCTCCCAACCCCTCAACCAGTTCTTTGGGCCCACCCCATCAATTTTTGAAGGGTTTAAATTCCCTCTGAATACTAACCATCTGCTGCTGATAGGCCTACTCTATTTAGCATTCAAGGATAAGTTGAGATTGGCTTGGATATCTACCCGGACACCAGCCCCAGAGACTAGAGATCCTGCCCCAGAACCTGACATGGCCCCAGAGAGTAGAGTTCCTACCCTAGAGCCTGATCCTGCCCCAGAGCCTGACACGGCCCCAGACACTAGAGATCCTACCCCAGAACCTGACACGGCCCCAGACACTAGAGATCCTACCCCAGAGCCAGAGCCTGCCACAGCCCCAGACACTAGAGATCCCACCCCACAGACTGATACTGCCCAACAGTCCACCTCAGAAATGGACTACCCAAACTGGGTGGGGGTACTGGCAAAAGGGATGCAGGAGATGTGCCAAGAGATGGGTCAGGTGCGCCAGGGGATATGCCAGGAGATGGGCCAGGTGCGCAAGGAGATGTGCCAGGAGATGGGCCAGGTGCGCCAGGAGATATGCCAATTGCTAAGGGAATACACCTCCTCAGCTAGTGAAAAACCCTCTCCCTGCCCCAAAGAGGGTGAGTCTGATGGTGCAGCAGTGGAACCCACGGATGTTACAACCATCCAGGCTTCAGCTGAACCACAAGGACAACCACAGCCAGCAGCAGTCGCCCCTGTGCAAAGGAGGAAGTATAAGACCAAATCAGTATGACCAGTTAATGATGATGGGCAACCAGGGCCCTCACAACCAGCAGGAGAGCCAGAGCCAGAAATCATTACTGAGTCCCTGTCGTACGACAGTCTCCGTGGTATGCGAAACGACATTGTGCGAAGGGGGCGTGAGCCTTATACCACCTGGCTGCTTCGGGTTTGGGACCTTATGGGCACAAGTGTGCAACTGGATAGTGGTGAGGCAAGGTATCTGGGATCGTTGACCCAGGACCCAGGTGTGGACCAGATATTTGTGAGGGAGCCAGGGCCTCTCTCTCTCTGGGAGCGGCTCTTAATGAGTGTGAGAGAAAGGTTCATTCACAAAGAAAGAATGCAGGAGTATCATCATAGAATGCAGTGGAAGACACTCGAGCAAGGGATCCAACAGCTAAGAGAGGTGGCAATATTAGAGATACTCTTTGGGAAGGATGGACAGCATGATAATGACCCCGATAAGGTCAGGTGCACAGGACAGATGATGTGGAACCTGGCAAGGCTAGGGCCATCACAATACACCACCTTCATTGCAACGATTGATGCTGACAATACCCGAGAAACAGTGGGCTCTGTTGCCAACAGGCTCAGGCATTATGACAGCATGATCAATGGCCCGCTGAAAGCTCATGTCTCTGCTGTGGTCCAGGACCTCAAAGAGGAGATGAAGGAGATGAGGAAGGAAATGAGGGAGGAGATGAGGGAGGAGATGAGGGAGGAGATGAGGAGGGTCAGTGTGGCACCAGTGCGAGTCACAGGCCCCCAAGTCAGAGCCCGTTGTCCCCCTGCTAGAGAGAGAGGGTACACCCCACGAGCTGAGCTGTGGTTTTTCCTGTGTGAGCATGGGGAAGACATGAGAAGGTGGGATGGGAAACCCACCTCTGCCCTGGCAGCACGGGTGTGTGAACTCAAGGAGGGAGGCACTAACCGAGGGGGTTCCGCTAAGGTGAAGGTAGCCTCAGCCTCCCGTGACCGAGCTGCCAGGTATTACAGAAGGGAGGATGATATGTCGGATCCCCTTGAAGGTACCTCGAGCATGTATGCCCAGGGAAAGAATGATAACCAGGGCTAGAGGGGCCCTGCCTCTAGCCAGGAAGAGGCACGGGAGAACCGAGTTTTCTGGACGGTGTGGATCCGATGGCCTGGCACATCAGAGCCACAAAAATATGATGCATTGGTTGATACCGGGGCACAGTGTACTTTAATGCCATCGGGACATGTGGGGGCAGAACCTGTATCCATCGCTGGGGTGACCGGGGCATCACAGCAGTTGACCCTTTTGGAAGCTGAGGTGAGCCTGACTGGGAAGGAGTGGCAAAAGCATCCGATTGTGACCGGCCCAGAGGCCCCGTGTATTCTGGGCATAGACTTCCTCCGGAATGGCTACTACAAAGACCCAAAAGGACTCAGGTGGGCATTTGGGATTGCTGCTGTGGAGGCAGAGGGCATTAGGCAATTGAACACCCTGCCTGGACTATCTGAGAATCCTTCTGCAGTTGGGCTCCTGAAAGCGGAAGAGCAACGAGTGCCAATTGCCACCTCGACAGTGCACCGCCGGCAGTATCGGACAAATCGAGATGCTGTGATCCCCATCCACAAGATGATCCGCGAGCTGGAGAGCCAAGGGGTGGTCAGTAAGATCCACTCACCCTTCAACAGCCCCATCTGGCCTGTGCGCAAGTCTGACGGGGAATGGAGATTGACTGTGGACTATCGTGCCCTGAATGAAGTGACTCCACCACTGAGCGCTGCCGTGCCAGACATGTTGGAGCTCCAGTACGAGCTGGAGTCGAAAGCAGCAAAGTGGTACGCCACTATTGACATTGCCAATGCATTCTTCTCCATTCCTCTGGCACCAGAGTGCAGGCCTCAGTTTGCCTTCACCTGGAGGGGCGTGCAGTACACCTGGAACCGACTGCCCCAGGGGTGGAAGCACAGTCCCACCATCTGCCATGGACTGATCCAGGCTGCACTAGAAAAGAGTGAGGCTCCAGAACATCTGCAGTACATTGATGACATCATTGTGTGGGGGAACACCGCAACTGAAGTGTTTGAGAAAGGAGAGAGAATAATTCAAATTCTCCTGCAAGCTGGTTTTGCCATCAAGAAGAGCAAGGTCAAGGCACCTGCCCGAGAGATCCAGTTCCTGGGAGTAAAGTGGCAAGATGGACGACGTCAGATTCCCACTGAGGTCATCAATAAGATCACAGCAATGTCTCCGCCGACCAACAAGAAGGAAACACAAGCTTTCTTAGGTGCTATAGGTTTCTGGAGGATGCACATTCCCGAGTACAGCCAGATCGTGAGTCCTCTCTACCTGGTTACCCGCAAGAAGAATGATTTCCACTGGGGCCCTGAACAGCAGCAAGCCTTCGCCCAGATCAAACAGGAAATTGCTCACGCCGTAGCCCTTGGCCCAGTCAGGACAGGACCAGAGGTGAAGAACGTGCTCTACTCTGCAGCCGGGAACAATGGTCTGTCCTGGAGCCTCTGGCAGAAGGTGCCTGGTGAGACTCGGGGCCGACCACTGGGATTCTGGAGCCGAAGCTACAGAGGATCTGAAGCCAGCTACACTCCCACAGAGAAGGAAATCCTGGCAGCTTATGAAGGAGTCCAGGCTGCCTCAGAAGTAATCGGCACAGAGGCACAACTCCTCCTGGCACCCCGACTACCGGTGCTGGGGTGGATGTTCAAAGGAAAGGTTCCCTCCACGCATCACGCCACCGACGCTACTTGGAGCAAATGGATTGCCCTCATCACGCAGCGCGCCCGAATTGGAAACCCAAGTCGCCCTGGGATCTTGGAAATAATTACAAACTGGCCGGAAGGTGAGACTTTTGGGTTATCTTCTGAAGAAGAAGAGGAGCAGGTGACACGTGCCGAAGAAGCCCCACCATATAACAAGCTACCAGAGAGTGAAAGACAATACGCCCTCTTCACTGATGGTTCCTGCCGAATTGTAGGCGCTAGCTGGAAATGGAAAGCCGCTGTATGGAGCCCCACACGACAAGTTGCACAGGCTACTGAAGGAGAAGGTGGATCGAGCCAATTTGCTGAGCTCAAAGCTGTCCAATTAGCTCTGGACATAGCTGAAAGAGAGAAGTGGCCAAAGCTCTACCTCTACACTGATTCATGGATGGTAGCCAATGCTCTGTGGGGTTGGCTGGAAAGGTGGAATAAGGCAAACTGGCAGCGCAGAGGAAAACCAATCTGGGCTGCTGAAGAGTGGAAAGACATTGCCACTCGGGTAGAGAAGCTATCCGTGAAGGTCCGTCATGTAGATGCTCACATCCCCAAGAGCCGGGCTAATGAAGAACATCGTAACAACAAACAGGTAGATCAGGCTGCGAAAATAGAGGTGTCCCAGATAGACTTGGATTGGCAACATAAAGGAGAACTGTTCCTAGCTCGATGGGCCCATGATGCCTCAGGTCATCAGGGCAGAGATGCCACCTATAAGTGGGCACGAGACCGAGGGGTGGATCTAACCATGGACAGTATCTCCCAGGTTATCCATGATTGTGAGACATGCGCTGCGATCAAGCAGGCCAAGCGGGTGAAGCCCCTGTGGTATGGTGGGCGATGGTCCAAATACAAGTATGGGGAGGCCTGGCAGATTGATTACATCACACTGCCTCAAACCCGCCAAGGCAAGCGCTATGTGCTCACAATGGTAGAAGCCACCACTGGGTGGCTGGAGACCTACCCTGTGCCTCATGCTACTGCCCGGAACACCATCCTGGGCCTGGAAAAGCAAGTCCTTTGGAGGCATGGCACCCCTGAGAGAATTGAGTCTGACAATGGGACTCATTTCAAGAACAGCCTTATAAACACCTGGGCTAGAGAACATGGCATTGAGTGGGTGTACCACATCCCTTACCATGCACCAGCAGCTGGGAAGGTTGAGCGGTGTAATGGACTGCTTAAAACCACCTTGAAGGCACTGGGTGGGGGGACTTTCAAAAACTGGGAGATGCATTTAGCAAGAGCCACCTGGTTAGTTAACACTCGAGGCTCCACCAACCGAGCAGGCCCTGCCCAATCCGAACCCCTACAAACAACAGACAGAGATAAGGTTCCAGTGGTGCACATGAGAGGTATGCTTGGAAAAACTGTTTGGGTAAAGTCTGCCTTGAGCAAAGACAAACCCATCCATGGGGTTGTTTTTGCTCAGGGACCAGGTTGCACCTGGTGGGTGATGCAAAAGGATGGAGAGACCCGATGCTTACCTCAAGGGGACCTTGTTTTAGGGTGAACTACCCATGGCTCTGTACTTGTATCAGTATCAGCATGTATATTTGTATATAATTTGGGTAATGCATAGATTTATATGGTTAAAAAAAAGTTAAGTTTCATGTAACATGTTAGTATGGGAAAAAATTCGGGGTGGATAATGTTGGGGTTTTAGTTTAGTCTTAGGTTTTCCTGTTAAAGGAATTTTCTCCCATATGCATGTTGCTAGGGGACAAATAGCTGTACTTAAGAAAGACAAAAAGGGGAGTGGGGCGGGCCTGGCTACTCCTTTGTCTACACCTGGGTGTGGGGGCAGTTCGCTCTGAGCGTCCGGAGAGAGAAGCTGCAGAGAAAGGAGCTGCTGCTTCTTTCTTTTTGGCCGTTCTTTCTTCCTGCTGGAAACAACGCCGGGACCCCAAAAGCCACTTTCCCTGCCCTGCTGGAGACCGGGCTGTGGCTGCCCTGCCCCGCTGCTGCTTCGAGCTTTCGCTACGCTGTAGCCCTGCTCGCCCTGCCTGCCTGGGCCTCCGTGGGGTTCTCCCATCTGGATACATCTCGCCTGCCACCCGGGATTTGCATTCGTCCCTGCCGCTCCAGCCGCCGTTCCAGCCTGCTGTTCCAGCCTGCTGTTCCTGAGAGTCCGGGATCGGCTGCCCAGGGGTTTGTGAAGCCTTTGTTCCATCCCTTCCCGGGATCCCAGGGCACCGGTGCCGCGTGCTCCCTGAGCTCGCTCCGGAGCGCCCCCTGCAGCCGCGGGGGAACCATCGCACCTGCCCTGCTCACCGGGAGCTGCCAGCGCCCCTGCCGGCTGCGAGCGGAACTGCACCCAAGGGGAAAGGGCCCGGCAGCCGAGAAGGCTGGCACTGGGTTTGTGATTGCTGTTACTGCCATAGTTGTTGTTGTTCTGTTTGACTGGTTATATACATATATATATATATATATAGTAAAGAACTGTTATTCCTATTTCCCACATCTTTGCCTAAAGGCCCTTGATTTCAAAATATAATAACTTGGAGGGAAAAGGGGTTATATCTGCCACTTCAAGGGGGGCCTCTGCCTTCCTTAGCAGACACCTGTCTTTCAAAACCGAGACACCCATCTTCATGGAGGAGCTTCTCTTTTGGCTTTGGCAGCATAATTGCTGTATTGGTTTGCTCCCTGAGGACTTTTTTTAAATTTTAAAAGGTGAAGGAAAAATAAGCTTTTACATCAGAAATTGTTTGAGTCCATAACTTTTCTTTTGGTGTTCCTTCTGTGGCATAAAAGCACAAGGAGCCTAATGGACTTTTCAAGGAAGTCCATTATCTGGTGTACACCCTTAAACTTAAAGCTTTTATTGATATTTATACATGTAGGTAAAGAAAATACAGTGACAAAGTATTAATCTATTCTATTTTTTTCATCAATACAAAACAGCAGTTATTGCCATTCTTAGACAAACTTCATCACTATTATTTCTTAACCCTGCAATTGTGAAGGGGGAGAAAAACAGGAGGGGAAAGTTGTACTGATGTAGCTATGGCCATTCATCTCTCTTGATATAATGGTGCTTGATCAAGACATTTTATTTTCATTCATTATAGTGACGTTCTACTCCTCCTCATTTTAACTTAGCGTTTCCATTTTTTTTTAAGTCCAGGGAGTAGCAGTTGTGCTCCTGGCATATTTCCTGCACAGAAATAAAATCTGGCAGGCTGGTATGATTACAAACTCTGACCCTTTAGCAGTTGCCTGCCCCATTTTGTCAGTGGGGCTGGCTGCTTCTCTTCTTTCTTCCTTCTCATATTCCTCTCCCCCTAATTGAGGCCTCCATGCTCTCCCAACCTCTCTGTGGCTGCCTCTTCCCGTAAAACACTCGTCCACCCTTAATGCATTTGCTCTCCTTGAAGTATATCCAGAAATAGCTTCCAGATGCTGTCATAGATGTCCATTTCGTTATTTCTGGTGAAGGGATTTCACTTAAGCATAGCTCCACCAAGAAAAGCAGGAGTCTCTGCCTGGTCTACATCTGCTCATCTAGTTCATCCCTGCAATCATCTTGGCCAGCAGCATAGTTTTAAAAAAATCCGGCTTTTTTTTTCCCGTGTTCATGACAAACTTTTGGAAATGAGTGGTTATGATCACAGACACCCAAATTTCACAGTGCTTTGCAAGGTTATTTTCTAAAAGTGGTGCAGTCACTCTAATAAAATGTCTCAAAGGAGTGGCTGAACCTGTTCTTCATGTCAGATCTCTTGAGGCTCCAAAGAGGGAGGTTTTTACTCATCCAGGAGACTTTGATGGGGGTGTGAGTGTGGTAGAAGAGAGTTTTCAGTCCATAAAGAACAAACAATTAGTAGATGTCCAGTCCAGAAATGCATTTGGAATCATCTAATCATAGGATGCCATATTGGAAAGAGACCCCAAGAATCATCTGATCCAACCTTGGTAAAAGCAGGTTCTGGACAAGATGGCACTGCACCCTCTCCAGCTGAGCCTTAAAAGTGTGCAGCATTGGGAAACCCACCATTTCCCTGGAGAGACAATTCCAATGGCTAATTGTTCTCATTGTGAACAATATTCCTCTTATGTCTAATTGGAATTGCCCTGGGAGTAAATTGTATCCATTACCCATTTTCCATGAGACTCCTTGTAAAAAGGGAGTCTCCATCTTCTCTGTCACCACTCTTTAAGTACTAGAACATGGTGATAAGGTCTCCCCTAAGCCTCCTTTTCTCAAGGCTGAATAAACCCAGATCTCTCAACTTGTCCTCACTTGGCAGCTCCCCAGCCCTTTGATCTTCTCTGTGGCCCCCATCTGGTCCATGGGGTTTTTTTTGTGCAGCAGTGACCAAAACTGAACACAGTGTTCCAGATGTGGCCTGACAAGGGCTGATTAGAGCGGGATAATGACTTTGTTATCTCTGCTGGTTGATGCAACCCACATCCTGTTGGTTTTGTGGGCTGCAGCAGCTCACTGTTCACTCTCATGGAGTTTGTTGTCCACCAGGACCCCCAGGTCCTTTTCCACAGAGCTTCTCCCAGCCAGGTTTATGTTCCTGTTACCTTTTTATTCCTGGATTATGTTTTCCCGGGTGCAAGACCTTACACTTGTCCTTGTTGAACTTCGTAAGTTTCTTGTTATCCCACTCTTCCAGACCTGTCCAAGGTGTTCCTGCAGGGGGCCTTGAGCCCATCTTCCAGCTCAGCTATGAAGATATTAAACTCAGGTGTATAACTTTATTTCTCTGTTCACTTACCTCTCACTGCATTAACTGTGTGAAAATATTTCACTCCTTGCCATCATTGAGGTCTGACGATCAGGACACCAAGGGATGTGAGGCCCAAGAGAGGGAAGATGGAGAAATATTCCAGCTTGGTCTTGTAGATCAGTGACCAGAGAAAGTGAGAGGTCTGTCAGGTGAGTGAAAGGCAGACACAGGTCATAGGGAGATGAAGAGAAAGGGCTGTGAGCTGAGGGTGGAGACCTGTGTTGATTGTGGCAACATGACCAGGAGATCCTCTTTGTATCAAAGTATGGCTCTGGTCACAAAGCACAAAGAGGAAAACACCCCCCTGCAGTGAAAGCTGGGACAACTCAAGGTGTGGGGAAGGTCAGAGGCTGTAAGAGCAGAGTCAGGGCAGCCCAGCATGTGAGAAGAGAGGGCTGGAAGGGGCCCTTTGTCATGGGGTGGATAGAGAAGAGAGTGCCTTGTGGCCAGTCCCACTCAAAGAGCTTGTGGGCATGGATTGGCCAGGCAGGGCCAAAAGGTCTATCATGGATGAGGGAGAGCCTTAAACTGCAGCAATAATCCTGTTTTTCTCCTCACTTTGGTGTTCCCTGCTGCCTTGGTTTGACACCTCTGTCTCCAAAGGCCAATACAGGCTCAATCCCATGAAGACCTGGTCTTTCTTATGGTAAATGCATGTAAACACCTCTTGACTCTGATGCTCCAGCCTGCACTTGAAGATGCCTCCTTTCACAGGTGATCTGTCATTTTCTCTGAAGGGTGGATGTTCTCCTATCCTCTTGCACTCAAAGGAGTTTTGCACTTCCCTGGTGTTTGTTTACTTTTAATGGATAATTCTGCCTCTGGATATTCAAGATCTCTGGGTCTGGTTTTGAGTGTGGTCTCAGTGGGACTGCTGGTCTGGAGGAGGTTATGGCTGTGTTGCCTGGTAGCTCTGCAGTGGTTTTGAATTTCTCCATTTTTGTTTACACTCATTCACCTCTTATACTTGAGAAAAAGTGTCTTTTATTTTTTCTACACCATTAATTATTGTATACACCCACAAACACACACACACATATATATATGTGTATATAAATATAAACATACCTTTATTGTCTCTGCCCTGAGTCATCTCTGTGGCTCTCTCTCATCTGCTTTCCAGTCTCCTCTGATAGTCACCTCGTTCTTTGTGCTTATTGACAGTCCCTTTTTGGTTCCAGTGTCTCGAGAAGGGTGTCTGGAGTGGGACACAGGTCTGGCACTTGGGGCATGGTTTGTTTCCATCAGTACTGGCTAGAACCCCTGTTTGGGTCTGCAGGATTTGCAGCCTCTGGCAGGGAATGAATGTATCTGTTACATCTTCCCTGAAGCGACGTTTACAGGCCTGCTGATGTTTTTGGCAGGTAAGGAGGGACACCAGAAGACCCACCAGATCAGTGGTGCCTGCTGTGAGCCCCCAGAAAGGGTCTGGTTGCCGGGGCAGCACCACTGGGCACCCTACAAACAGCGGGGGACTCGGCTCTCCCTGTGAGTGGGAAGCAGTGCTGATCTGTGGAAAACAAAACACAGGAAGATGTCAGTGGGTCTTTCAGTGCCACATGTTCTTCACAGGCTGGGGACTGCTGGAGGCAGTTCAGTGTAGCTGGGGTTGAACTGTCCTTTTAAAATCAGTCTTCAGTGCACCTCGCTCTCCTCATAGGCTGTGGCATCCTCTGCTGAAAGCCCCCGAGGCTCTGCTGAGCTTGATGGACAATTCCTTTTCTTTCTTCCCCTTTGTGCTCTCTCACAAAGAGAAACTGCTTCTCTTCCAGGGAGAGGAGGGAGGGAGGCAGGGAGGGAAGAAAGGAGGGAGGGACGGAGAGGAGGATTTTCTTCTTGGCCTGGGATGTCTGCACCTCCACACTTCCAGCCCTGTCCTACGGCCAGGCTGGATCGCTGTTGGTATGGCAACGCTTCCCTGCACCAACCAAACCGTGAAAGGTGAGGGAAAATAAGTATTCATCTCCATTTAGCTAATGGTAGACAGAGTCCCAGAGATTAGGATTTCTTAAAGGAATTTATGATATGGATGTGTCCTGGGTAGTGTTTTGTTTAAGGTATCCACAAGGGCTGGATCCCCCAGGAATCAAGGTACAACCAGCATTGATCTGAATCTTTAAGTGGCTTTGACAAACGTGTCTCAGAAAAAAATAAACTGGGGCTTTCAGGAACCATTTGACACTGTTGTTGCTCTGCAGCCATTAAAGGGGCTATCCGAGGTGAGCTGATCAAGGCCACAGAGGTTGCCAGTGCAGAGGTGGGACCAAGCCACATCTCTGGAATTTGAGTTGACTATCTTCTGATGCTTTCTGCTCTGATGCCTGCTTTACTAATAAAATAAAATATAATTTCTCAGCCTGAGCTTCTCTGTGCTTGGGTGGACAGTTTGGATCTTCTGAAATATCCACAGCAATTGGGAAAAAACCCTGCAAATGAATGAAAATTGGCTGAATTTGCAAAGCCATCTGTGGAAAAGTAGAAGACAGTGGAGGACATCCTGCCTGTCCTGAATGTTGTTGATCTCCATGCCCAGTGGTTTAAGTGCATTTGTGTGCTTTGAAAAAGAATTTCATATGCAGGAGCCTGTTGCCTTGACCTGAACTTAGCAAAGGGGCATCTTGAGGCATTGTGACATCTTGGGAATGTGGCCTAGCTTTGCATCATTTATGGAGTATGCATTATTCTGGGCTAATGTGAACGTAAGCCTTTGATCTCATGCCATTGCACCAAGTGAAATAGATGTAACTGTTGAATTCCTTCCTCTTTTATCATTCCTCAGTCAATAATACTACAGCTTACCATTCCTCCATCCCCCTCCTCCTTTGTGCAGCTTCTGGGACTGTGTTGCTTTCCTTCTGGTTTTCAATCCTGCTGCATTCCCCACGCTTTCAAGACAGGTTTTATACAGGAAAAAGGAAAATACATTTCATAATGCAAACATGCCCTGCTCAGCACTTTCTGTTATCTTATTTATACACTGCAGTACGGCTTTCTATGACCCAGTGATTATCATTTCCCAGAGCTATCATCACTTTAAAGCTACCTCTGAATTGTGCTCCAGCAGATGGTACAACCCTATGAGCACTGTGAGAGCCTGGAAGGGAGGGGATGGGGCAAGTTGTGAGCACACACACAAACCAGGCTGCTGCCCCAACAGCCAGGAAACCTTTATCTTGCATTGCTTCTCACAGTGTTCAACTTCAGCCTGTATTGTTGAGTACTGTCAGGCTGTTAACCACCAGGGAAATCAAGGTGGTTGTTTTTCTTGGGTTTGGTCCTGTCTACTCGCTGACTTTTTTCCTTTAAAATTTTTTTTTCCCCCTGCATAACAACTGAGCTGATTAATTCCAAGATAGAATACCAAATAAGTAAAAGTCATTCATTATATGCAGTATTCTAATAGATTTCAATGTGATCTAAACTTGGATTGAATGCTAACCCATTGATTGCTATTCAGTTGTTTAAGCAGCTGTGCTACTAAGCTGAGCAGTTGCTCTGTGTCATCCTTCTCTTTCTCCCTTCGATTTCTACCTCCCTTTCTCCACTCTTGAAATGGCTAACCCCCTGTCTATACATTTTGCTTCAGTGGATTGTGTCCTTTGTGACTGACTACCAAGTACACAATGGAAATGGTAGACAGCTAAAGTCATGAAAGATCCGTTAGCCCCACGTAATTGGGAGAAATTCCCATGGGTATTTCACCAAGCAGAGCAGGTTGTTATCATTCTTGTTGAGATGATAATAAAGAGGTGTGATTTACTGCTTTGGTTGTTTCAAAGGTGTCATTTGAACCTAGGGGAGTGTGGTGCTGTTAAACAGATCTGGACAAAGCCTTATGGAGCAGTGAGTGCACGTCTGTAATTGTAGACAGGGGCATTAAAAAAATGGCTTGATTATTTTTCATAACCCTGCACTTTTTCTTTGACTCAAAGTGAAGTTGTGGGTGCTTTTCCACTGTGCAAATGAGGCTCTCTGGAGTGTACATAAGTATGTGTACACATATGCATGTGTATAGATACTCACTAATTGAATGTGTATATGCATTTTTATATATGTTAACATAAATATTTAAGATCTTTTACGGGTATCCAAGTCCTTTTTTTTTCGGTAGTGGGTTAGCTATGTTTGCTTTCATAGCTAAAGAGGTGTTCAAAATATCTTGTGGAAAATGTGGCTACTTTAGGTATCTAACCCTGAGTTAGGCAACTATCTTTAGTCTACTGGGTTTGAACCTTCTGGCTCTTACCATGAGTGAATCCTGGATCTGAGCTTGTAGAAAACATTGGGAAAAGTCCTCATTCATTCATTTGTTGCTGCTATACCTGGAGCCTTTTAATAATTCTGTGGGTTCACCTCCTTCCAGACAGCATTTGGGAAGGGTTATTACACATGGTTGCCTGAAGCTGGGAACCAGATCTAGTGCAGTAATGTGTGAGGAATCCTCATTAAAAAAAAAAAGAAAAAGGAAAAAAAAAAAAGATTTATTAGCAGGCCTCTTATTGTGCTTTGCGTAAGATTGTATTGGGTTTGTTATGAATTCTGCTGACACTTCTGCGAAGACTCTAAGTGGGTCTGCATTGTGGTGGGGGGAAAAAAAATCAGATCTCTTTCATATCCACCACTTGGATGCCAGAAGTGGTTAGTGCCAATGGCCATTCTTGCTTTAACATGTTACAGATAGGAAATAGCTGCAGGGAGAATTAGAGAGTGAGAAAATAGTCAGCTGGCTCATGGGTTAACTGTGAGATTCCTGGTAGCAGAGAATTTCTTTCTTCATTCTATGCTGAAGCCCATGGATGATAAAGCTGAAGTTCTACATCATAAATTCCCATTTGGACATTCAGTTTTGAGAACCTACATCCAGCATCCTTATCATTTTGAAGTTAAAGTCACAATCAGTAATGAAATCTGCTTGCTTTTCACACACTGAAATTAGCTTTGATTCTTTGCCTGAAACATATGTTTAAAAGGCAACATGCACATACTGTGCACTGACCCTATCAAAGCAATAAATACCATTGAAGTCATTTTCCGAAGCTGCCTACAGCATTAGTTTATTTTTAATATGGTCCCTCTGAAGGAGTGGTGTAGGAAATGCCTGTGGGAGCTATTTGAATTGTCTGTCTGGGGTGAAGTCCCCACCTTGCCCTGCTGAAGAAGAAAGTAAAGAGGGGATACTAATTTCCCTTTGTTGTTGCAAAATATAATGTTTAATTCATTGGATTTAGAGCCTTTCTAAGGAAAATGGTGTTCTGTTTGGGTGAGAAAAATGCTTCTTTGATACTTAGCATGATTTGAAGCAAGGGATGAGGGAGAGGGATTGCTGTAACTGAGAATGGGTTTTAGTCCGTGATAGCTCTCCTGGTTCTTAATGCTATTTCTCCTGCATTGTCACCTGGACATTCCTCCCAGTTCCAGAGGTTCCCTTTGAGAACAGGGAGGATAAGGGCATGCAAGAAATGACCATTTCCAAACTGACCCCACTCACCCAGGCAAGCTGTGCTCCCTAGTTCAGGTGAGGAGCCACAGCATTTAGAGCTCAAGGAGACTATGCCAGAGGCAGTGGGTGGGTCAGACCACAGAGTTGGCTTCACACTCTGCTAGCACCCTTCTTCTCTCTGTAGAGCCTCAAAATAACCAGCCCTTGCCCTGTGCAAGAGCCATGGCAGGCTCAGGCAAAGCAGGCACCTGGGTGTGTGGATTTTCTGCCCCTTTAAATGTCAAATGACATAAGCATGGTTCGGATTCTACAAACCTGAAAGATTTGTCCACTGGCAAAGGGAACGCATTTTTTATCACTCATGGTCACAATTAGAGTGACAAGGCCAGACTCCTCCATCACTGCTCTTTAACACTGTCAGCACCAGCTTTGCCAGAATTATCCTGTCTGAAGCATGAATGGGCCTATTCATTTTCTCACTTTGTTTGACCTAGGAATCTAGGAACTGCCTAATGGTATATAGACTCCTTTCTCCTGTAAAGAAATTATTAAGTTAAAGACTGGGCTAAAAAATATACTCTCCTAGCCATGAAAGTCTAATTTTATGTTTGTTTGGACATATCTGTAGAGTAGCTGTGTTATGCGCCATGCTTCTAAATACTGTTTCATGCTGTATAATGAGTTTGAAATCTTTCACCTTCCAGGGCTTGTATTTGTGTAGAGAAGAGAGGGGAGCATGCAGGAGAAGTATATAGTTATTAGGAGCACACTTTGATTCAATTTCTTGCATTTTATTATGGCCAAGGCAGGAAAACACTCAGATCTCATGCTGAAGACAGGTTTTCAGAACGCAGTGGTTTCGTTTTAAACGGGTCCCCAGAGAAGATGATCTCAAGCAGGGAAACGCGTGCAGTCTTTCCAACGAGATAAGAATAATCATTGCATTTCTGCTGTGCCTTTCTGCAATGCTGTAAATGCTCCCTAAATCTCAAGATGGAGATCACATTCAGCTGCTGACAGTGGAAGCCTGGCCACCAGTGTGTGGAAGCAGCATTCTAGCACAGGAATTTGGCGACAGGTTTACCAAGAAACATCTTGTTTTCTTACCTGTGGATGAAGCAGGTGCACATGCGTGTCAGGAGTCTTGTGGGCTGAAGTGAATCTTGTTTTGTTTTCAGGAAACAATAAAAGGCAGATAAAATCCATCTGAGGTGTGAACCTGAGACCAGGCTCCCTGTCCACAAGGCAGAGGCTTGGCCAGCTGACCATTGTGAGAGCAGTGAATTTGTGGGGATTTCTGTCGAAGGCATTTGGATGCTTCCTGGTAGCAGGGTCTAACTCATCAGCCTGATTTAATTACAGATGGATTTTGAACCCCCTGCTTGTGGGCAGCTTTCTCAGCAAAGCTGATGGCATCAGCCTTGCAGAATGACCCAGCTAGCCTGTGGAGGAAGGTCATCATTAGCTTGTCCTCAGTGTAAAACTGGCCACAGAGACTCCTTTCTTTCATTAACTCATTCTGCAAACCACCTAATGATGTTCTACTGCAAGGCAGGTTCCTGTAGCCAAGGCAGGTTTTGATCTCTCATTGTCTTTTTGCCTAAGCTATCCTGGTCCTGAGGCTCACATGAAAGTTTGTGGAAGTTTTGGAAATTACCAGAAGTACCTGAGTCATCAGTCATTCATGTAGACCTGGAAGAAGTTCTGGGCATCACTAGGTAACCGTCAGCCACAACATAACAGAGAGGAGGGAAGTTTCACATTTCTTTGGAAGAGTTTCCTGAGCATTTGTGTGAGAGCCACATGATGCCAGACCTGCTTCTCACACCCAGATTTTGGCCCTGTGGTGCTGCAGGGCTTGTTGGGTTTAACTGTGCACCAACAGACCTGAAAACAAACTACCCAGCTCTGAAAGTCTCCTCTTACTTAGAATAGCAGGACTATTAAAATCCCAGAAATTAATGGCTTATTTTATGAAACTGGATATTTAAAAGTTAATTTTTGTCAGTAGACTACCGTTTTAAAAGATGTGTTTTGAAAACTGCTGTCCACTCTAAATGGAATTCTCTGTATTTTTTCAATGAAAACCAACAGGCAATTTAGTTAATTTCCCATCTTGAAAACCAGTCCTGGGGTAAATGAAGACATTTTATTAAATTAGATTTCAAAATTCAAACTTAATATAAATTCAACCTAAAATGCTTTAAAATTATTTTTAAGGAAAATTTAGAAGAAAAGGTGGCTTATTACAAAGCCATCAAAATAAAAATATCTTGTTTTCTGTTAAAGGCAGATTTCTCCTGCTAAGTAATTCTCAAGTCCCACATGGATTGGGTAGACAATGTGAGTCTTTGTTGTGTTTGTTTTGTTGCAGCTGGATTTATAGGCAGCTTTTCAGAAGGAGAATTTCTTTGCTTTTATGATGGGCTAAAGGGCTTAATACTCTCTTGCAAATGATTCTGACTGCACAACTTCTGGTGCTATTTGATTTATTGTTAAGTACAGTAGTAGTCATCAGGTTAATGTTGGTGTTTTCTTTCTTGCTGCAGAGTTTGCTCTTTGCAGCACCCTTGATCAGAAAGCTGCTGCTCACCCCAGGACGGGTCACTATTTTGTGTTGGAGCCAACTCCCACAGAATTTGGAAAAGCCCAGGAAATTATCCAGTCATTCCCTTCCAATTCCTCCTTCCACCATTGCTCTGCAGTACACAAGAGCTTTTGGAGACCCTCTGGGCTGCCTTTAGGCTGTAAAAACTCTGTGGGCAGCCACCATTTGAGGACAATTCCTGCTGAAGCCCGTGACAAAACCCCATGATTTCTCTTCTGGCTTCCCAAACAGAGCTGCAGCTCTAAAAGCCCCCTAACCTGGCTGCTTATGGGATGCAATCACTTGCTAGAGATAAAACTCATGCCCTAAGCAGAAGAGAACCATGTCCCAGCAGAATGAAAAAACCTGAAATCTGTCACAGAAGAAGGAAAGGGAGAAAATCCAGAGAAATCATGTCTGTGCTGTCTGGTTTATCCTTTGTCAGTATTAAGAGTGCTACCTTTAGGAAGATACTTTTTGTGATAATAAAGATTGGGCATTTAGCAGCCTGAATAAAATCAGGTTCCTATTCCCACAGATGCGTTTTTGTCTAGTGTCTGAGGCTTAGGAAAGGAGTGTTGCAGATTTTACTCACCCATTCATAGCATGCAACTAAATGCTGGTATTTTTGAGGAAAAAAAAAAAGAAAAAAAAAAAAGAAAAAAAGGAGGAAGAGAAAAATGAATCTCTTGTCAATTTGACCCACCACTGGGGTTTTCTTTTTCATTATTGATATATCTGTAATTTTCATCTGCCCTTTATTCTGCATGTATATTTATATATGAGTGGGTTTTTTTCTCACAAACCTGCAGTGCAGTGGAAAGCTAGATTTAAATATTTTCAGACCGACTGTACCCATCATTTGCATTCCACTGACTCATTCAGAGCAAAGACATCTGAGCAGAAATACAGCAGATAAAAGAGAAACCATTAATCCAGGGAAGATTACTGGCACAGAATCTTTATCCTGTATCCTCCCTGAAATGAGACAAAGATCTTACTATGTACATCCCTCTGGCTTAGCTTCAGAAAGTAAGCAATACAGTAGTGTAGACATGGTACTTTTTAAAGGCACATTACACTGGTCTGAAACTTCAGTCTTCTGGCAGAGCTTGTTGTTGCTGAGGTGTTTTTCAGTGGTTGCTTTCTCAGAAGACTCTTCAGCACCCCAAAAACTGCATTCTGGCTGATGCAAGGGGTAAGACAACACAATCCCTGATCTGCTCCTAAAAAAGACAGCATGTGTCTTCTGGAGGATGGAGACTGTTCTGCAGCGCATGGGTTACGCACGTATTTTACAGCGTCTTGCTTCTGCTGACACCTCATCTCCATGTAAGCTCTAAGTGCTAGTTAGCTTTTAATGAGCCTAATAAGGCTAAAGCTTTCCAGATCCTGGTGCTTCAGTTCTGGAAGGGGGGTCGGCCGAGGATGTTGAGCAGGCTTGCCCTTTTCAGGAGACACTCATTCCAGGTGACTGGGCATATTAGATTTCAGAGTGCGGCAGGCTTTTATCTCCCTTCCCCTCGAATGTGGCAGGCTACAGTTGCTTTTCCGTTTGCTGGTTGTTTGTCTCTCTCCCTCTGTCTCTGTGATATTGATCCTCAGTTAAAAGAGCTGAGAGACACAGCTTGGGAAGCATCCCTTTCTTCTCTGGAAATTGGTGGAAAATCCAGTTGCCATGTGATTACTGCTCTGTTGCAGCTGCTACTGGCCACCAACCATCTCCTGCAGGAGTATTTCCCTGCCATAACAATGACAGAACCTACTTTAGTCATTTAGGGCTTCCACTTGAGGCAGCCCAGAGGGTTAGATGGTTTTCTGGAGGTAGCTCCATGTGTTTGTGGACTTATCTTGCTATGGTGTGCACTCAGCTATGAAATAAAATTGCAGGAAATGATTCAGTTTTGAATCATTCTATTTAGACTGGCAGAAGCCAAAAACCTTCCTGTGAGCTACAACAATGTGGACTGCTATTCAGATGGGAAATGTAAATACTTCAGCATGCCTGATCAGTTGAACTAGAAGTGCAAGCAAACCGCTCTGAAGTGTGGATTCTCAGTTTTATTCCAGACAGTTTTGTTCCTCCAGACCCTCTTGTTCAGGTGAAAAATGTTTTCCTTTTCTTGTCTCTGTGCAGGGTGTATGTATATTAAGATCTCTGGAAAATAACTAAGCACAACAGGAACCAAGACCTGGAGGAAGCTTCTTTCTAAACAATCCAGCATCCTCTTCCAGTTCAGAGCAGAAGAATATTTAGGTGCATGGAAAAAACCTAGCTGTTATGGAAAGTTCAGCTTACCAAGAGTAAACCATGATCTCTTTGTTGTTTTAAACTGACAAAAAGTGAGGTCAGAAGCAAATCTTGTTTCTTCCATAACCCAGAGCCCAAGGTCTGCAATGGCTTTCCTCCTCACACTCATAATGTTCACATTATCCATTAAGGGTGATTTGATTTCAGGTGTCAGCCTAGAGATCTGGGTAATAATCTTTTTCAATAGGAACCTCTTATTTATGGAGTAGTGTTTGCCTGTTCTTAACTGCACCTTCTTCTCCTGTAAATATCAATTATCTCTCCTGCTCCATTTTAGAGTCTGTCACCTTGACAAATATTGAAATAGGAAGGTTTATTTATTGCAAAGGATATACAAAGACAAAAAAAAAAAAAAAAAAGGATATGTCTTTCAGTGTGCCCTCTTGCTGTTGACTGTTCCTTAGATTTGAAAGGCAAAAGGGCAGTTCTGATAATCCTGTGAGCTCTTCATGCTTCCTGCTAGAAATGGCCCTTTTCTGCCTCTCCCCTGGGCATCGTCTCCAGGGCCTGTGCCTTGTATGCTCCCTTTGAACCACAGCTGTCTGTTTTGTGTTGTGCCACCTTTGTTTAGGGTTTGACCATGTGGCATTATAGATGAGAGGTGGGAGGAAGAGCTTGGAAGAGAACTTCAAGTAATCTTAGATCAGCTCGTTGTCAGCTCATTGTGTTCCTATGCAGCATGCTCATTCCTCTTTTGATGTCTCTGCAGATGTTTTAGGCTTTACATAAAAAAAAAAAAAAAAAAAAAGGGAAGTATTTACACAGATGCATTACCTCACCTGAGATAGTGCCATTGTACTGTACGCTTTACATGCAGTAAAAATTGCTTCTCTGTTCCTCCTATAAACTTAGTGTCTCAATGATCAAGACAGATAAAGCTTTGGAAGTGAAAGAGAGGTCCAAGGTCACCTCTGCAGGAAAGCAGCAGCACACATCTCCTATCCTGTGGGCAGGTGACAGTCTGTCCTGTCTCTTTTAAAACAGTTTTGATAAGAGGACATTTCACAAATCTGAGAAACAGGTGCTGCCCATTTCCATACTTGCAGGAAGGGTGTCTTCAAGTGAGGAAGCTTGATTATAAAGTCTGCTGAGTATGCAAGGGAAGGAATGAAATATTGCACTTGCCACAATCCTGATTTTTGTTCCTCTCTTCCATTATCTAAAGGAAATACAGTATGATCTTTGTTCCAGTCACTGCAAACAGTTTTCAAACTGGTGCAAGAGAAAATGTGTGGGATGGGACCAGGATTTTTTCTTTTGTGTGTCTGTGTGTGCACATGCCTGTGAAATATCTGATTTTTATTAATCATCACCTGCATGAAGTTAAACCTGTCAGCAAGTGTTCACACATTGCAGGCTTGGGGTTACTGGTCATTTGTCACAGAAAAGAAATCTTTCAAGGTCCTGCAGAAACCATCCTCTGAAGTTCCTTTCTTCTCATAAGGCAGCCCTGAACTGTTTTGCAAAGCCATGTTACCCTCTCAGCTCACGAGGATGGATAAGGCTGAGGAAAGAGCTGCAGCTTGGCAGCTTGGTGAGAAAGAGGAGCAAAGATCCTCCCTGCTGCATGGTATAGAGATCACATCAACACCAGGAGCTGCACGTGAGAATAAATGGAAGAATAACAGATCCCTGCATGTTGCCATGGAGCTCTTCTGTCTGGACTTCAGGCATGCTGTAAAATACGATCCTTCTCTTTGTCCCTGTTATAGGCAGCCCTAGTTAGTCTTGACAGCACTACTGTGCTCAGCAATCAGTGTTATCCCCGTAAAACCAACTGGTTAGTGTCAGCAGAGCCATCTCTAGGTCTTGCACTCCCTCACTCCTTGCTTGCACACTGCTTTCCAGACCACCATGCTCTGCTGCTTTCCCCACCTTGATCCTCACAACCTCTCCTGCACCACCACAGAGCTGAACATACTGAGGAAAGCTCTTTAAAAAAGAAAAAAAAAAAAGGCAAAAAAAAATTTGTCTAGGAGATGGCCAAGATGTTTTTTTTTTTTTTAATAATTTGTTGATTTGCCAATTCTACTTTACCAGGCTTCCCTCTCATGGTGTCTGTAACTTGACATTATGAACTTTCTTGTTAAATCAAGTGCTTCCAGACATTAGGTGGTGGAGTGGAGGAAGAACCACACATGTTTTCAAGGCAAATTAATACTGATAAGGTGCTGGCTACTGTCTGTCCTGTTATTGTTAGAATGCACATTCTCTCCCTAGAGTGTAGAGCACCTTCTGATGGAGTGCTCCTTATGTTGAAAAATGACAAACATTAAGGGCTTCATTGCTAAAATATTTACTAGAGCATGCTTGCTTCCTCCATCTGAAAGTGTGGTGTATTTATAGGAGCATCCTGTAATGGAGCATCCTGCTCTGAGCAGTATTTTTGAACAATGAGGCAATACTGTGTGTGAAGGGGTGGGGTTGGGGTTGTCCCCTCTGTTGTCCCCTCTGTTAAGCAGGTGTTGGAAGCATGCAGGGGACTGCAGGAGCTGATTGACCGGAGCAGATTCACTCTGGTATGTGAAGTCCTTGAAGCCCCTGCAGGGGATGGGAAAGGCTCATAGGGCTGAGGAATTTGAAGTCTGGGATCTCTGTGTGAAATCGCCAGGAAGGATCAACTTTGGGCACAAGGGGGATGTTTAGGTATTTTTTTGCTGTCGTTAAAATGTCAAATCACAGGGCTCCTTCCCCATGTAAATACTGTGGCTCAGATCCTCCGCTGATGTGCAGTGGCAGGTTTGTAGTGTTCTCTCTGTAGCAGCTGGGAATCCTGGGCTGGTGGGCATGGGAAGATTCCTTCCCTGCTCTGTGGCTGTTAGAAACAAGGCCCTGTAGCTCCTGGCCAGAAAGCAAGAACAATTGAGCATGGAGGTCACTGAAATAACAAGGGCAATTCTTGTGATCCGGTGTTGTCAGCACAAACGCAGCAATTGATTGAAAAGTGTCTGCTAACCAGGCAGCAACGAGAGCAATTAGAACTGAAATAGCAAGAGGGTCTATTTCAGAGTTTTATGATTCCAGCTTGCATCACCCCACTCATTTTAAGTACTGATGATTTTTCTGTCTGGGCCAGAGTCAGCTGGGGACCAAGAGCCATCTGGGTCTGAACGAAACTCAGGATTTCTCAGCGCTTCAGCTGTTAAGAGTGTGTCATAAATACACCCTAAAATTGAAATGCAGTTCTCTGATCTACCTTGGGCATTAGCAAGGATCACCACAGATCCAGTGTGGCTGGGGACGACTTCAGCTTTTCTGGAGACCGTGAGGTATGTTGGAGTCACCAGGTCTCCTGCATCAGAGGTACATGGTGGAGTTTTCCTAACTGGAAGCACGTGCCAGGGCCCAAGCTGGACAATGTTTTAGGAATGTATGAGTGAGACTGGATGGAAGAGACCTTGTTAAGGCCTATGAGATGTTTGAAGACATTGGGGCAGCTTGCTAATGTTGAAAGTCAGATGCTCGAGCTCTGACTGGGGTAAAGAAAGACTTTTATAGGGTCAAGGAGGCTTTTTTGTTGTCCTGATCTCCAAGAAATGTCGTATTTGAGAAAAGAGTAGACCTGGTGGTGGGATAATGCTTGGGAATAAGCAAGCAGGGTGAGCAGGCACAGGGACAGGCTTATGAGAGCACCATCTGGGGACAGTCAGCAGACAGGGCAAAAGTGACTTCTCAGCAGTTTCTGAATGGAAGGAAATGGCGTCCAGAGAAGAGACCTCTTTGCAGCCTTATCTTCTGTGTGTGTGCTAGGATCTGCTGTTTAAGGAACAGCAAATAGACCCCAGGGATGGGTGAATTCCATGTGTGAATGGAGCTTGGAGCACCACTGATCACACTGCACAGCTCATAGATTGAGTCTGAGTCAGAACCTTCCACAAACTGTTCAGTGAGGAACACTCTGATCTCTTAATAAATATTAGCAGTACAGTAATAGCAGTGCAGTGCAATGTTGAACAGTCAATTACTTGAAGGGCTGCTTTATCAAGTAAGAATATGTAAAAGATTTTCTTGGATTCTTGTGTCATTGCTTAGGCTGGGATGGTTGCTGAAAGAATCACAGTGTTAACCCTGGATATATTCCAAGCTGAGTAAAAATAATTTTTAACCAACTGCATTGAGGGTTGAATTTGCTGAATGCATGTCTACACAGTACTGAATGCAACATTAAAAATTGTGTGTGCCCATGGCATTGACAATCTCTGTTGACCTTATGGGGAAACACAGAACCTCAGATGATGAACAGAACTACCTCTCCAAGTTCCTTTATCACCCCCTCATCCCACCCAGAACTGCTCTCTGCTAAAAGGTAAAACTATGCACCATTTTTTTCTGTTGTGAATTGCTGCTGTACTTCAAGAAAGGAGCTGAAATCTTCTGCTCACTCAGTTGAACATGACATTCTTCTGAAAATTAGCCCAAGTTCACTCCAGGGGTGGCTGCCTCTCCCACTCAGGTGAAGGAGTAATTGTGCTGTTAAGTTTGCACAAAGGTGGCAGAAAGTAGACGTGGATTTGAGCATTGCTTTCTCACACTGAGCAGCCCTGCACCCTGCAGCATGGGAACCCCTGTTCCAACAGGGAGGAACTGCTGGTGGCTGCAGACATGGCTTGCTGTGAGCAGAGGTGACTTCTGTGCCCCTCACGTTTCCAAGTGTTTTGGTGCTGACTGCCAACAGTTACCACTATTTTTCTGCTGTTGTTGCAACCATTTTTGCTTGGCACCAGCAGTTATTTGTAACTAGCTGACAGGTTTGGAGGTGTAATGCAGTGCTGTTGCAACAGAACTCTAGAAACCTGTTTGAAACTAACCAACCCAACATAAGAATTAAATTTCTTATCCAGAACTCATTGTCACAGAGGAACAGAGTCATGGTGAAAGCATTTCAGGCTGCAAGGAAAGATCACATAAAAAGGTTCTTCAGTGATGCACAATTAGGTGGACAACACCACCTCAGAATACCCAGTTCTTGAGTGAGTACTTGAGGAGCTTGATTTTCCTGGCTTATTCTACATCATGAAAAAAAAGGAGATCAGGTCATTTTATTCTGGAAAGCATTTATCCCATCTCTTTGGCTGTCACACGTATTTAACTTTAGTGCCCTCAAGGACAATGTGGTGGATCAGCATGCTACGGTCTACAGTCTACAGCCTGTAGTTTTTCATTTCACATTGCTTTAAGAATGGTCCTCTTTGTTTCCATTTTGAGCCACGGCTGAATTCTTACATGTTGTCTGATCTTCAGGCTCAAATACCCAAGAGAATAGGCAGCTGTGAATCAACCCTCTGTGTGCCTTCTAGCAGGTAGTCTAGCAAAGAAGGCAGTATGCTTCTTCTTATTTCTTTAAATTGATAGGGATTTGAAGGAAAAGACTTTAATAAAAGTCTCATGAATGATTATTTTCTTCCTGCTGATGATTCTGACTTTCATGCAGAAATATAAGAACATTTTAAGGGAGCCCTGTGGGTTTAAACCCAATTCTTTAGATTTATAATTAAAGCTCATTGTCTTTATGCTATCCTACACCTTATGAGAAGGATCACCTTTCTAATTACACAGTACCAGGAGGTCTGTCACATGCTGTTACTCAGTATTATGGCACACAGTTGCTCTATTTTTTTCTTCTCCTTCTCCTTCTTCCACAGATCCTGTATTATGTTTCGGAAATTCGACATAATATTTTTTTTTTTTTTTGAGGCCAGATGTTTCACTCTGCTATGTTAAGTCATCTTGACATACTGCCATGAAATGGAAACAACTGCTAGTTTTAACATTGCTCCATATCTTTATTAAAAGGTACGTCTCATGAATCTTAATTCCCCACATACATGCTATCTTCCTCTCTCCCCCCTTCTCCCCCATTACACTTCTTTCTTCTCCTCCCTAAAGAAGGAGAAATATTAAAATTTCCTTGCTGTTCTGTCTGAGTGGTTAATGAGGTTCTAGATAGCATAATGAATATGCAGTGCTGTTGATTCTATGTGCGCGCGCGTGCGTTTGTGTGTGTGTGTCTTTAATCACAGCTGGAATGCAAAATCAGGCTCCACCTTTCAACTCTATCTCCATCATGCTGAGAGAGTGAGAGAGAGCGAGACTGAGACTGCTAGACAGCTCGAAAGAGATTGCAGCTCAGATGTCCTGGAAAACAGCAAATCCCTCAGACCTGGCAGATTCCGTTACCATGAGAACTGCAGATATTTCCATTGTGATGGCTTGCTCTAGCAGCCATCTGTTACACCCATTTGATTAGGAAGTACAGTTCAGCTTGTATGGGATTTTCGCTGCACCTTATCCCATGGCAGCGTACAGAAACTCTCTCTCTCTCTCTCTTTTTATATGCTAAACTCAATGTTTTTAAAGTGTTGTAATTTACTGAGGCTGAAGGCATTTAATGAAATGCTGGGAGGAGGTCACTGAGGGACAGTATCTCTGAGAAGAAAGAAGCACATGAGATATGTGAAGGGGATTAGCGTCCAGTATATAAATAAGATCAGCCCAGAAATTAGCTGTGTTTAGCAATTCCTCATCCTTGCCAGGGAGAGGAGCTTGATATACAGACCTCATGAAGCCATAATAAAATTAGTAATTGCCTCCTGTTAGTTAATCCCGCTCCATATATATTTATTGTATGCATGCAATAAATGCATGCAGCAGATATATTTCAGGTCTTCTGTAAAAAAGGGGAAGGTGATGACTCTCCCCAGATGCCTGAAGTGGTGCAGTGGCTGCACTGTGTAACGATTAGATTAGCTCTAAAAATTTAATGGTGCCATTTGACTTTTCATAGACGCAGAACAACCTTAAACTTTCTTGAAGGTTTTCTGTGATTTACTGATTAAAACAATTGTTTGGAGTAGTTGAGTCCCTCGGTGTAAATTAGTGGTGGAGGAAATGGTAATGGCACATCAAATGGATATAAAAACAAAGGAGTCCCCTTCAATTAAAACTCTCCGGACATTCTTCCTAAGTGGCTGGCATTCCAGATTCAGGGTAATCTTATGTGTGGCGTAGTTGCCTCGAGTATCTTAAAATGACTGAAGGTCTTGTAAACTCAGTGAAGCTAATTAAATGCTCACACACTGAAATGAATTTCTGATTGCTGCTAAGGAGGCATTGAGGTCAGCTCCTCTTTTCATTGCCCACACTTTGTGGCCAATGCCAGATACTAAATAAATCAGATCCTCAGAATCAGGGGCTCTGTGGTTTTGTTCCTCTTATATATTCTCCCACCCAGCTGAACATAATTCCTTATCCGTCTTCATCTCGGCATGAAAAGTTTTCTCTTCTATTGTTTTTCCTCACATAGCACCAGATTACCATGGAGAAGACTATGATATCATAAGAAATGAATGAGCATGTTTCTCACCATGGGTGAAATATACATTCCAGACCTAATAAAGTCAGGAATCATGTAATGGGCCTGGTAAAATGAGCTGCTTAGTTAGTGTAAATAGAAATGGTTCTTCTTTAGGTCTCTGCTTCAGCTAAGTCAGTTCTCAGACACTTTGCTGAACATGGAAACACATAAGAACATGTTTAAGAGCTTTTCTGAATAGGGATTGTTCTTAAAATGTTTTGCTGCATCTGGGCCCACAAACATTTAAGGAAAAAAAGTAAAAATTTCCTTTCTTTTTTATAATAAAAGATTTTCTGGTTGATCATCTTTAGAGCAAATTAGAACTTCAGAACTTTCACTTCCTGCAGCCTCCCATCTCACATAATCCTGGAGGCTCAGCTACAGAGAAGAGAGTCCTTTTTTTTTTCCTTTTTTTTTTTTCCAGACAGGGCACTTGTTTTATGAATGTGGTATCTGCCTTTGACAGGCAGCAGATGTATGGGAGCCCTGAAATCTGAAACAATAAATACCATTCAGAGTCTCACCACTGAACCTTCTTATAGTACTGCTTTTGTTAAATGAAACGTTTACAGGAATACCATCCCCCCCTTCCCACCCACCTTCAAGGCTAGGATCTGAACCATGTTTTTAAAGTAAAGGTTAAGTACCTGAGGCATGAACAGTTGACACACAAAAGAAACTAAAGTAAATTTATCATTCGTTTGCCAGCTACGAGGTGTGTCAAGGGCTTTTTCTTTCTCTTTGTAATGCATGAGAAAACAAACCTGGGAAGTGTATGCAAGGAATATTTCTTTTCTACACTGGAATGTTAACATTTGCACCTTCTGACTTAATACTGTGTATTTCTTCAGAGTCATCAATCTCTTGAGAGTCATCTTGCCATCTGTACCAGCATTGCTCCAGGCTTCCATATGAAAGTCCAATCTGGCGGTATAAATACTGGATAATGAAGAGTAGGTGTTAAAGTTTCTGACTGGTTGGAAGATGAGTCTGTGTCTATGAAAGATCCGAATTCATGTGTTAAACAAACAAACAGAATCTATGTTAGCATGGAAGTTCAACCAGAAAGAGCATGATGCATGTTTGTCCTCATACCCTCTGCCACCCTCTGTGGTTTTTCTCAATTTCTTTCTTTATCTTTCTCATTTTTATAGAGTTCACCCATGATCTGTGAGAAAAATGTTCTCTGACCATGACATTACACTTTGGAGATTACAAATAGGGCAGCATGTTGACTTGCTGTAATGTAGGGTTCTTTTTTTCCCCCTCTCTTTTTGCTCCAGGAAAGCTATAACTACAGAGATTAACAAAACTTTTGCAAGAATGGATGTAAAACAGATTTATCTCAGTGTCAGCTTTATCTGATCCATTTGGTCTTGCAGAGTTTGGATGGTTTCCTTTGTTACAATAACCAGCTTTCAAACATCTATATCCTTAGGGTATTAAATGTCAGCCTCTAGTGTATCATTCAAGGATAAAAGATTGACAATACTGAAGTACTTTTTTTTCTTTTTTTTTTTTTTTTTCTTCCTTCTCCAGCACTGGCAGAGTCTTTACTCTGTACACCACTGCTGACCCCAGAAATGACCCACAGGAACTACTGGCGAAAGGAGTGAAAAGGTATTTCAGCTTGTAGGCATTAGAAACTCTCTTCATTAATAGCCTTTTTGCAGACTTTTCAGATAGATTTCCTGTCATTGTGATGAGGATATATTTGTAACGAGTCCCTTAAGTAAATGGCCAGTGGATAATTAATTGAACTAACTAGGACTTTCCGTACTTTTTTTTTTCCTTTCATTTCCTTTCCTTTTTTCCCTTTTTTTTTTTTTTTTTTGGAGTGGGGAAGGAGGGAAGAGTTCCAGATGGTTTCATGTCCTCTGTGCTGGGTGTACAGCCCTTTGCTATCTGTTGGCCAAGCATTTCAGCCCTAATTCAAACAAAACTCTCAGGCAGTTTGTTGAGAGAGGTTAATTTTTTTGTTTTGGTTGGCATCAGGTTGACTGCACTTCTCTTGGCAAGGGGGTGACCACCCTGAGCCTCATCACACTGAAAAATTGTTGCTAAACCTGATCTTGCTGCAAGAGGCAACTCAGAAGACAACATTTGGGTCAGTGCTGATATCCACACTACTGATTGCATGACCATAATTCTGGTTAAAATTCACCTTGTCACTCCCATCATGCAGACTCCAGTCTCCCAAATATGTGACACCAGTGGAAATCTACAGTGAGGCTAAATTAAGCTTATTATTGTATTTCATTCTTAGATTGCCTTCTTAGCACTGGCCTTCAGCCCCTTTAATTAAAAGTTTGCAAACATGCATTCCTTAAGTAATTTCTGACCTTCACAGCTGGTTATGAGGCAGCTGTAGTTGATGTTTTTGACCAAAGTCTATTTCCCTCTCTCAGGGGCCTCCATTTTTTCAGTTTTGGAAATGACTTATTAACTTTGCAGCCATTGGGACAATTCTCCAAAGAAATAAAGTTCCTTGATGAACACGCACAATTTTTCTCTGCACATCAAAGAGTTCAGATTTTCATTCCACTTGTCAGAAAGTACTGATAATTACTTTTATTAACCATCTCACAAATAACAAATGTGTGAGGTCAAAAAAGTCTCATTTGAACTTTATGGTTTCATGTGTGGAAAAGAAATGCTTTTAAGAGTAACCATGAGTGTTGGCTAAGGAGCCATAATTTTCTCAGCAAAACAGAACTCATTAAGAAGGTAAAGATATTGGGGTGCTGGTCCAATGCTCCTGAGATCTTGTTCTGGCAATTTTTTGCAGGTATGCTTAAAAACTACTTGTCTCTCTATGCTGCTTTGAGGAATAAATGCGCTTTACTACATCTTTATTTTCTGCTAGAAAGGATATGCCAAATTAAAGGTCTCGTTTCAGACAGCTCAGTCAGATATACAGGAGTTTTTTGTCCTCACAGTGATGGACACAAAACATGAAAAACATGATCCTAATCTCACTTGTGCCATTGTAAATCAGGGTGAACTTGGCTGAAACCTGTGGAGTTATCCCACTGTTTTAAGCAAACTGAGGAGAACCAGGTATTTGAGTGCTGTGCCAGTGCTTCCTTCTGTTTGGCACTTGCAGTCTGCTCTGGACCAAGCCAACATGAGACAAAAAAAAAAAAAAAAAGGGTAAAAAAAAGTCGTGTAGGTGTCTAAAGTGTTGTCTCTGTATTTCAGCTGTGGAAAGTTTTGATCCTCTGTAATTACTGCTGTAGCTGAGATCCTTAGACCCTGAGTCTTCTAGAGCATACCTCCTCACCTCCCATCCATCCCTGCTGAAGATGTGGTTGCCGCAATATTTTGGACTCTTTTAGACCTGTAGGTTGCAGCTAGAGCAGCCCAAGAATCATGAGTACAAATTCCTGATTCACCAGTGACTCCTATTTTAAGCATTTCATCCAAGGCAAATGGGAAAGGGGCTTTAGTGTGTAATGCTTAAGCCTGTCTCTGCCTTTAAGTCTTGAGATCAGTTATTTATGGGAAGCAGACATCTAGGCTATCTTACCCTTTTCTTCCGTGCATTGAAGGCAGTGAAGGTTGCAATATTAATTGCTGCATCAGCAACTCCAAGATTTAATGTTTTACCCCATCCTGCAGGCAATGTATCTCTTGCATGATTTCCCACACAGTCTTCACTTTCACAGCCATCTGAATGATAAGCAACAATAATGTCTCTGGAAGTGATCCATAAATCATATTCAAATCCACACATCCAAATGATCCTGGTTTTAATCTCTAAACTACCATAGTCTGTGCTTGCTGGTGTGTTTCAATTGGAAGCATTATGCTCCCCATCTACATATTTCCTTCAAATGTGTGCTAATGCACCCACCCCCCCCAAAAAAAAAAAAGGCAAAAAAAAATTCTACCTGGAGCTTGAGTAATAAAACATAGAAAAACTAAGGGCAATGAAGACCTCCCCAGATAAATTGAAGTGCTTATATGAACTACAAATAACTCAGTGTTTTATCAGTATCTATAGAGGGAATATGAATGGTCCTTGGTTTAGGTCATGGAGTTAGACTGGAGAGTACCTGAATAATCTTTGTTCCTTTTCCACAGAGTTTCTGCTGAAAGCCCCATCCAGCCTGGCCTTGGACACTTCCAGGGATCCATCCACAGCTTCTCTGGGCAACCTGTGCCAGGGCCTTCCCAGATTTTATTTTGTATCAAAGAGTATAAATAGTTCCAGGACACGGTGAACTTTTTCTCCAGGAACATCCATCATTTGTTGTTGTGGTCTTTATGGAGGTATTCCTGGAACAAATGCTTTTGCTTTATTGTGGCTACAGCTGACACTTCCTTTCCTTCTTTAGCTCCCCTCAGCCAGTCTGCTGGGGCCTTCTCAAGATAAAATTAGAAGTGGTGCCAGGCTTCACCCAGCTGACGTCTGGCAACTCTATGCTGGAATGGTTATGTCCCTTGTGACGGTGTTAGGGACTCTTTGCATCCATTGCCTGTCCAGGTCTGGGGTCCTCAGCACAAGAAAGAGATGGACCTGTAGGAGAGGGTTCTCAGGGGGCCACAAAGATGCTCAGAGAGCTGGAGTTCCTCTGTTGTGAAAACAGGCTGAGACAGCTGGGGTTGTTCAACCTGGAGAAGTGAAGGCTCTGAGGAGACCTCATTGTGGCCTTCCAGTGCCTGAAGGGGGCTTAGAAAAAGGAGGCAAAGGGGCTGTTTATACCAACAGACAATGGCAGACAAGGGACAGTGGTTTTAAAGTGAAAAGAACAGGTTTAGGTTGGATGTTAGGAAGAAGTTCTTCACTGTGACAGTGGTGAGGCCCTGGCAGCGGTTCCCCACAGAGGTTGTGAATGTCTCATCTCTAGAAGTGTTCAAGGCCAGATTGGACAGGGCTTTGAGCAGCCTGGTCAGATGAGTGGCAGAGAGGTTGGAACTGGGTGATCTTTGAGGTTGCTTCCCACCCAAGCCATTCTATGATTCTATGATCTGCAAGCTCACGCTTGTGTCTGGCCACTTCCTTGAAATTGGATACCAAAGGAGAAAGGAGGAAAAAAAGTCTTTCATTATCCATGCCCACAGGTGAGTTAAAGCAGGCTGTGCACCCCTTGTCCACCCTGTGGATGTTGCCTCTGCTGGAGGATGGGAAATGGGCAGCTCTGTCTCTGCTGCTCCTGCATCTGCCCATCACGTGGCCCCAAGTAGCAGGTGCACATCTCCTGCACTGCCAGGGCACCTCATTATGCTGACATCCCCCGAGGCACACAGCCTCCATAGTGCTACCCAGGCTGGAGAGATGCCTAATAAACTCAGTCCTGACCAGAATGCTAATGGGCCTGTGCCTTCAAAATGTTCTGTGCCCACTGCACATGTTTCTGTCAAGGTGATTACTGTGGTTACTGGGGAGAGAGGTTTTTTTTCCCCTCACAGAGAGTATTTTTTAATGTATAAATGGGATTCTCAGAACATCTGACTTGGGGTATTTTCAACTAAGTTGTAATTCTGGGTGTCAAGGAAGAGTATACTATCTGAAAGGATGTTGGAATTAGTCTGTATTAGACAGGTTTCTGAACACAACCTTAGCACCAGTGTTGGACTTCCAGCCAATCATGTAATATCAGTTCTGAGCCTCCACCTTCTGAGCCTCCACATTCAGTGTGTGCCTGAACTACATATGCAAACCAAACTGGGAAATTTAATAAAATCTCAGTGCAGGAGTTTTAACTTTGCAACCAAACTAATGGGGGAATGTAAGTTATTGTCTTGACTTCTGCATTGTCAGAGTCGGTGTTGACAGTATTGCAGGATTTAATTTTTTATTATTTGTTCTGTTGAAAGAAAATCAATATGGAAGTTTTTTGAGATGAGAACCCCTCTTAGTAATGTTAGTAGTTGATTACCTTTTGGGGTTAAAAAGAGGGCAATACTCCTTTATCAAATAGTGCTTGACAATATCTAAATTATTTATTGTGGCTTTTCATATGGTTTGCATCTAGCATTAGCTGAGGTGGAGATTCTCAGCTGAATTCATATTAGACTTGCACCTATCTCTAGCTTCTTTTTTAACCAAATTCAGCCTTTATGGAATTGCAGCAGGTGAACGACCAAATTTTAATGCAAGTGAGTCTTCATTCAGCAGGACCCAAGCCAGATATGATTTGGTGGATGTCTACACATTCAGAAATAGGTGTCTTATTGAGAATAAGAAGTTTTGGTAGAGTACACTTTGGAAGAAATCACAGTTGGGTTCAAAGTGCAGGACAGAGACTCAGATGTCTCTGGGATATGGCTTTTTACAGGCCTAGAACACTGGTAAGAGCACTGATGTTATTTTTCTGTGTATGTGCAAAGGGAAGTCTTTGAGCGATCCCCAGCTGATGTGGATGCAGACAAAAGCTCTGTTTTGGCTGTGTCCTTTTGAGAAAGGATTGGCAGCTCCCCTTTCCATCAGACAGCACTGTAAAGACAGGCAAGAATCCCCATGGAGACAACAGGGATCCTAAAGAGAGTTTCCATCCTGCAACAGAACCTGCTGTAGTTTCCTTCCACACCGCTTATGCGTGGCAACATTTTCCTGCGTCCTTGCTCCTTTAGGGTAAATAAAAGCAACACTAGCTATTGCAGAGGGGAAAAAAAACAACTAAAAAACCAGAAAAAGCATTCACCTCAAAATTATATATTTTTTCCAGTTTAAAAGTGTGTAATTTCACAGGGAATGCTCTGGGTCTCATCCCGCTGTGAAGCCATTGCTCAATTTCTCCCAGCAGTGGTCGGGTGCCTACAGTTCTCAAAGTGCTGAGCATCCTCTGTGGAAGGCAGGGAGCTGGGATTGAGCTGACAGCTGACTCTGGGATGTTGGCACAGGGCTCGGAGGGCTGGGAGAGTGCAGGGTTTGGCTCCAGGGTTCCCAGCTTCTTCGTATCAGGCTCCTGGTTAATCACGTCTCATCCTACAGGAAATGCATCCTATTGACTTGGCCAGCATGAAACAGTTAATTTAAAAGACATAGGCAGTGTATGACTTTTGCCATTTTCCCCACTCTGATAAAAAAAAAAAGGAAAAGAAGCAACAAGGTTTGAACCCAACTTCTACTCTAAGGGTCAGGTGAGAAAGCAGGGAAGAAAATGAGAAGATTATTTGATTTAGAGATGAGAATCTGTTTAACAACTACAAAAAAGTATGCTTTCATGAGCAACAAAGAGTGAAGAAGGACTGGAAAGATGGCCAGGATAACTTATAAGAATATACAGTGAAAATAAATGCAATCTAATAAAGTCAAAAGCTGAATGGTGTTTGGAGATGAAGGTTTGAAAAGCAAGTACCAGTTTTTGTGGAAGATTTATAAGCAGAACACACTGCAAGTCTAAAGAAGAATAGTTGGAAGGAGAAAGATATTGTTGAGTCAAAGTGGGAGGCTCCAGCTCTGTTTTAGCTGTCCTGGAAAAAGTAATGGAGGGAGAGAGAAAGGAAGAAATTGGTTAAAAAATTCATTTGGTTCTAGTGTCTTTTTTTTCTTTTGTCTCAGAAAAGTTTTTTAGGACATTGAAGAAAAGTCACAAACTGCCAGGAAACAGGCAAGCTGGTGGAAGGATTATGCAAACAACATCATAAAACAGACTGTCTCCAGAAGACAGCTCCATGTATTAATTGCAGGTGTGCAGCTGAGCCAATGCAAAGCTATGAGTGGGAATGAACACTGCAAAAGAGTATTTTTCTGTACTGCCCAGCTCCAAACTGGCTTTGTCTGAATTATTCAGTGCTGACTTTGACAGTTTTCCTGTACTCCAGCTCCAGTTGCTACCTCCACCCCCAGCCTGGCTCAGCCACCTTGTTATTAATTACGTTAGTCTGAGTGCTTGGAGATACCCAAGCAGGTCTGGACTTCAGCAGGTTGAAATCTAAGAGCTCTCCTTATTTCAGAGCAGTGCCAGCTGCTCTTGCTGACCACCAGTCCAGATGGACGTCATCCAGCCTGTCCAGGAAGAAGCCTTCTGAAGCATGGTGCTGCCCTTTTGTGATGACAGACACCAGGCTGCTGAGAGGAGAGTGGTTATATGAGCAGTGGGCTCATGAGAGTGTGATAAAGTTACCCAGGAAAATCTAATCTTTAAGAACAGAATGAAGTTTGAACATCAGCCTTTGATTAGGGCTGGCTGGTAATGCTCCATGCAGGTTTTAATATGTGAGTGTGTGAGAATGTGTGTGTGTACTTGGAGGTGTGCACTCTGGTATGTTTTCTTTTTTTTTCTGTGAAATAAAGTCTTTTTTTTCTGTCCAAAATGTTCCTTTTATATATATCTATAAGATGAAGAGGAGCAAGGGAATTGTTAAAACCTATTTTAAAATTCTCCATGAGAAATGACATTTTTTGCTCACTATCTCTGAAATACATCTACAGACACAGTCAGGTTTTTCACCCACCTATGAATACTTTGGCATTGTCATGTCCCTACTCCCCTTGCCCTTTCCTTTCCTCCAACTTTCAGCTGTGTTCAGTAAGTTGGGTTCCCTTGCTCATACATCATACCTTCCAGCCCTCTTATCTTTATCACTGTTCATTGTAGTCACTCTATTTTATTGACTTCCTTTTTATATTGAGTTGCCCAAAACTGATCACAGTTTTCCAAGAGGGGCCTCACCAGGGCTATGTATGGAGGAATTATTACCTCTGTAGTCTTGCAAGTAATTCTGCTCCACATCCCAGTATGGTATTTGCCTCTTTGTGCTACAGTCTCTCACTGTGAGCTCATATTTAATCTGTCATCCACTATCACTCCCTAAATAAGTCCTGCAGCACTTCCCCTTTAGTAATAAAAACACAGAAAAATGTTTGAAGAAGAAAGTGAGTTATCCCCTTGGGTGGCTCTTTGAGCAAACCAGGGTTTTCATACAGCTGGAGAGACATCGAAGCACAGCCTCACACTCTGCTTCCACATATCTGGATTTTGCTGCTCTGATGCCAAGAGTGAAAACAAAGATGGCATTTCCTATTTGTACATGTTTTCTTAATATTTGCTGGTTGCAGCCCAGAGGATTGATAGAGTGGAGGAACACCATATCTACTTTTAGATTTCATATCTACTAGATTTCAGAAATCCTGCTTTAAGCAGTTTGGAAGGATGTGCTGTGAATGTTTCTTCAGCTACTTGACATTTTATGGAAATCAAGTGAATGTTGCTGTATATGGGCAAAACTAGGACATGACTTGAGTTGAAAATTTGCCCCCGCCTAGGTCTGGAGGGTTCTCCACTTTCCAGACTGGATACCTTTCAAGCACACATTAGAGTGAGCATTTTCTCAGAACTGTCTGTCTTTCTTTTCTACTGCTGAATTTATTTAGAAGAACTTTGTTGATATTCAAAGTTGAAAAGCCTGCACAGTGTTTAATTTTCTCCTTCTTTTTGGGTAGTGGGTTGTCCTTCCAGAATAAAAATCCTTTCCTTTTTAGTCCATCTGATAAGTCAACATAATTAATCACTGTGAAAAACACCAGTGAGGATTTCTAAACATTGTGTGGGGAAGTATGATGAGCACATATTTACCTTTTGAAGGCTACAGGAATTACAGTATGTCAAATCACATTGCGTTGTATTTGTGGACAGTCTGTTATTTTAGTGTTCAACCATTAAATTTTTCTTTATTTATTTGGAATCAACCTAAAACTGTCACACCCCAACAATACAGATTTTACCTTCTTACCATGTTCCTAAGATCTCTCTCTTTTGGTGTCCCTGAAGAAAACCAAGCATCACAATCTACAGGTGAGCAGTTCTTGAAATTGCCTGAAGAGTGCAAGAACTGAATGATGCAGGAAGCAAAAAAAAACCCCATAAATATTGCACAGCACCAGCATTTTTAAAGTGCTCCCTCATTCCTGATTGCAGCATAAGAGCATGCATTCATAAGGCACGTCACCCTGAAATTGATGGGAACCTTTCTGTGGACTACACAATTTGTGTACTAAGCCTCCAGGTTCTTGAAGTGAACTCTCGCTGCTACAAAGAGCTCTTAAAATTACATTTAAATTGGAAATAGAAATCTCCTCAGCCCTGACATTGGAGCAGAGTTATTATTTCCCATGCCTGTCTTCTCTCACTCAGGAAGCCGCTGCAACATGAAACCCTCTTCTGATTGTTCCTCCTCCAAATGCCTCTCTCAACTGCCTGAGCCACACTATTTCCTTGTGAAAGGAGGAAAAATATGGGAATTTAGGCAAGCAGAACAGTCCTTGCTTTCAGAGTGAAAAAGCAAGGTCAAGAGGGATCTGATTTTTCCAGCCACTGAAACGTGTTTACCTTCTTCCTTCGCCTTGGCACAAGCACAGGTGAAGTGCAATTCCCAGTTCAGTAAACTGTTGCAGAATAACCAAGGGCTAAAGAGAGTCCTCATGTGTGCTTTAGAACTCATGAGAAGATACACTCCCAGCAGTTTAGTCTTGCAGAACCAGTAAGTAGTGAGAACACACCTATAGACACATGCGGACGGCTCTGGACATGCAGTTTATTTTAAATCCAGAAACTTAAGAAGCTAAATCTGCTCATTCTAGTGGGATGACACAAAAGAGGGAACATGACTGCTGAATTATAAGTACAGCAGGGTGAGTGGGATAGTTGGGAGACACAATTTTTTAATCAGGAACGGAACCAAGACCGGAAGGAATTGTTACATTCTCACTGTAGAGATTTTCTTTTTCCTCTGGAAATTAGGGTGAAGATGCTTAAGTACTTGAAGGATGTTCTGGAGCAGCCTGCTGATCAGAAGTGGGCAAGAGAAAGGTCTAATTGAGTTGAGATCATTTCCAAGAGAGATTAGGTGGTGTTACTGCATGCAGTCACTCCCAAGTGCTCCAGACATGCCCTTCAGGGCATGCCCAGTGGTTTAGCTGCTCACCTTGAGAACTGAGTTTTCCAGTCTGCACTGAGAAGGGGACTGAATAGATGAGAATCAGGATACATGGGTCAATTGCCACAATTGTCCATCTGCCGCAATTCACTGGCTGTGAATACAAGGCTGTATAAAAGAATGGACAATTTATCTCCTAAGTTTTCAGTAAGATTTCCCCAGAAAGGCAACATGATTAGAGTTGCAGACTGACTCACAGTGCTATTACATAAACAAGAACCTTGTTTTGGTTCTGTTTTAAAAGGCAAAGGAGTACTGGCTTTAAGTCAGAAATATAAAATATTGAGCGATGCTCTATAAAGGCAACAAGCCTAAACAAGATAGTTGCTTCGCTTTCTTTCAGATTCTCAGGTTCAAGTTAGCAATTTTCTTACATGAATTAAAATGTCTGAGTGGTCCCTAACTTCAAGTCTTAAAAGGAGAGGGATGATGTGAAGAACTCACAGTCTTGTCAAGCAGATACCAGGAGTCAGTTTTGCGCTCTCTGTCTTGGTGGAGTTTGTTGTCATCTACAAAAAAAGAAAAAATCCAACAGTGACGTTTTAGTGACAAAAAACATAAGCAAGGAAGAGATGACTGACTGTGTTGAATGTTTCACAATGAGTGCCATACAGAGTTCTGTCCTTCTTCTGAGTTGCAGGTCTTTCCACTCTGTCTGAACTTTGTTGTGTGGGTTTTTGTACTGAAAATTACCTTGCTCTGCCAAACTCATCTCAGGTGTCTGGAATGTTTTCTTGGTCACATCCAGAGCAGTGCAGGTGATTTGGAACAAGAAGGGGTTGCTTTGATTTTTTTCCTTCATCAGATGATGTACCAGGACTCAAAAACAGAGCAGCTGTGTTGGCTACACTGCCGGCATCTAGTGATGTCTGCCAAAGGCTGCATTCCCTTGCAGATGTCTGTGGCTCACCAGGACTGACCAGGGGATGAAGAGATATGTGCCTGTGCACTTGAAACACAGCTACTGTCAGGAACTGGACAATGTGAAAAGCTTGGTTCAGGCCCTGGTCACTTTTCTCACCACCATTCCTTTCCTAGTTTGGAGACAGTTTGGAGCATTTCCTTCTTTTGTTTATTTCACTTGGGAACAAATGGTTCATTTCCCTCTGTCCCAGCTGCTCTGAAAGGTTTTCTAGTTTCTCCAGAATGTATTATGCAATACTGCAGAGCAAGTCCTTTTTTCTTTTCAACTCCATGCCTTTACCATGTATTGTAATCTGTCTGCTCTGATTAGGTTCATCCTATAGAATCACTGCCAAATTCTGTTTTACACAGCAATGTTTAGTCTTCAGCCTGGAAGCTATGTACCGTCCTTTTAAGATGTTCATACATCAATATCAGTCATGACTAATCCCAAGAAGCTTTGGATGGCAGGAAGAAGAAAAGCTTCAAGCTAGCTGTGCAAGTTGCAGGACTTGCTGTGATGCTGTGATCTTTGCTCTGGCCAAAATTCCACAACCATCAACAGAAGTTGGGTTTGAGAACAGGGCTGCAAATCTGGTTTCTGACACAGTTGTGGAGGCCACTGCCTCCCCAAGGACTGGGCTCTGCTTCTGTCAAAGAGCTTCACTGCTGATTTTGGAAGGGATTTAGTGGGACATTTGCACTGAATATGTTAATGAGGCTGAAGTATATTTAACCCATCTAATGCTTCTTTGTAAGACCAAAACATTCCAATGTTTTCTTGTGCTTTCCTTAGATAGAGGTGGATTCCAGATCAATATGACTGGTGGTCCCAGTGACAATTAGTAACTCAGTATTCTGTTTAATTAATGTTTATATTGCAGGGGTGTGTGGAATCCAGGCAGGCTGGAGCAGCCCCATGCACACATGCAGTTACAGAGATCCCTGAGCAGCCCTGGAAAAATTAAGAACACTGGGACCTTTACAAAACTGTGTGGGCTTTTATTTACATCCTTATCAAGGCTTGGTTAAAATTTCAGGGTGGTCAAGAAATGGCAAACATTTTTAATGTGAGAAGTGGTCATGGTTTTGTGGGTGGAGGCAACCTTGGGGTTGGCGGTGATGCTTGTGATAAGAAAGGATGGGTAATCCTGCAGCCGAGGGCAGAGGGAATTAAGAAGCAACCGTTAACATGGGAGCTGTGTTGGCTGAGGAGGCCACTTAGCAAATTCCTTACTTGAGCATTCAAGGGCACTCTCTCGCAACTTGATCCTCACTTTTCCAAGTGCAGGGAGGAGAAGAATGTTTCACTGTCCAGAAAGCACCCGGGCCTTAAGATAAATGAGGATTGAAACAAACGTTTCCATTCATATCAGGGGCCCCTCCTCGCTAGCGTCCTCACTGATCTGTAAAAACCTTCTTTGTAAGTGGTTTCTAAAGCATAATCTGTGCTTTTAATACCATTTGATTGAATAATTCCAATGCTAGGTTTGTTTTTTAAAGGTTTTGAGAAGTGTTACAAGTAGCAAAAGTTTTTAATAGAAACCTAAAGCCACTGACTGAGGAAAATTTCCTCACAACTCTTCCTGTTGTGGAGAAAACTGGAGAAAAATCAAGCCAAAACACTGAGGGTCATGTGAATAGCTACAGAGTGGAATTCAGGGGCTTCGTTTCAGTAATTGCAGTGAAATTGCTCCCAGCAGAGGCAAGGAGCAGAGGAGAAATTTTAAAGGTCCAAGCAAGAAATAGCAGAGCTCTACCTGCTTTCCTAAATGCACTGAAGTAGTCCTGAGCACAGACCGAGACAACAGAGCAGGGTTTTCTTTTCAGAGCAGACTTCTCTTTTCCTTTCACCACCCAAAAGCCCACACCAGACACTGAGTGAGCTTTACAGGGAACTGAATTTGTTTTGTCTAAAGCCCAAGAGAAAACCAACACCGCCAAAATGGCAAAAGTAGAAAAAAAAAGTTAAAGTGTGTGAAGTGTGTTTGTGTAAGGATGGTTTATTCTTTTTTTTTTGTTGTTCTTTATTTTTTTTTAAAGAGAGGTGAAATCAGTTTAGTGAAAAGTCACATTCACCGTTTGGTGAAGTTGCAGACCAAGGTTATGTTGCAGCTACAAAGAATATGGAAAACAACATGTGGGCTTGAAAAATGAACCATTCCTACACATATATAACTTAGTATATCATCCTTGATCATAATTATAGACAGATTTGGATTGAATCTATTATTGAATGCATTGTCCTTAGAGATAATCAGGGACATGACCACTAGTGACACTGTGATGGAAAGGACTAAACAGAGCAGTTCATCATCTCAGCCCTTGAAATGGCTGAGATATGCAAAAGTGCACATTTTATCCAAGAGGTATAAATAGTACAGAGAGAGGAAGAAAAAAATAAAAGGCAAGCAGAGGAATCAGGTGGCTTCACAGACTGCTGTGTTGGAGGAACAATTTGACAGAGACAGAGCAAGATGATGATAACTTGAAAAAGTATAATTTGTCGTGATTACCTCTTTTTTTCCCCCCTTCCTCCCAAAGCAGTGCAGTTTGCAGTTTGCACCCATTGCAATTTCTACCTGGGTAAAAAGATGGCTTGGGTAAAAGACAGTTTACTTGGGAACATACTTGGGTAAAAGATAGCTTAGCGAAGTAAAATATAATTTAATCCCTCCACTTACCTGGGCCTGCACAAAGTATTTTAGATGTCTTGAAACCTCAGTTAATGAAGCCCCTTGCAAGAGTCCATTAAGTGCCTTGTGGGTGGGATTCATTTCTTGAAGGACACCAAATAGCAGGGAGGGATGATTTCCGAGTGCAGTGTGATTCAGGTAATGCCATACTTCCTCATCCTGAGGCAAATGCCTCATGTGCACGTCTCTCCTGCACTTTCATTAGTCAGCCCTTTCCACCTCTGTAATTTCTCCACACACAAACCCCATATATTCTGTAAGTAATGAGAACAGCTGATTATGTTGCCTTTGGCTACCAGTGATTTCACTTTGCAGGCTTTTCTATCCAAAGGTAATGCACTGATGCAATTGTCACCGTATAGGAAGATGCATCTGTGAAAGAGGCTGGAGAAAATAGGGAGTTTATAACACTGGGATCCTGGGCAGTCTAACTATCATCTGGGGATATGGCAATTGCCTGTTACTCTGCATTACACTACAAAGGGAATAGAAAAAGATCCTCAAAGGGGAATGGGTGATTAAAATGAGCATTTTGTTTCCTCTTTATATTTAATTCTCTTCCTCTCAATTTGAGAGGGCAGCATGCACTATCTGGCTCCGGCAGAGTTATACACTGGAGATGCCATGCCATATTTTTAAACCTTTGAACCATGTTATACTGTTTAAAATGTTTCAGGAGCCATAATATGCTGTTTAAAAGGTTGCAGCATGTGCAACGCATTGAAAACTCTCTGATCTGTAGAGTTACCTTTTCTGCTTGTCAATCCAAGCCCCTTCCCTTTTACTTGCTCTCCGTACTTTGCTTGTTCTGCTTCTGTACCTCTTCCACTAGCATGATTAGTTTTGGCACCATCAGCCATCCAAATGCACGATAGACTTTTAAAATAAATACCTGAAGTGTCTTGTTTCCTCCTTCCTTCGTGCCTACACAAAGCAGTGAGCTTTCCATGCCTAGAAGGCTTCTTTGTACTGGCTCTGTGAACAGACGCCCTGCAGGAAAAAAAAATTGGGAAAATTTCAGACCCTGTGTCCTGACACTCTGAGGCAACTTGTGTTTTGCATGAACACTGGGTCTTTCCTTGGGAGCTCACTGTGAATGTCTTCAGTGAAGCTCTGTAGCACAGATGTGGGCTGCTGAAGCATCTCCAAAGGGCTGGCTCGGAGTTGGAGCAGTGCCCTCATCTAATTTAGAGCCGCCTGGAGGCTGTGAAACAGCTCTCTCTGTGCCTTTATCCTTCCCACGTATTTGTCTTGCAGTCCAAGGCTCAGCTCCACAGAGGTATTTGAGCTCCTCGTTCCTTGGTATCAGTGGGAGCCTTGACAGGAAACAGATAGCAAACATCTGTACAAGACCCAGGCCTGAGATTTTGAACCGTCTCGTTTAACATGTGTTGATGATGACAGGATTGAAAAGGGACTACTGTGAAGAAATGTTTTGGTGGCTTGAAATTGCTGAGATTTTGCTCTGCTCTGTGGGCTTAAAAATGGTACAGATGATCCTGCTTTACAGGGTGATTTACAACGGTTATCCCAGTCCTCTCTGCTGAGGTCTGCTGGCTGGCTGGACTGCCGTGGAGAAAGTGACTTACCAAGGTTTGCAGTTACACACTGAGCTCCCCCAGGGCTGGGGTCCTAAATCCTTCCCCCTTGCCTGCAAGAATTTACCAAGGGTTTTCATTATTAGCATGTTCATCTTCCTTGTGGCGAGCTGCCGATTTTGGGTAAAGTGTTTTGTTATTGTGTGCACGTTCACATAATTTATTTCTCTTTCACTTGTTGTCCATTTTCTCTATTCTTCTCCTTTGGTATCTGTTCGGTCCCCTTTTTTTCCTTTGTTCCTTCCTTGCTGAGGAAAAGAAAGCAATGGACCTTTTCCCTCACTTGCTTATGAATTCATTCTCATATCACCCTGTTAAACATCTCATTAAACAAGGCACTCTCAGGAAGGGGTTATTGACAGTAACCTCTCCATGTTAGACTTCTGATTCGTGTTTGAAATTAGTTCCAGAACAACAGAGAGAAGCTTCTGGCCTTGAACTGTGATGTCCTTTGTGCTGAAAGCGAGTTTTTGTTTGCACAGTCCTTTTAACCTCGTGCTAGCTCAAGGCCCGATTCCCCAGTCCTCCATGGCTGATGCAATCACTTCAGCTTAAGCAGTGCTAGGAAGATGCTGGAGTAATGTCCCATGAGGCTGTGCTTCCTTACACTGGTGAAAAGGCCAGGGACTAGGCCTGTTTTTTTGTTTTGAACTCACCTATAGCCCCATCTATGCTCGTGAGCCCCACTTCTGTAACAGGCTTTGGTTGAGCTCATGCGTTCCTTTGTAAATACAATGACCTCCTTGTCTCTACCAACCCTAGCTCAAGAACTGCAATAAGCAGCAGAAAAAGGGCCTTCAGCTGCTGTTGGTGTGTCTTGTTCACACCCTCAGGGCTTCACCTGGGAGTAGGTGAGATATTCACCTTCAAGCAGGTGAATATTTGCAGGGGTGCCTTGGCAAGCACAAATGGAGCCCCTGCCTAATGAAAGTTGTGTGTGTTTTTCTGCCTTTCTCTATTTTAGACAATTCTCACTCACTCAAGGAGCTTGAGGTTTTGGTGTTTCCAGCAAGGCATGAGGTGGCAGTTCCCTTCGGCCTGACTGCAAGGGTTTACCACTCTTAAGGAGTTGCCTTTTTGAGTTTTTTCCACGGTTCAATCTTGTAGTAACAACCACAACCTGAACCTGATCATTACTCTTCCTCCGGAGAGAGATGTCCCTAGTTGTTAAGACTGATTAGATTTATACAGGGCTATTGGAGTAAAATCCCAACAGCTTTTGGGCTGAGTTGGGGTGAAACAATTGAACATAAGATCTCTAGCCAGATGAGAAAATCTATCATTTAAATTTCAGGTGGTCTCCCTGCTAGGTATGGCAACTTGCTCATCTGGGATGGGTCAAGGTGTGTGTTGCAAACCCACACTACCACCTGCAGCCCTAGCTTAGGATTCAGGTTTGTCTGTGCTTAGGAGGATATGTCCCATGTTCACGTGAGATGCAAAACCATGTGGCCTCTCTGGCCAGCACTGCTCCAAGTTTCATTTGGAGAAGTCTGGAACTCCTCTGTCAGCCACCCAGGTTACCCTGATGTGTTCATCTGTTATTTGTATGAGAGCTGGTCGAAATGCTAATTGAGATCACCATTCTACTAAAACCAATGTAGCAGGTGGTGTAAAAACACAGTAATAAATGCTCTGTCTTGAAGAACTTATGATCTGAAAGTGCAGGGAAGAGGCTGGGTGGGAAAGGGGAAAAAAAGCAAAATGGCTTGGAAGCTGTCAATGGAAAGGGCTGCAGTTAAGTGTTGCCATACAAATTTATTTCAGTGGGATGGAAACTCTGCTGTGTCTGGTTATGTATGATCTATCCAGACAAGGGAGGTTTCATCTACACATCTCCTGCAGCCCAGCCTTTGACAACATCACTTCACTCTTTCAGCAGATACTGGAGGAATGCCGCTCATGCTAAACGTGCAAATAAAGGGAGGAAGGAGAAATTACCTTCTGCTGCGGAATGCTGTCTGGCATGCTGACTCCTGTGCATGCACACACACACACACACGCATTCATTTATGGACACACAAAGAGACCCAGAAGGAGGTGAGAAGGGAAAGTTTTTCAGCCTCACACTAAGCCTCACAAAGGGAGCGAGTGAATTCTCTGAGTGAGCGGCAAGGATTTGGAGGAGAATCCAACTGCAGCTTGTGTTTCATATTTGCGTTGGATGCTCAGGTTTCCAAATTAAATCTGCAAGTTAGACAGGAGTCCATGTTGTCTGCTGATCATCTGTTTAGGGGGAGAAGGAGAACAGAAATGCCAGAAGAAAAATACTTGCAAACAACAACAGTAATTAAAATCAAGCATTTGAGCACTGCCACCCCTCCCCCCAGCCAGATTTGTCTGGGGAGAAGATAAATAACTTCAACTGCAGGCTCCATGCTTGCTCAATAGTTGAAATATTTAAACCAGGTCCCAAAAGCCCATACACATTTTTAATCAAAACCCGCTCTTTTTGGTTCCTTTTTCTGCATAAATACCCTGACTTGATAGAACACCAAAACCTCATTAAGTTGCGATCAGTACAATACAAAAGTTGAAAGTGAACAATGCCATTTAAACTGCTGCAACTGTACACATACTGTGTTAGACATTTCTCAGGTTCAAGGTTACACATGGCATCATAAGGAGTTCACCTCCTCCCCCACTTCTAGTGCTAAACAGGGTTGGATTCTTGCCAGAACAAAAGAATCTGCAGTCAGTTCCTTCAAGATTGAAAAGTAAAGTTGGGTTTTTTGTTTTTTTTTCCCCTGCAGGGGAAAAAAAAACCAGCAAAAACCCAAACCCAACAAAAAACACACATACCAAAAAAAACCCTGAAGAAAAGCAGACAGCTGCTAACTAGTTGTCTAGCTGTCTGTTTGTGGACATTTTCTTTCATCTTGTCATACCTTTTGTGCTGTTTGAAATGTTTGGAGCTTAGACTTGAAGAACACTCAGTGGATTCCAGACTTGTTTTAAAAGAAGGGAAAAGAAAGGCAGAAGAGTTCTGACAACAGATGTGTGTGTTTGTGTGTTGGGGCCACATCATTCCAAGCATCAGCTAGAGCATTGATTTTATTTTCGTCTGACTGAAGGAAATTTTTCAGACAAGAAAATACATGATAACAATGCAATTTGTAGAAAAACACATACATCTAGAATGCAAGTAAGAGGGATATGTTGCGAGACCTCTGCAGAATAAGCAGAGACCATTTGGTCAGTCATATCTGCTGCTTTTGCTGTTTTGCTGCTTCCATAGGATGGGTAAAGTCATCTATTTCTGGACAGTTTTCCTCTGCTTTGGCATCTTAGCTGTTGGAAGGAAGCAAGGCAGAAGTCTAATTAATGTCAGTGATCTTCAGTGAGCTTTAGATCAGACTGTGGTGTATTTAAGTATGCTGATTTCTGTTGCCTTCTGCTATGCAGACAGTGAGTGCAGAAGGGGACTGGCTCTTACTCTGGCTTCCAGATAGTCCTCTGGAACTTCTAATTTCCCCAAACTCACCCCTTCCTACAGCATAACATAGAAAGCAAAACCAGCTGACAAGTGAGCAGAAGCAAAAAGGAAGAGAGGAAACCACTGAAACGCTTCCCCTGTGGCGAGGAACGCTTCTCATCCCGTTCCTTTCCAACTGCCCTTCCTGGCACCCGGAAGATGAAGAGTTGTCTTCACACTTCCTCTCTCCTCAGGAGGAGCAGGGCTTTGTGGCTGTCAGCAAGTCCAAGGCAGAAGTCTCCGAGAAGGGGAGCTTACTTGGGGGGACCAGAGAATCCCTAACCCATTCTCATCAGCGTCTGTGAGATTAGCATTAGGCAGGGAACGGCATCCCCTCCCCTCTCCGTGCCAAGAGGCAGCTGAAGCAGAAAATTCCAGGTGCTTTGTGGCTGCCTGCACATCCTGTGACCCATCTGCCCATATTTCTTAACCAGGGGACACAGGCTGGGGAGGCATCACCATCACCATTAACTGTGACCTTGCTGCTTCTCTGGTGATGGTGGTGGTGTTTGGAGACAGGGTGACCCTGGTGGTTCATCACTCCTTGGAGCAGGAGTGTCCAAGAGGAAGTTCTCATGGGCTTAGTGTTTTACCCTCCTCCACCAGCAGCCTTTTGTGCTTCTTCTTGCACTTACCAAAACACCAAAGCTGTGAGGACAGGAAGAAGAATTATGCTCGTTTCCAGCACCCAAGAAGCCTGTCTGCTTGGACCTCAGGTAATTCTTCTTGCTTGTGCTACAGAGATGGCTTCTGCCAAAGCAAAGGTATGATACCTTCATTTAAAATAGCTTCTGCCACAGACTTCTCTCTCTTCAGGCAGAAGAAAGTGCTCAAAACTCACAAACTTCCTGAAGTAATCCCATGAGTTCTCTGGTGCTCTTCAGCTTTGACTCTGGAGCCACTGTGCCTGCCATGGCCACAGAGTGATGGCCAGAGACCCTCTTGTCTGTGCTGTGCCCCAATCACATGTACTAGAGGATGTCCATGAGCTTCTGAGACTAAAGTGACATGAGAGAACTCACAGCTAGAAACCTTAGGTGAGAGACAAGGGCTTTAAACCAGGGGTTGGTTTTTCCTCCTGACAACAGATGTCTTTTCAGGAACTCCTTGGTAAGACCCTGGATGATCAAGAGGTTGAAGGGAGATGGGATATTTACATATAAAAAGGAACTCTACTTTTGGGATCAATTAGACTATTCAGGGTTCACTCTATACCCCCTTTTTTCCCAGACTTTATAGAGCCCTTGCTAGGATTAAGCCTCCATCGAGTAGATTATCTTTACATAGAGGCTGGATCTAGTGTTACAGGCTCTTTATTATCTCTTCTTTGAGACTGTGCAGGCTATCCCCTTGAAGTTCTTAACCCTTAAAGCACTTTATCTAGTATTTATTGTTTCTTCTCCACAGGCATCTGAGATGGCAGCATGGGTATACAGACCCCACCTGTCCTCGTTCTCCACAAGAACATCATCTCTCCTCCCCCCGCTTTTTCTGTACACAGGGGGCTCACACCAGCATAAGGCCCTGTTCCCTAATCCTTTTCAACCCCAAGAAGGGTGCACCATTCTGGCTTGACTCGGGTGGGCTGCAGCATTCCTGTCAAATGCAAACATATTCCAGCTGCTGGGAATTTGATGCATTTGTTTTGAGGGATGTAAGAAAGGCCGTCAGTGGATCGGGTGGTGAAAAGGTCAGGACTGACCATCTGAGGAAAGTGGAGATAAGAGGAACATGGGGTAGAGGGTTACAAAGTAGTGACTGGCTTAAAGTTTTCTGCAGCAATGCTGCATCTATTGAGCATTACAGGGTGTTTGAAAGAGTGGAAGTTCCTGGGTGTGAGCTTGCACTTCCTCCTAAAATGACAAATTCTGGAGAAAGCAAGAGGCCATGTGGAATCCTGGGTCTGGTTTCTCTGTGCATGGGCTCCAAGAGGCAGCTGGCAGTGTGCTGCACCACTGAGGCATCCCTCAGTAGCCAGAGTGGCTGATTCCAGCCCTGCCATTCCTCCTATGCTACCTTCCCTATTCTGATGTGACCATTGCTGCTATTAGGACCACAGGCGAGAAGAAGATGGGATTTACTGAGTGGCAGTATCTAGACTTTGGTGATATTTCCTTCTCACTGTTCCTGTGGTGGAGCAGAGAAATATTTCTCCCTACCAGGCTCCTGCTCAACAAAATGTCAAACTTTTCTGAGTTGCTTTATTCACAATTTTTTAATAGCTTCTGGCAGTGGACACTGGAATCTGCTCCAGTGCTATCATATTGACTTCCATTTATTTCAGCAGAAGAAAGTGATTGAAAATAACATCTTGGAGTGATCTCCAAACTGTCTTGCACCCTCAGCTTGTAAATGTCCCAGGCAGCATTACCCTGATTTATCAGCAGACGAGATCTCCAGCTGGTGTTAGCTAATGCATGCTCCCTATCCCTGTCTATTTGTGCCACTCTCTTGCCATGTCTTTTCTCCCTAACTGGGCATGGCAGAGCTGAAATAAACAGAGCTGCATTGATTTTAATGGTTCACTCTCATCTGAGAAGGACGGGGTGGGCTTCTTAGCGATCAGCTCCTCAGATGTCTTCTGGCCAGCAAATGAAGCATATACTCTCTCTTTCTCCCTGCACTAGATATGCTTCTCCTGCAGTCATGCCACCCCAGTCCGAACAGGAATAATCACAGCTCCTCCTGCACTGACAATGGCCACTTACGTGAAAAATGCAGAACTGAACAGGCTACGGCTAAATGTGCTGGAAATATGAAGAGGAGAATGATCTTTGGCTGTGCATCAAAGAGCATTAAGGCATTCTGAAGCAGATTCCTCTTGCTCTCTGGGTTTAATTCAGAAGGGATTTTCTAGCCACAGAATCAAGCTCTTCACTGCATGATTTCTTTCCTGCAGGAGCTCTGAAATTGTGCATTCTGTGCGGGACACAAAAAAGCCATAAAGGGGTCCAGGGGTGTGTAGGAGTTTCTGTGGAGATGACAGCAGACCTTCCTGCTGTTCCAAATGTGCAATGCTGTTGGACCTGAGAGGCATCATTCCTAGTGAATTCCAACAGGGGAGACTTGATCTCCATTTCTAGATATTCACATCGCCTGTTCTTAGTCAGCTCATACTTTTCTAAATATTTTTCCTCTTGATCTCTTAAAATAGTTTCCCAGGCTGTCTCTACTGCTGACGTTAACATGCTCCAGTCTGTGTTCCTTTTTTATTACGTCTCTTTGTCTCCTCTTTCTTTTTTTTAAACAAAAACCACATAACTGCCTTATATAATTCACTTTTGAGTTCATAAGCCATTTCTCCTAAACACAGCCTTCATGTGGAAACATGCAAGGATGCTTCTTTGGCTTTCAATTTTTTGTTTGTTTGTTTGCTTGGTTGGTTTTTCTGGTTTTTTTTTTGTCTGTTTGTTTGATTGTTGTTGTTGGGTTTTTTTGTTGGTTTGTTTGGGTTTTTTTGTTTGTTTTTAAATTCTGGATGTATTATGTCACCTAAATTCACTGCTAACAATTCAGTATTCCTTCTGCATACTTCCTTGATACCTTGCCTCACTTTTCCAAAATCACAAGTTCAGCTGAAATGCAGCATGGCATCCTTGGTATGAGCTAGAGAAACCATACTTACTCTCAAAATAATCAGCATTTACGAATAATTACACAATCAATTTTGCATTGTTTTGTTGTAAAACACTCATTCTGTAGCAATGATCAAAGTATTTAATGCGGTTTTTCCTTTCTTATGCATACTTATTTGTTGTTCATACATCATTTGCCTGCTAAGACCTGCGATTGCTGGTTTTGATGTTACAAGTTGTTGGATATTTCTTGCTTTCAAGTCTCAGTGTTTGCCCCACATCATTGAGTGCCTATTATATCTAAAACGCTTCCTTTTCTAGATCTGTTTACACCTATAAATATGCCTAGCTTATCATTTGATATTGTCCCCCATTCCGTTGCCAAAGATTGTCTGGCTTTTATCTTGCATTTTAAGCTAGTAAATATGAGTGTTCATGAAAGATGACAAACATAACAAACTTGTCTCTAGTTGTGCAATCAAGTGTAAGTGTGGCTGCCTTTAAACAGAATGTGTAAATTCTGTGATCTCTGCGATTTCCTTTAATAGGCCTGTTGTAAGTTGTCTCCTGTTACGCTGCAATACACATTAGGTGTATTCTTAGTAATAAGACCACTCTTCATGAATATACACGAGCAGTTATTTAGCACAGGTGGGAAATGACAGCTCTGGCTGGATCCTAGGCAGGATTAAATTGATAGACTTTCCCTGGACAAGCTGGTTTAGCTGCAGTGGGAAGCATTATCCCAAATGTACCAATGACACAATGGTTGGTGTCATCCCATAGCACTGACCTGGATAAAACTCCTCATGGGTATAAAGCAGCGTGTGCATTTGAGGCAATGCCTTTTCTTGCGTTCTGATTTGTCCCCTATTTGTTCTACAGTGTTCCTTGGTGGTTTATTGGATCCTGACGCTCCCCTCTGGTTCAGTCTCATTGAGCGATCCCTTGCTGAGTGTCTCCAAATGGGGCCGTCTGTTTAATTCACCCTTGGCTGCCAGTGTTGTCACACCCTCTGTGGAAGTGGCAGTGCTGGTTATAACCCCCGTGTGACACTTTTGGGGGGTAGTGGCAGTGCTCAGCTTGCTGGCAGCCTCACAAGCACTGAGCCACACCTTTCTGAAGGTGCAGAGCCATTGCTTCTATCCCTTCATCCTATCCTAATTCATGCCCACTAGATCCTGGTTTTAGAGCTGGGCTGAAGGTGTGACATTGCTGCCGTTTTCACCTGATTGACCTCTCATTTTGAGCATGCAAGTGAACACATAGAGGATGGGATTAATGTTGATTACTCACACACATGGGGCCTAAATTTTGTCCATGGAAATGAATGAATGAGATTTTGGTGGCTTTCACAGGGGGTTAGGTCGGGCTGGAGGGTACATGGAACACCAACTCTGGAAAACATCTTTGAAGCGTTGGCCAAAGCACTGAAATGTTGTCATCTTGTGGAAAGTTTAATTTATTTTTTTTTCGTTTTGCCTTATAATCATCTCTTCTGGGCTAGTAAGTGCGAAAAATAGCAGCATGCAGTCACAGCAGGTATTCTCTGAAAAGCAAACACACACAAACACACACACACACACACAAACCAGTGTGTTTGTGAATGTGGCTGTTGGTGTTTTGTTGACAGAGCCTGCTCACTCTATGCCTCACGTTAGTCATATTCTGTCATGTGTCTGAGCTGAAATTCCTCACTCAATGATCTAGGCTGATACAGCATCACCTGGAAATGCCAGGTCCCTCCAGTGGGACCAAGCCAGAAGGTGAAGGATATATCCCTGCTCTGATGTGCGTTGCGTTATTACAACATGCCAAGGAGAAAACGGGTGAACAGGTGTGCAGTGAGCAGAGGGGGGATACAGCAGGTTGTACCTGCACAAAACAAGGAGAAAACTGTTCTTTATCAAGAGGATGGTTTAGAGTCCCTTTTTCTTGCTCCTGCCTGAGGATGAAGGTTATAAAGCTCATCTGAAGCAGCTCATCTGACCATGAAGATCAGATGAAGCGATTTCTCTCTGTTTGCTCCTGCCAGGGGGAGCCAGAAAGACCCTTGGGTGAGGCTTGGCTTCACTGGGGCCTTCCAGGAGAGGCCACCAGCAGTGATGATGGGTTATAGAGGCAATGGCTCGATGACCTTCCTTCCTCCTTGCTCTCTTCCATTTTGCAAGTTTTAATATGGAGTCTGGAAAAATGCTCTGATGATAAATAAAAGTGAGGGATGACAATATTTAAATTATTTCAGGACACACATTCTAAACCCTCTATCATCAACATAATTGTTTGAAAGCAGGTTTTTATCTGCTCCTCTCTGATGAAATTAAAAAGGGATCTGTTAAGGGTGTGTCTGGAGAGAGGAAATCCCACCCTAAACTTCACTGGATTAGTGTCAGATGCAAAGCCCACTGGAAAGAGCGGGAAATCTCCTGGTGAGCTTCGTGGGCCTTCAGTTCAAGGTCTAAATGTCTGATCTCTGAATAATGCCTCTGATTATTTGTGTAGCTCTCTTCTCTCATCATAATCTCTGCTTCTTGCTGTTGAGTCAGGAGGAGCCATGTAGCAATTTGAAGGACTTACCTGGCAAGAGAGAGTAGCCTGGCTGTAAATCTGTATGTCTTGCTGTCTGCAGTGCTCAAATCAGTCTCAAGTGACCATATGGAGTAAATGTACAAACAGTCTCATCAGACCTCAATTTTCTCTTCAGTGTTTACTACAGACCTTTTAACAATTTCTGTTCTTTCCCATAAGCCTCTTGTTTTGCTGCAATGTGAAAGGAATAGAACTGGAGGCCTTTTTCCCATTTGTCTGCAATTATTTGTAATATCTTGCATCTTAATTTGCAGCAATGGAAAGCAGACAAAGAGCCAACCCTGCTCCATCTGATGAGAGCTTTGACCTGTTTTTCCTGGGTATAAACAGCTGTAGCACACTCAAAGCAAAGGACAGTCTGACCCCACTGCAAATCATCCCTAAATTCACCATTGGATGCTCTTTTGGAAAAATCCGTTTTCCACTGTTTGCATCTAGTTTTGAATGCTTACATCGTACCATATGTAATTTGAAAACTATTTTCAATGGTCATGAGTTTTTCCCTGGAGTGTCTTCCCAGGTAATCAAATGTTAGTGGTTTTTGTATTTCAGAGATGCTAGCCTTTATTTTATTAAGTGCTTTGCATTCCTAACATGATGCTCATCTTCACTGATTCAGTGCTTAGAATCATAGAATACAATGATAGAGCAATTTGAGCTGGAAGTCAGTAATTTAAGATCATCGAGCCCAACCATTAGCCCAGCACTGCCAAGCCCACCACTAAACCTTGTCCCTTAGTGCCACATCTACATGTCTTTTAAATACCTCAAGGGACAGTGATTCAAATACTTTCCTGGGCATCATGTTCCAGTGCTTGACAACCCTTTCAGTGAATTAATTTTTCCTGGTATTCGAACTAAACCTCCCCTTGTACAACTTGAGGCTGTTTCTCCTCATCCTGTCACTTATTACTTGGAAGCAGAGCCTGACCACCCCCCCCACCAGCTGCCCCCTCCTGTCAGGGAGTTGTGCAGAGCCATGAGGTCCCCACTGAGCCTCCTTTGCTCCAGGCTGAGCCCCTTTCCCAGCTCCCTCAGCCGCTCCTGCTGCTCCAGACCCTTCCCCAGCTCTGTTCACCTCTCTGGACTTGTTGGTCTTTCATGTTGTGAGGGGCCCAGAGCTGCCCCAGGATTTGAGGTGTGGCCTCAGCAGTGCCCAGCACAGGGACAGTCACTGCCCTGCTCCTGCTGCCACAGCCTGGCTGGGACAGCCCAGGATGCCATTGGCCTTCTTGGCCACCTGGGCACCCCTGGGCTCATGTCCAGCTGCTGTCACCAGCACCCCCAGGGCCTTTTCCAGCTCTCCAGCCACTTTTCCCCCAGTCTGGAGCTGCAGGGGGTTGTTGTGACCCAAGGGCAGGGCCCAGCAGTTCCCCTGGTTGTACCTCACCCCACTGGCCTCATCCCATGGATGCAGCCTGTCCAGATCCCTCTGCAGAGCCCTCCTGCCCCACAGCAGATCCACACTCCCGCCCAGCTCGGTGCTGACACTGACTGAGGGGCCCTCGATCCCCTCCTCCAGGCCTTTCATGAAGATGTTAAACAGGCCTGGCCCCAGTACTGATCCCATGGGAACCCCACCGGTGCCCAGCCCCAGCTGGACGTCCCTCCCTTCCCCACCACTCCCCGGCCCTGCCATCAGCCAGTTCTTCCCCCAGAGAACAGGGCCCTGTCCATGAGCAGCCGGTTGCTCCAGGAGAGGCTGTGGGAGAAGGTGTCAAAGGCTTTGTGAAGTGCAGCTAGACACATCCCCAGCCTTTCCCTCAGCCCTGAGCAGGTCACAGGAGGGATCAGGTGGGTCAGGCAGGATCCACCTCTCCTAAACCCAGGCTGGCTGGCCCTGATCCCCTGGTTGTCCTGTTCCTGTTGCTGGTGGCACTCAAGGTGATCTGCTCCATGAGCTCCCTGGCACTGAGGGCAGGCGACAGGCCTGTAATTCCCTGGACCCTCCTTCTGACCATTGCTGTAGATTTGTGTCACATTTGCCAACCTCCAGTTAACTGGGACCTCCCCAGTTTGCCTGGACTGCTGGTAAATGATTGGAAGTGGCTCAGCGAGCTCTCTGCCAGCTCCCTCAGCACCCCTGGGTGGATCCCATCTGGCCTGATGGACCTGTGTGTGTGTCTCATCAGTGTAGCAGGTCATTAACCATTTCCCCTTGGAACCATTAACCATTTTCCCTTCTGCTCCCATCCCTGTCCTGCAGCTCAGGGGACTGGGTACCCTGAGAACAGCCAAATTTACTGTTAAAGACTGATGCAAAAAATGGCATAAGATGTCTCAGCCTTTTTGTCATCCTTTGTCACTGTGTTTCCCCCTGCATCCAATAAAGGACGGAGATTCTCCTTAGCTCTCCTTTTGTTGCTGATGAATTTATAAAAATAATTACATTGTCAGCAGCCAGATTAAGTTCCAGTTGGGCTTTGGACCTTCTAATTTTCTTCCTGCATGACCTCACAACATCCCGGTTGTCCTCCTCAGTGTCCTAATCCTTCATCCAAGGTCATAACCTCTCCTTTTTATCCCTGAGTTCCAGACACAGGTCTCTGTTCAGCCAGCCAGTCTTCCCCACTGTCTCAGCTTGTGGCACATAGAGTCAATCTGCTCCTGCACCTTTAGGATTTTCTCTTTGGAGAATATCCAGGATGTTCCTGTCCTCCAGGATGCCCTCCCAAGAGACATTCTCAGCCAGTCCCCTAACCAGGCCAAAGTCTGCCCTCTGGTAGTCCAAGGTGCCGGTTTTGCTGCACCCTGCCTTACTTCTCTGGGAATCAAAAATGATCTTTCTGTGATCACCAAGCCCAAGTTGGCCTCCAGCTGTCCCATCACCCACCAGCCCTTCTCTGTTCCTGAGCAATAGGTCCAACAATGACCACCTTCTCTCGTCGCCTTGCTCACCAGCTGTGTCAGGAACTACTCTGCCACACACTCTAGGAACCTTCTAGACTGTTTCCTCTCTGCTGTGTTGTATTTTCAGCAGTCGCCTGGTCAGTTGACATCCCCCAAGAGAACAAGAGAATGTGGAACTTCTCCCAGCTGCCTCTTCCTCCTGGTTGGGTGGTCTACAGAAGTCTCTCACCATGACATCTGCCTTGCTGGCCTTCCCCCTGGTTTCTGTGCGTGAACCATCAACCCTTTTGTCAGCATCATCAAACTCTACACAATCAGAACACTCCCTGACACACAGGCCTTGGATCCCATGGAGAGACCAGTGGCTGAGAGCTGGGAAGTGTTTGGTTAAAACAGTAACTGAGGGATGCTGTAATTTTTCTTCTTACCTTGAGCCACATATGTTCCTGTCTCTCCTGCTTGGAGGGTTGCACTGACTGTGATAATGGGAAGGTTTTATAAAACCATTGCAATTTGAGGAGCAATTATTGCATGCTGCTTGAAATTTTTCACCTGAGTCTCTTTGGTTTGAATCCAACACCCAGTGAATCTAGTAGAGTCTTTGCCTGGTCTGTAAAGACATTTGATCAGTGTTTCAGAGAGGAAAAGTAACTTTTCCCAGTATATCCAGAGTGGAATATAACTATGTGTGCTTTTAATTATCCCAAGACTTTTAAAGTTTCGTGCAATGTACCTGTTTCTGTAAGGACACTAAAAAGTCAGGTGGCATTAATGGTGAAAAATGCAGAAAAATAAAATCAGACCCTCAATCAGGATGCCTGGAGTCACCTGCTATTCCCCTGAGGAAACAGAACTGGGAGTGAGCGTGTTGGAGGACAAACTCATTTCCTGTGGCCCCCCTTTGAAGGAAGTCCAATAATTTCAGGGTCATCAGAACTCCCTTTTAAAAACTTCTGTGGTCTTTGAATACCTGTAAATCTAAAAGTACTGGGCTCTCCCTCCTTGCTCAAACAGCTGGCAACCACAGACCTCCCCCTCCTCCCCCAGCAGTTTCTGTCATGACACTAAGGAAGGAATAACAACAACTAAAAAGGATGATGGCAATTTGTTTCTTATCAGAGGAAGTCTACTTCATGACTGACTCACAGGAATAATTATCTGTCAAATTGTCTTTGTGTGTAGGGAGAGTGTGAGTTTCCTCTCCTCAGCCTGAATTCATTATGGTTCTTACCAAACTGGACATTCCTTCAAGAGGATTTCTTTGCTATTTGGTGGGTTCTCGGTGTTTAGGAAGGGAACTGGTTCTTGGAGGGAGCTTTAAAATCCCAGTATCCTGCAAGGCCCAGTGTCTTACCAAAACCTGCAGGAACAGCGTGTCCGTACTGGATTAGACCACTGGTTATTTTGCCCATGACTTTAATGGAGTCCAACTGCACATAAATAAGTGGAGGGCAAAATCTCCAAAATGCAGCTAGGCAGTTTGATCAAACTGTGACACATTTTCTTTCTAATCCATGTGAGCTGTCCATATACCCAGTAAATAACGAGGTATGTGTCTATCAGGTTTCTAAAGCTATTTTGGGAACTGGTTGAATAAACAGGAAGGAAAAAAAATGCTGAGTTTTTTTTCTCCTTCTTCCATCCTTGAAAAGAGTATTTGGCAGAATTTTCCTTAAAAATGTGAAAATTTAAACAAAATTCACTCTACTCTTTGTTGTGAATATAGCTGGAAGCACTGATTATAGCCATCAAGTCATTAATATCGCAGAAAACCCACAAATGATGTACAGAGAGCCTTCACAAGAGGTGTCCATGTTCATTAAAAACATTACCTTTCTTTCTCTTTAACATTTTGGCTTGAAGATTTGTCTCCATCCTACATCAAACGACAGGGTGAAAAACAGGACCTTAACATTATCCAGCTCACTTCCACCTTTTTATCTGATTCTTCTTTAAAGAGCTCTTGAATGGGTGATCTGTTGTTTGTCATTCATCACTTGTAGCTTGCTTTTTTATTTTCTTCTAAGATAAGTCATCAAAGAGGAGTGGGGGCTAAAATGCAATTTGGAATAGCATCACAGATTGCAAGGCCAATGTTGTCTGACTTTCCACATGATTCAAGCAAGTGCTCCAAGCCTGCGTTTCTCATTGCCCTGTGGTAGTAAATTACAGTAGCTGGTGATAGCAATCAGAGGTGAGGAGAATAGTCTTTCTTTCCATTGCTTTGCAGGGTGGAATCCAGAAAGGTTTCCCTTGCCAAAGAAGGGCTCTCTACCAGGCTCTGTGTGTTTAAGTAAATAAAAGGAGATTCACCTTCTGAAGGTCACGTGAAATCATTCAAACTGGACATCATTCCAAGGCATTGCACGAAAAAATGTTACAGTCACTGTGCCTTACGCTGGGGCAGGAATGTGACTGACCAATCAGCCCTAGCATGACAGGAACCCCAGAGCCATGAACATTGCTGTGAGTAGCCAAACACTTCCCTCTTTATTCATCAACCATGGAGTTGTGCAAAGCCGTTGAACAGGCTTTCTCATACCAGACCTGGCTAGGATGGACTCGTTCCAGGGAGTCAGTGGTGACAGGTGAAACCACCTTCGAGAGAAAACAATGTTCTAAGTTAAAGTACATCATATTTTAAAGGTGTCTGAAGTCAATCCTCAGGTGCTAATCTGATCCCTACAGTGTAGAACTGACATGAATGGGTGTTGTTTGCTCACATGGTGAAGAAATCACATAAGAAGTGTTCCCTTCTTTCCTCCAAGGATTAATTCCTCTAGGTGCAAACATGGAGGGCTTTACACTTAAACCAAATGTGAATTTGGAAGTCTGTCTTTACAATTCAGTCACTTTACTCAGGAATTTCCTTAAAGGTGCAGTGGGACTGGGAGGCACAAACTGAACCTTATGTTGGCAGTGCTCAAAAATTTATTGTAGCCACTAGCTTTGCTTCAAAGGAAGGGAAACTGTTTAGGACAGAGAGGTAAGAAAGAAAACCTGCCTCCAGGAGAAATTCTGGGGAGGTCATTAGCAAGGCAGGATGTAGCTGCCTGAGCTGGTGTCAGAGCAGGACACAGGTGGTGTTGCTTGTACACATGTGGAAAATGCAATGCTTTACAAACGTGCACATCTATATCTATCTATCTATCTATATCTATATCTATATCTATATCTATATCTATATCTATATAATCTATCTATACCTGTATTTATATCTTATCTATATCTGTCTATGTCTCCATTGTATCTCTATCTCTATCTCTATCTAATCTATATCATCTATATCTATACCTATATCTATATCGAGATCTATATCTATATCTATCTCCGTGCTTCTTTGTGTATTTACCACGTCAGCATGACCAATCTGTGAAGAAGCAGAAGAGGGGCTGAGATGAAGGGAAAAACATCAAAAATAGGTCTAATTATTTTCCAATTTTATTTCCCTTTGCTAGCTGCAGTTCACGGAAGGAGTATTTGCAAGCCAGCTTGTAAACATGCCAGTTTAAAGTATATGCAAACACAGCATGCCCTTTGCACGTCCCCAGAACAGCTGAGTGCACAGGTGAAAGCTTGTGTTTTGCAGATGTATCTCAGTTCTTTCTGCTCTTCTTTGTTTCAAATCCTGTCCCACTGTGGTTCAGAGAACATTTTGAGAAGTCCTCTCACCACCTTGTTTGTGGCAGCACCCTGGGAAAGCAGCACTGTCTTTTCCTTCTACTGGAGGGAGAAAAGGTTGTTATCATTTAACACACATGGTAATGGGCAGGTCAGATCTTCTCCCAGTGTTTCCCCAGCGGCCAAGCTGCAGCCGTGAGGACCTGACCAGAAGTAGCCTGGTGGTGTAAAAGCCAGTAAAGCAGGGCTGGGTTACATCAGCTGGGGATCTGACCACTGTCTAGACCCTTAAAAATAACCCAAACAAACAACAGAGAGCCTGCTTGAGCCCTGATGTGCTTTTTCAGATGGCTCATATATTTATTTGACTGGATGTCCAACATGGACCACCTGCTATGTTGATAGAACAAAGAAATGAGCTTGAAGAGTGCTAAAAAACCTGAAGGAAGAGAGGGAGAAAAGCCCAGCATCTGACTGACGTCCCTGGTAAGGGGCAACCTTGCTGCATAAACAAAGGAAGCAGCCATTTTTTCTCACTTCTTATTTTCATAAAGGTCGTGTCACCAGCTGGCCTGCCAAGCTTGCTTTCCCCTGGACAAAAGAAAAACATGCTCCTTGTCAGTACCAGAGGAGCTGGAGGTAGAAGTGAGTTTGGTTCTCCACTCAGACACTCAATCGTTCAGGACATATTTTATTATTTGAATTCAAAGTGTGGAATAAGCTCAGAGATTTTGCATTACTTGTGTGAGTTATTATTAGTAGTCCTGTTACTTATGTGAGTTTCTGTGTGAAGTGCATGCTCCTAATCTTTAGTTCTCTCTTACTGAGACAGTCATTCCCTCAGAGGTGGATAGCAACCAAGACCTTCCCTCTGGTCTGTACTGCCTACTGCTCATGGGCAGGTTTCCAGACCATGACTAAGTAACATGCTGAGAAATATACCTTGACATGCATCTTGGAGAAAATCACACATGTAGAAATAATTTCATTAGATTTTGGTTGTTCTCCCCAAATAAAATACAGCTATTAAGCAAGCTACAAAATCTGCCAGCCCAGAGGCCGCAGCACAACAGCTGAATGAGAATTTGCCAGAGTTCTGGTGAGTTAGAAGATGAGAATGTCTCCTGCATAAGCAGGGGGAAGACCTGCATAAGTCTCACACCAGAGCAGGTAAATGAGAAGAGCTACAGAGTGCATGTTGAACATTTTTAGGTTTTCTGTAATCTTTATCTTCACAGAGTGCATTAGGAGTTAGAGAGAAGAAGGTGAGGTGCAGGTTCTTGTAAGTAAAGGCCAGAGATACCTTGTTATGACCTGCAGTCCCAGTGCTTCAGAAAACTTTGAGCATTCTCTGGTCACAGAAAGGAGATGTAATGATTTTAAGGTCTGTGGTTTGCTTGTGCTTTTATTTCAGAGGTGTTAGTGGAAGTCTCTTTTTGCAACTAAGGATAGAAAGCAGGTTGTCTGTTTTTATGGCAGAACATACTTTTGTTCAATGGTGCTCTTTTTTTGTGCTTTGTAATAACCTTGCTCTCTCTGCTTCTGGAGTGCATGAATCATTGTATTTATCACTAATATATGCTGAAGTTGAACGTAATTTCTTTATTTTCAACCATTCTCAGTCCTGCTGGAGTTATACTTGGCCTGAACTGCAGCTTGGCTTCCAAGCCTCACTCCTCATAAATGGAGAGGAACCTTAAATACAGGTCTAGGTATGAATGTTCTCCTTTGCTGTTCACCACCTCATTTTCCCTCGTGCAAAAACACCTTTGGAGCTTACTGCTGGTTTATGTCTGTGATATTTGGCTGCAATTAAGATTTTTGGAGTTTATTACTTTTTGAAGAAGAAGTGTCTTACAGCTAAGAAAAAAGAAGCCTTTCTCTGCAGCACCACTACATCTTGCAGAGTGCTCTTCCAGGCACTCTTATTTGTAAAAGCCAGTCCTGAACTGGATGGATCACTGGGAATGAGAGAAGAGCTTAATGCCATTAAAGTTGTTTTCTCCCTCCCAAGATTCCTCTCAAAAGCTCTTGTAACTCTCAGCAGCTCTGGTGGTATCAGGCCAGGGACTGGCAAGACTGAAATTTTGGCAGTTTTATGTCATTCATGCACAATCTCTTGGTGTTTCTATCATCCGTTAGCACTTATCCTCTGATCCTGTCTGTTTTTCCACCTGGTTCTCTTTTTGTGGGATACTGGTCTCTTGTCTTGCATTCCTGCCTCTCTGCAGGTTCATTGCTGGCTGGTCCCAGGGCAGAAGTTGTAGCTGACCTGTAGTAGGTGACAGCTGAAGAAATGGGCTGACGAGAACCTCACAAAGTTGGACAAAGGGAAATGCAAACCCCCTAGCCTTGGGTGGGACAGGATGGGCGCAGAGAAAGATGCACGGGCAAGAATGATCAGCAGCTGGTCTCTCCTGGGAGGCTCAAGCTGACAGGGTATGAAGACACAGCTTTGAGGCAAAAAAATGCACTTTTGGTACTTTGGATTCCTGCCTGAATCAGGAACAGGTTGCCCAGAGAGACCATGGAATCTCCATCCTGGATTAGTCTGCCCCTGCTAGCCCTGACCATGTGTGGGGTCAGCTGAAGCCTGCCTGAGGTCCAAGCTGACCCACTCCATTGCTGGCTGAAGTACAGACAGAGCTTGCCATGGCACCACTGCTTATTTCCTCAATTTTTTAGCTCAGAGAGTTTTTCTTCCCCCAAATTTATCTCTTGAAATAAAGGAGCTTATAATATTTTCCAGTCACAAGCCTTTAACTTGCTGCTGTTTTCCTCGAGTATAAAAGCAGTGGGAGAATTGTATTTTTAAAGGAATCCCCACTTGAGTTACGGATGACATGCTTGCACGCTTGTGAAATGTGGTCGCTCAGAGTTCCTTCATTTGCTGCTGCCAGCCTTGTGGTGATCCTGCACTCATGTGGCTTCCTGGTGGCTTCCCCGAGGCTCCCTCGGGCACACACAACATTGACTGCCACGAAGTTCATCACGGGACTGAAGTAAGAATAATTTTGCAGTCTGAGAGATGGATTCCTGCCTCCCAGAAAGGTCATTCCAGCATCCAGGTTACATCCTCTGTGCTAATCGACAGGTGAGGAAATGTAAAGGTTTCTTCACACCCTCCTCGCTGCAGATTTCTTTCAACTACAACATTTTATTTCTGTTTCTGAAGGACGGGGGGAAGATGCTGTATCTTTTGTTTCAAGGCCTTAGGGTTAGAACTTCATCTTTGGTTGTCTTTAGGTTGCTACATCAAAGTAGGCAGTAAGAAATTAAAACCACCAGGATAACATAATAAAAAAGAACAAGCCATTTAGGAAAAAAAAAAAAAAAAAAAAATCAATATTTTGTCTTTTAGGTCCCCAGTGAGAAATACTTCTCTAGAGAAGACAGAGGGGAAGACATGAGCAGTGGGCTTCTCCTGCCCTAATTGCAAGTACAGCAGGCATGTCAAGTGTGAATTTGAGAGACAGAGGTAAGGACTGTTTTGTAAACAGGAACAGAGCTGCTGAAACAGAAGGACCATAGCTAAGGGTCATCCTGTAGCTAAATCTACCTCCAAGAAACCTTATTTGAGGAAGAGAACAAGTAGGTATAATTCTAGACCAATTATCTCCTGCTGGATGCCCTTGCTGCATTTTATATGAAGCTTGATTGTATAAATGGGTGTCACGTTTTGTAAACACTTCCAGGTCTGGGAAAAATAGGTGGAGGAATGGCTGATGTCTGGGTGTCACTCAGATGGAGTAAAAAGGCAGCTGCTAGTTTTCTGAGCTGCTGCAACTGGACCTGACCTGAACAAGGGTCTTTGGGGCCATGAGAGGGTGTTAAAGTCTCACTGGGCTTCCCTGTCCAGGGAGTGTTTAGTGTCCAGAGGCTGAGCACCAGTCACATTTTGAAACACCACATTTGGGTTTAGCAAAGTCTTTCCCACCCATTTAGTGAATATAGCCACTCTTCTTTATTGACATTATGGAGTGAAAAGTGACTGCTCCACCAGCCAAAATAAATTAAGCCTACCTTGTTAGGATTGCTGCCTCTGAGCATTAAAAGTGTGAAACGCACTCTGGGCAGCAAGTTGTTAAATATACAGGGAAAAGATGCAGAGGTTAAAGAACATTCAGATAAGTTAGATATATGCAAGTCAGCAGGGCCTCGTGGAATTCACCCTGGAGTACTGCAGGTACTAGCTGAGGTGACCTCTGAACTATTAGCAATTATCTCTGAGAGCTTGTGGAGGATGAGTGAGGTCCCGGCGGATGGGAGAAAGGCAAACACAGAACCTATCTTTGAAAAGGGGAAGTAGGAAGACCCAGGGAATCACAGGCCAGCCAGCCTGGCTTTGATACTGAGAAAAATGCAGGAGCAAATTATTGAACAATCAATTTGTAAACACCTAGAGGAGAATAAGGTGATATGAAACAGCCTGCGTGGGTTTGCCAAGAACAAATCACATCAAAGCAATCTCATTTCCTACTCTGACAGAGTAACTGGCCCAGTGGATAAGGAGGGAGAAGCAGATGTGATACATCTTGACTTTAGCGAGGCTTTTGACACACATCCACATGACATTTTCATAAGTAAACAGGAGAAATATGGTTTAGATGAAGTTATTATGTGATGGGTGCAAAACTGAAAAATTTGGCTTATCAGTAAAGCAGTTATCAATGGTTTGTTGTCAGACTGGGAAAACATATCAAATAAGATACCACAGAGGACTGTCTTAGGTCCAGTATTATTCAATATTTTCAGCTTTGATGACGGAATATGTAGAAAACTTTAAAAAATTGCATATGATACTGAACTAGGAGGGGTTGCAAACACTTTACAGAACAGGATTTGAATACAAAATGGTCTTGATAAATTGAAGAAAGTGTCTGAAATCAATAGGAAGAAATTCAATAAAGAAAGACAAGTGCAATGTATTACTTTTGGGGAAGAAAAAAATCAAATGCACAAATATTAAATGGGAAACAACTAGTTTGAGAGCAGTTTTCATAAAAGAGGCTTAGCACAGAGCACAGGCAAAATGAAATCCAGAAATGTGAAGATGTGTGAAGAGTAAATTCCATGATGGTATGAATTAATAGCAATATTGTGAATAACTGGGAAATAATTATCTGGTTCTACCCTGAGTGGTGGAGCCTGACCCAGGAATATTACATCTGTGCGCAATGGTAATGGCACATTTTGAAAATCATTCTCCTTTAGAAAGGAGAAAGAACAAAGCGTAGAAAGCAGCTTCTATGAGGAAAAGCTGAATTAACTGAGTATGGTCTTTTTTCTCAGGAAAAGGTGTAATGCATATAAAGTATGCAAAAATATTATTAAATGTGTTATAAAGAAAAGGGCACTTGCCTGCTTTCCCTGTATAATAAGGCATTAAAAAAAAAAAAAAAGGATGGAATAAGCTAAAGCAGGTAGATAGAACTCAGATAGATGTTCTGGCTATGGGGATGATACCGTGCTGGAACAGGGTTTCTGAGGATATTCTGGAATCCTTGTTTCAAGTCCTGAAAATGGGTCAGACAGACATCTGTCTGTGATGTGAAACAGATGTCCTCTGGAGAATGCTCCTACTTTTACATTTCTACAGTAATTCATACTCCTCAGTCAAGAGAAAAGTTCACACGAACAAGATAAGCAAGAATTACATGCGTAGATATACATTTCCTCCCAGACTCCCACTTTCCCCCTGCAAACGTCTTTTTTGGATTTATGTACACTTATTGCACAGTCTTCTGTTCTCCTTTTCACCTGTCTTTGCCTTGAAACAGAGGGAAGAATTGCTAGTGATTCCACGATTATATGAAAGATTATGAAGCTAGACAGGGCTGACTTCTATCCAAACATGAAATCCTGCATGTTAATTTTCCTGGGCTGGTTGCTGGTGCAAAAGCAAGACCCAAAGACATAAAAAAACCCCTCAAACAAACCTTATTGAGATTATCTACTGTAAGCTGCTCTAAGAGGTGCTTTGTTCTTTTCTTTTTATTTTTGATGAAGATACACAGTCAGTGAATGAAGCTTTATAAATATGCTTTCTCCCTTTTAATGATAGACATGGGACAAACTGGATGGTATTTTTATGATGTTTTATTGGCATGATTTTGAACTGGTATGTTATTTATGGGACCATCCTAGACAGAATGCAGCAAACTCTCTGCATCTTGTTATGTTTTCTGTGTGAACCACAGGCATCCCGAAACATAACCTTGAAATATATAGTGAGAAGCGGGATCTTCGTTTAGGGCTGTAAGGCCAGAAATCTTAGCCATCAAGTGTTGTTTTGTGTGGAGACTATGGGAAGAAAAAGCCACTTTTTAAATGGCTGATATTTCAATGGCATATTTCATTGCAGAATTTGCACTCTGCATCATGGGGGATGCTACACTTAAAGAGCAAAATGTCTCTGCTCCTTGATATGCTTGGCTTTGTGATGATACCAGCACAAAATAAACTTGTGAAACCCTTTTTTAAAGGCTATGAGGCTGTGCTCACCTATGAAGAAGTGCTTGCTTGGCTGTGAAACTTGGATTCTTTCCTTTGTACCTCTGTGAAACCTTTCCTGGTGCAGGTACCAGGGATGTTACATTTTGTGTAGTCGTTGGTGGGATGAATGCACTTGCTCCCAAATTTGGGACTTGGACTTCCCCCCAAATGTCGAGGTTTAGGAACAGAAATATATGCATTTGGGGAAAGGGCATTTATTTGCCAGGTGAACTGGCCTGTGTATAACTGTGTTTGAATGGGATCACCTACCAGCTCCTTGGCAGGGGTTTGTCCATGTTGTGCGGGGAGTCCTCCCCTGCATCCGGAGGGAGCCAGGTTAACTGGAACCAGACTCAGGCAGGGTGCTAAGGCTGCATTCATGTAATGCTGTGCTTCATGGGTATAGACATCCATGCTAAGGTTAATAGTCTTACCAACCTTCCTTTTCTGTGTTTTGCTCTGGCTCTGCTCTACTCACATTTTTAACCTGCGTACTTTGGTTTTACCTGTTTTAAAAGTCTCATATTACCCTTTACAACTGAGTGTTTGTCAAAACTGAGCCCCATCAGGCTCCATAAAAGTGCCAGCAGTATTTTATACACCCGTTAAGTCTTGCTAAAAGACTATTTCGAGACTTTACTGATTCTGTGAAGAAAAATAAACTTGTAATTAGTGATCCTTACATGTAATATGGTTGAGCTGATAGGAGGATGCACCACTACTCACATTTATGATGAGTACATACAGTGCATACCTTTTAAGAGGGAATTTTGGCATAGAAGGTTTCGGGAGGTCACTGGTAATACTGTCATTAACTTGCCAGTGAGAAGATAGAACCATATTTAGAGCCACTTTTACCCCTCTTTTCCGTAATCTAATAGTTTTTGAGCTTTCATTAGCTACCACAAATGAAAGATTTGTGGTAGTATGGAACCAGGTGGGTTCTCCTTATCACTTGTAAAAGGTCTTATTAAACATAAAGTAAAATAAGGCTTCCTGGATCTAAATATAGGCTGGACTAAATTGGCAGATTTCAGCAAGCATGCCTGCTTAGTAATGGAGATAATGCTGAGTGAACTTTATAGAAGGGGAAAAAACCTAAACTAAAAAAAAAACTTGTCTGAAATGCTGCCAAAAATTAATGCATCTTTTCCCTTCTATGAAACAAGGATGTCCTTGTTTTCAATCTCAGCCAGCTAGAGACTTCTCCTTGAAAGACATTTTCCCCAGTCTGAAACATATCCACAGCCTGTTCCATGCTAAAATTATCAACCGTAGAAGTTGTGTCATGACAGACAGGAACAATCCCCACCAAACCCCAGCCTAACACAAGATCAATTCCTGACCATATTTCTCTTTTTTTAATTTTTTTTTTTTTTTGTTAGAATTACTGCTGCATTCACAGAATATCTTATCTAGAAGGAGTAACTTCTAGGTAACCAGCTGGTCAGATGCTCCTGACAGCATAGAGAACACCCATCATAGACATTGTGCATCTTTAATTGTAGGGGGGATGCTGGTTAAGACAAAAGATCTGTTCTTATCTACAGCACTGGCCAGGAGGGTTTAAGTCCATTTCTTAAGCCTCTGAAATGATCTTGCTGAGACTGAGTCTTTGCTTGAATTTCTCACTCATGTCCCCTCAGCCCAAGCCTTCAGGCTGAGCTTTGTGTTGTGCCAAAGGGGAGCACCTTGAAGTACTCCTTCAGCTGGGACTCAGTGTGGCTCTGCCCATTTCCAGTGACTCTCTGATCTCATTCCCCAAGCCCTGAAGGGAGAAATGATGTTCCCTGCAGGTTTGTGGGTGGGCCAAATTAGTGCAACAGAAAAAAACAACAGGAGACACTCATGCAGATATTGCAAGGTCGTGCATGGAAAAAAGACAACACTGGTGTGCAGAAACTCAAATTGTTGCTTGCTTGCTAGCATTGCTTAGTTCAAGTACATCCATTGAATTGACTTTATCTGTAAGAGCATACTTTGTGGAGAGGTATGGCCCACCTGTGTGAGATATATATATATATATATATATGTATATATTTATACACTGTCATGGTGATAAATTTTAATGGGAGCTTCATCATGACCAGCTGGTGTTGTTTGAAACAAATTACATTAATAATGCATCTGAATTTTCAGTATAAGACCAAACAGTAAGAGTTGTAAAGCTGCAACATAATGTGGAGTCAACAGTTTAGTGGGCTGACACTCCCACCTTAGGCAAGTCTCTGAATCTGCCTCCTTCTGTAGGATGAGGATTAAACCTCCCTCCTCCACAGCCCGCTGGGATGTCACAGGGGTGCATTCTCCTGGCACCGGGGAGAAATGCTGGGATATCTGGCAGCGAGGTCTGTATTAACACTTCAGGTAGCACGTCTATTTTGGAGTCAGCAGGCTGACAGCTCCCTGCTATGTGATACTTCTGTTCTCTGTCTCCCTGTTTGGTGTGCTCTGGGTCCTGCTTGTGCTGCCCTGTGCTGTGTGGGAGATGTGGTGGAACTCACAGTACTCCTGCTCTTGCTGGCCTGCAGTGGTGGAGGGGAAAAATGGGGTGTGTTTTCAATGTGCTGCCTCAATCAGGGTCCAAGAGGTCCAGTGAGGCACTTGGACAGAGATCTGCATCATGCTGGCGGTGTTGTTTCTGCGGTGGAAAGGCTCCATTCCTGGTGATGTGGAGCACAGGGACCTTGATGTGGGACTGGAATGCAATGGCACCTCTGTGCTGCACACTTCTGACCCAGTGTTGGAGCAAACCTCCACCAGGATGGAAGGATTTCACCATTCTTCTTGTTAAATATTCCTCGCACATGTGTTAAAGGTGTTCTAGAACGTTTTCCTTGCTTCTCTTTGACTTCTGACTGAAGGTCAGCATGAACTTTTTGGTATTCCCTTTCTCTTTCTGGTTCTGAGGGTAGGCAGCTCTCCTTGCAAGCCCAGCTTTCTGCCTGGCTGCCCAGATCCCATCAGGAGGACATGATTAAAGGCAAATGTGTGTCTCAGTGTGTGCACAGACACAGAGATGCCCATGCAGGGAGCTCTTGGTAAATACGTTTCTAAGTGTAGTTTCTCCATACATATTCTATTCTCCATAACTTGTCTCTTTTACTCGGTCACTCTTGTCTGTCTTGACACTTAACTCCGTGAATGTTTTCTTTACCTTCTAAATCATGATTAATTGAAGGACTTCTCAGTTTTCCACAATACCTTCTTTTTTTTTTTCTTTTTTCCTGAGGTTAATATGCAATTAATAAGGAATGTGTGCATATAAATTAAAAAAATGTCTGCTGTCTGTTTTTCTTGCAATAAATCTGATCATTCCTTATACTGCTGTTCAGTATATCTCCCCTAAGGTATGCTGAATTTGATCAAATCTCTACATCACTGGAATGTTGAGTGTTACTCATTTGTGTGCTAATTACTCCTAATCTGGGTCCTTTTAAAAAGGTCGTCAATTAGACTTTATTGAATTGTCAGCCTTCATAGCAGTGAAGGGAATCTGGTAGCTGGTGTAATGATGTCACAGATGGCTAAATACACTGTAGTCTGAAGGGAAAAATGAATTAAATATAAGTTCAAGTTACACGATGTGGTACGAAAATGTGGGAGCCAGGCTTTTTGCAGAGGAAACCACTGTTCGCAGCTGATTGAAGCTGACTCTAAAGACCTCTTTTATGGCACCCTCTGGAAAGAGCTATGAATAAATGACCCTTTCTCATCTTATTCCCAAGGTTCACCTTGAAATAGGTCTCTTCGATGTGGAGCAGGTCTTCTTCCTTTTTGAGAACATCTCAAGGCCACGTTGCTGCTGTTTGTTTTCCTTTGCTGGAGGTTGGGCCAAGAAGATGAAAACTTGTAGCACGAATTACTCAATACCCACCAGTTTTAAACTTTAACCTCACCTCAGCCAGGTATTTTTGCAGGTGTGTTGAGGACCTGGAGTAAATGGATCCATATTTTATAAGCCTTTCCATGGATTTGCCGTGTGTAACTCCTGGCAGTGTGTCTCAAGAAAGAATAGGCCAGCAATTTTGTGTTTTTGCAGATTTTTTTTTTTTTTTTGGTAAGCAATTTGGTCTGAGGAAACTTTTGAATGAAGAACATTGCAATCAGAAGATAAATGGCAATCAATACTTGTTTCAACATAATGTATGCCTGAAATTGTACTTACCTATGCATGAGCACAATAATGGTCAAAATTCTGACATAAATAAAGATCTTTTAGGTTTCTGATAGTCAGTTTCTTGTGTTATTTGACCTCATTTATTATTGGATATGTAATTTCCACTGCAGATTTAGCTCACATGCTTATTATTCTTACCTAGTTAAGTAACAGAAATTCATGCCCCTTTTATTTGTGATATTACACATTTGGAGAGTGTTGAGAAAAGCCATAGAAAGGAGATGTACTCATTATCCTGATCAGAAAACAGGGCAAAATGACCAGTCAATTATGTGTGTACCTCACAGATCTCATTAATGGGTGCAATTTAGTTAGTCCTGAGGTAAAGATTTTTCAGGTCTTTTTGACTGCATGGGAAGAGAGGGCAAATCTAACTTTAAAAAGTTACCACCTTTTCAGAAGTGTGCTTAAACCTTTGAGAAGTGAGAAATTTGAAAGAAGGGGAGGGATGGTTACTGTGCTTTTTTTTTTGTTGTTTTTTCTCCTCATTCAAATAAAGTCTGTTTGGCATTGAAGAAAAAGAACCAGAAGCTATCTTCAGAAGGGATAGAAAGCTTCCAAGCAAGGGAACTGAGCTAGCAGAGAACAGCAGAGAGCCCTTGTAAAAACTTTCTCTGGCTCTCTTACCCAGGAAGGAGCAACAGTGGTGTTGGTAACCTGTTCAGACGAAACTTCAGGGTTCTCTCCTGTGCTGTGGATCATAACCTCCTTGGAGCATCCAGTATGACATTCCTGCCGCAGGAGTCCCTGATCTCTGCGGAGATCACTAATTGACACCCATATGCAAATACCCAGTGGAGATTTTTTATTAACAATTGTATGGGATACTGGAGGCTGGTGTGTGGGGATGGCTGGAATATCTTTGTGTGGGGAGTCCTGCCTCCTTTTTCATGTTGATTACTGTGAGATATGGAATTTCCTGTTTTCTTTTAATTTCGGGATGGATTCTGATTCCTTTCACTTTACTCCTGAGCTGAATAGAACCTTGTTCCACAAGTAGTCCCATTGGTTCAAAGGGATCATTCATTGGTGGGAAGGTACCATGCAACATGATTAAAAACCTCATAATCTGGTCCTTAAATCAAATTTGCTAGTTGAACTTTATGTGTGCGTGTGCATGTCTGTTTTTCAGCTGTTTTTTTACGAGGGACTGTAGTTCGCCCTTTTAGTCTTCGCTGCAACCTTTCATTTCCAGTGCTACTGCTGGATCACAAAGCTTCATAAAGTTCTTTGTTGTTGTTTGTTTCATACACTGAATTAGGAATTAATTCTCTCTCAGCTTCTCTTGCATGCGCTTCTAAAATTATATTCTCCATTTAATGTATTCCATGGTATGTGTGGCTCATCAAATGTGACAGATTGGGGTGATTCTGTCAATAATTCATATTTGATATAGAATAGAACAAAGTTAAGAGGGAACTGCAAAGTAATATAATCCCTGTCCCTTTTAAACAGATGAAGTTGGACTAAAATTGATGTCTTTGACCAGGACACTTAACGTTCAAAAGCCAAACCTACCAGCACAGGGAATGATAACTGCTTGTTTGGAAGTAATGTGGGGAAGCCAGGATAGAGGATAGCAACTGACATCTTCAAAAGAAGTCCTATGGGCCTCACTTTTCAGAGGTGAGGAAGCAACCACATATCTCGTCAAATTCCACTGGAGTCCCAAGTGCTCAATACCTCTGAATTTCAGGCAGTTAAGTAGGGCATGCAAACTGGGATGCTGCAAGCTGACAACCATTGAGGCTGATCCACTTGAAGGTGCTGCTAAAGCTGCTGCTGAGAAACTAAAGGCCGAAAAGGAAAACACTAAAATCGTTTTATGCATGCCAAAGACCCTGCAAGTATCTTTGGCTTTGATAGAGTCCAAGATGCTTTGATTAGTACAGAGATATAGCAGTCAAGGAGGGATTTTTTAAAGCAGCTCTAAATGGTTGGAAGATGTGAGGACAAGAGTCTGTTTCTGCTCTGTCTGGGAGAGGAAGTCTCCCTGCTTTATGCCAAGAGTTTGCTCCACGAACACTGATGGAAAGCAGGGACTCCTGCTGGGCTGTGCAGGCTTTCAGTGAAGCAGCTGTTCTTCAGAGAGGGGGCAACTGAAATGTCACATGGGTGTTGTGCATGCAGTTTGACCTCCAGTGCTTCACCAGGCATCTTTTTTCCTGCTACAAATGGTCTTTCTTCCATGGGCATCTGCTAGAGATCTTCTCTTACTGGTTTGGTCCATGACTGAGATATGGAAGGGACCCTTGGATGTTACTGAGAATCAGAAATTTTGTAATCCCCTGGAGACCTGGAAAAATACAATTTTGCTGCACTAGAAGCAGTAGCAAAAGTCCCTTCAAAATCCCATGTGGCCAGTGTCTGCCCATGAGGAACTGTCTGATCCTGCAAGATTCTCCCTAATCTCCTGTGGGATCCTTCTGCTGTGTCTGCAATGTTCTGCATTTCATGTTTCCCATCCTCTGCAGTTGGATAACACACTCTGAAAATGCTCTGTAATTTCCTGCAGAATTGTCTGTTGAGGAAGTCACACTATCACAAAAAGCACCTTGAGATTTTCAAAACTGTGAAGTTCTGGGCTCATGGACTTTTCCCAGCTCCCTGTTTTCCTCAGCCAGGCTTAGAACAGTTGTCCCTCCTTTCCAATGGAGGCACCCTCCCCTGGATCAGGACTGCTTTGCCGAGGCCTCTCAGGGGCTGATTTATGTGCTGACAAAAGCAACCACGTGTAAGGAAGCAGTCTGTCTCCCAAGCCTTTCTGTGGGCTGAAGATTCCTGCTGCACAGATGCTGCTCAAGAAGACGTTGTGTAATTCAGCTGCAGGAGTCTCAGAGGGCTGGGAAAGCAAAAATCTGTCTGGGATAATCGAGTGTGGTGCTGTGTGGCCACAGAGATGAAGCTCTAAGCTGTCATGCCTTTGAGTCTTGTTGATAAGATCGGGCAGTACAGGGGAAAGCACAGTGTGAAGAATAGGGTGGCTGCCTCCTCCTTCAATTAGGATAGGTCTGACCCAAAATGAAGCACTCATCACCTGTTACGGTGAGATAAATTGACCCTGCTCTTCATGCAATATTCCCCTTGCTTAACGTGTTGCAGAGGTGATGAGGCCACATGCTGCAGTGAGGCTGGTGTTGATTGAAAGTTTTTCTCCTTAAGGGTGCAGAATGCACAAAGGGAGGATGAAAACAAGGAGTGGTGGTAACCAGTGCTCGGGGTGTCCCAGACTGTCAGGGTCTCTTGCTCTTTTGGGAAAATCAGAAACACCCACCAACCTCCTCAAATGCAGCCTCAAAGACCCCAGTCTATTTTGGATGACACACACTGGACTCAGAACTGCAACTCGGTGCTCAGTCTGTGTTACCCTCGTGGTGGATTTGCTTAACAACTCACAGTTAATTGGGCCTGATTCTTCTTTCTTTTGTGGTTTTAGGTCAGCAGTTATTAGTACAAACTTTATAGGATTATCCTCATAAAAACTCTATTTGTTCTTGTTTCAATGAGGGTAAACTGTGTATCTGCAGTAAAGCAAGCACTTTTGGTTCTTGTTGAAGTTGAGTCTGATGGAAGCAACTACTTGCTGTTATTCACTTGCTTTCACTTAGGACAAAAAATTAGAATGAAATTGTGAGGAGAAGAGAATTATGCTTTGACTGTAGTGAGGAAAACAAACACTTCATTTTGAGTGACCTGGAATGGAGGGAAAAAAAGAAAAAGGAAAATTCTGGGTAAGGTTTCTAGTCACCAGGTAACAGAAATGCCTGAGAACAGGCATTTACAGGCTTTTATGAAAGCATTTTCTTTGTGTTCCAGTGTAGAAGAATAATGATTTGAAACACAGGAAGTTGCCATGGAACAAAATCATCACCCACTGATGAGCTTTATTATCTCATAATGTGTCAGCCTACAAAGAGTCACAGCAAATGGTCAAGATACTCTCTGTGGTGATGGGCCAAGACCATGGCACTGTCTTGTGACTTACTCAAAAGGTGCAATAATAAACATCTCTTCTGCCTGTCATTTTCTATTTCACTGTGTTTACCCCAAAAAGAGGATAACTTTTCAGAAAAGAGTGAAAAGTTGCAAACAAGAACAAAAAATATTTTCCCAGGGTAGAATATTCTGTTATATAACACACCAGAAGGATTACTGTGTGCTGGAAGGGAAAAACACACTTGAAGAGCAAGATGAAAACAAAACTCTAAAGAAGTGAGTTTTGAATGTATCCTTAAAGCAAACTGAGAAAACTGAAGTTAGAGAATGTAGATGATACACCAGGCATGGCACTCTGCTTGCAGTTTTAAATGCCACGTGCTGTAGGTGCTTTTTTGCTCCCCCAGTCCACATGAGAAACTCAATTCCTCTCCGCCCCCTTACCATGAATATTAACCTGCAGCCTATGGTCAAAACACATTGTTCTGGTTTCCATTTTCACAGTTTTACTTCTTCTGTGGTTTCAGAACAACTAAACAGACTCTTTTCCTTTGCAATGTGGAAATCCAAAAAATCTCAGCCTAATCTTTCTGCTTCTGATGCCTTCCAAGTTTTGATGAGGTTGTTTTATCTCTCGCTGCTATTAAAGAGCAGGTCAATGCTGCTCCACTTATTCTGCAGATTTTTACCACTCTGTGGATGTCAGGAATATTCTTTTTATCTTCTCTTTTGAATCCCCTGTTAATCATATCATGATGCACCTTTTTCAAATCTATAGTTTTATTGAATGGTGTTTTTAATCTTCGCAGAACTCCTAACTAGTCACGTCCATAAAGAAATGAAAAAAAAAAACCCCTGGCATTCACATCACCTGATGTGGTTGGTTTTTTGGGCTCTGCAAAGATTAAAAACACAGTAAGACTTGAGAGCATCCTAGAGGGAATATAGAGGTTGCTATTAATATGTTCTTCTTTTGAACAGAACTGATCTGAGGGTTTGGAAATAGAGGAAAAGTGACTGTTTAAAGCAATAGACAAGGTTGAGGTTTTAGATATATATATTGTGGTGAGAAGAAACTGGGAAAATTAAGAGGGCCAATGCTGAAGCTGCTTTTGGGTTCATCCTCATTTCCATACGCTCGGATGGGCCACTCCCTGTGGTAGGATTGCAGTGGAATGATTGGGGTGGTGTCAGTGGTGGGATGACTCCTCATGCGGTCATGGAGAGTGCTCTGTAGGAGCCAGGTAGATCACCGAGGAGGTTTTACGGGCTTATTCATGGCCTGGACAGCTCTTTGTGCCACTCTTCTGGAGTGGCAGCTCCACCCTTCTGTTGCCAATGCTGATGTTGGCTGCTCTCAGGAGACAGCTGCTGGTGGGAAAGGACTGCAGCCCTCACCTTCTTTGACGCAACCACTTGGCCACAATCTGGGACATTCAGATCAGTAATAACCTTCTTTTTTTCCTCATACCTACTTTGCCTGGTCTTTACCAGCTGTGGGTGTCTCCCAGAAAATGTGGTGGGACGTGCACCAGCCCACTCCCTCTGCAGGAGATGTCAGTGCAGAGTTCCAGAGGCTCCACAGAAAAGTGGGAAAAGGGGGAGGAGGGGCAGAGAAGATACCAGGCAGGAATGGACCCGGTGGCAAGCACAGAGGAAAGGAGGAAGGGAGCAGGACAGGAAGGGGATAAGCGCTTTAGAGAAAGAAAGGGCGGGATGGAAGCACGGCAAGGACAAAGAGCATTCCTGTCGGGAATCCTGGGGTCTCTCTTCAGGTCTAGGCACAGATTTGTCATGCAGCCTTTGGAAAGTCATGTCACGTTCCTGCCTGCAATGTGTCCTCAGGAGCCTGGAATGTGAGCTTAGCTGCTTATTATTGGACTCCTTATTTACAAAGCTAGGAGGACCTGTTTTGATCTTTTATTCCAACTCTTTTTGCAGTGTATGTGGTTGAACTTGCTAAAATTAATTCCTGCTTAACCTGTATCGTGTCTTCTAAGGAAAAAAACTCCAGAATTTAAGGGGAAAATTCAGTGCAAATCTTTAAATCTCAGTTTGGTGTGTTTGCCTAGCAGTTAATTGTCCTGCTTTTTTTTTTTCTTTTTTTTTTCCTGCTCTAAATTGTTTTACCTTCAACTTCAGTAGATGTTAAACCTCGATGTCTCTTTGTCTCCAGACTGAAACCTCCCTCGATTACCAAATTTTTTACCTCATAGCTGGTTGTAATCTCTAATTAATTCATCCTCTCTTCACGCGCTTCTCCAAGGAGAAAGACTTGATTTATTTAAGTCACCAGGGCGCATTTCCTGGTGCTTTAATTGTCCTCGCAGCTCTTCTCTGGTTCGCCTCCCGTTTGCCACCAGCTCCCTGGATCGCGGGGTGCTGGAGGAGGAGCCGCTTCCAGCGGGAGGGGACCGGGAGCAGTGCACCTCACAAAGAGCACAAAGCCCTGCTTGTGGGCAGGAAATCCTTTGTGACCGGCTCCCGTCCTCCTCCTTCGCCAGGCAGGCGTGACCGCGGCTGCAGGCAGCGGGAATTGCCTCTCCTTCCCATTCTTTGGAGTGTGTGCCCGCATCACCTCAGCGCCCCGGGCAGGTCGGACAGGCTGCGAGCATCCTCGGGATGCTCCTTTGTCCCAGATGGGTTCAGGAAGTGCTTTGCCGTCCTGAGGATGGGAGCTGGTTCTTCACAGCAGCGCTGGCTGCCTTTGTTTGGTCCTGTGTGTTCAAACATTACTCTGCAGCTGTTTCCCACACACTTTTTTTTTTTTTTTTTTTTTTAAATCTGTCATTTTCCTACATCTGCTGATGTTGGAAAAAGAAATATTGCAAAGATTTGTTAGATTCCCTCTGTTTTGTTTTGAGGTTGGGCTCTTTTTTTTTTTTTTCCCTAAATATGTTTCTGAAGTCTGAAATGAGACACATACACACACACACACACACAAAATAAAGGATTAGTAGATATTAAATAGCACAAATTACAAGAAGTCTGGAACCAAACCCTGGAATCAGAAAAATACCAGACTCCATGGGAGCTGAGGCTGGATCTGAGTCCAAATCCACATGCTGTGGTTTACTCTCAATTATATGATGGTCCAAGCCAGAAGTCTCATTCAGGGCAGAATGGAACACCAGCTGAATTGGGATCTGGGTCTGAATTGTTCAGTGCAGACCCATTGACAACTGGCTGTGACAAAACGCACTTATAAGGGAACAAATTAAGTGGGTGAAACATATTACCAATGAAAAACCAATACAAAGCTGCAGAAGGGAAATACAATTCCACTCTAATTGTCAGGGCTGATCTGGAGTTGTTGACTGGCAGGAGTGATTTTACTTATGTGCCTCAGATACTTCAAACACCCTGGACCTTACCCTCCTCTTGCAGTTTTTACATCCCTGTGACTCTGCCGTTTCAGCGACTATTTCTAATTTACACAACTTTAAGAGAACAGGTCTTCTGACATTATCAGTGTCTGATCCACGTCTAATAAAACGGACTTAGTAAAAAAGGAAACTGTTTTACATACAGAGGTATACATAAAAATACACCTCACAGTCCAAGTAAACATGAAAAGGCTGCCTATGTGAATCTCAATATTTTCAACATTTAATTAAAAAAGAGAAGTGTTCACACTTCTTATTAGGAAGGGAGGGAAAGGTTAGATTATTTTAACGTTTTCAGAACAACCAATGATATAGAAATATCTGTTCCAAAACAAAAATATTAACATCTGTGATCCATTTAGAAGAAATGTAATTGATTTTTAGTTTAATTGCTGTTCCAGATCAGAACAATAAGCTTTTTTTTAAATTTTATTTTTACCTCTGCTAGATATTAAAAATTTGGTTTAAATGATGGGGGTTTTTTAAAAGAAAAAAGCCCAAAATATTAAAAAAACAATGTCTGTTATTCAATTAATGGGCAAATAATGTACTTTGTAAAAAAGTAGGCATTAGAAATAAATTTTTAAAAAATTCATTGCAAATAACAGGTTTTGCTGCTTTTCTATTCACAACTGACTTGTGAGCTGATCAATGTTTCTGAGAACATATTTCGCCCTCAAGTTTGCCAGTAAGCTTGGTGAGAAAAAATTTCTAGGACTTTTCTCTCTGTGTATGTTGTAAGTCTTTGCATTTGGTCTGTTCAGGCGGGTCTGTCTTTTTTTATTCCACAATTTGAATCTGGATCCTTCCTGCCATAAGAAACTTGTGTTGTAAAGTTAATTCAGTCAGTTACTTCAGTGATGGGATGCAATTTCCAAAGCCTCTGTGCTGTGAAATTCTGACAATTTTGCCAGTTAAACCCCTTTGTATGTGCCTTTTCACAGCATTTCATAACACACTTGCAATGGCAGATGCTCTGATTTAATTATTAGCTCATACTACAGATACTTCTATTTTCTTACTTGATAGTTTTTAAGACTGATTGTCTGAGGAATCTTGGGATTTTTTATAAATTAATTCCTTGTAATATCTAGTATTTTTCTAGCAATTTGCTTTTGAAGGTGTTTAGACACCTGCCTATACTCCTGATGGATTTCCAGATTTCACATTCATATGCTGAGGTAGAAATAACATCCAAAGTAAAAATAAAAATTAATTTTTTTTTTTTCCTAAACTTGAAGTTGCAGGCTATTCATGATCAAATTTTGAATAAGCAACAAGCTGCAGCTTTCCCCATGCTAAGTCATGATACTACTTTCTTTTTGGACATCCTTGCTAGCCTCCTCATTGCTATCAAACACAGGAAACAAATTAATTGCCCTTTCAGACATAGACATACCTGGGAGTGGCCAGGGTTCCAATTAGCTAAGTGGTTTTTCCTGCCTGATTATTTAACTCATAAGTTTTAGTGATCTCTTGTTTTTAGGTTCACCAAGCTATCACTTTGGACAGCTTCCTTGCAAACTCAGTAGCATGAAGTCGAACAAAATCATGCTGATACTTCATCTGTTTATGCTTTTTTTTTTTTCCTAGCGAAACCCCTTGAATTTAATGTTTCAGTCTGTAACCAGAAGGATGACAACCAATGACTGACTAATAAGACTAGTTTACTGCCCATGTCAAACACCCACAAAATTAAGAGAAAAGAGGGTGTGTTAATTTTTGCACGAGGCAGATTTTTGTGTTAAGAGAAAACTTGCCTGTGTTCAGGTGTTTGTATGGATGACAAAGAGCGCAGTTAACACTGATAAAATGACATAAAGGACTCAAACAGTCATGGCAGGGTGTTGCTGTTTAGTTCCTGTCCATCCCATAGTAGGGTGTGTGAGCCTGGGGCAGCAACCAGAATTTCTCTGTGCCTCTGGTGTGCGAGGTGTTGGAAACTCTGGCTTTGCACAGAGGCTGGGCCCTGTAGGGTACCTGACACCTCATCCTCTTCAGTCCACGTATTCTTTGTGCATCCTCTGCTGTTCATTACACAATACTGCAAACAAAATACCCAATCAAATAAAAGTCTTTTAAGAGCATAAAATAATTACAGAAACGAGGGAGTATTTGCCAGTGGAGCAGCTGGAGAATTTGACCAGCCAAATGTGTCTGTTGCTGTCAGGGCTGCACAGGAATTTCTGTGGGAGAGTGGACTCTCAGACCACTGCAGCTGCACCTGAGATGCAAAGCAAGGTGATTCTGATGATTAGCTGAGCATCCCAGTTTTGTGGGAATGGGCAGGTTCATTGCAGGGTAATTTAACATGAGTATGCTGGAGTCAATGGAGATGAAACAAATTACAGCAGTCAGAGGTCTGAAGTTACAGTCCTTGCACAGGACATTTTCTCTGGCTCTAGGTACTTTAATCACGCAGAGCCAATGTCACCAAAATTTCAGCTGTTGGTACAACTTGGGTGGCAGGTTCTAATGCTGCTTGTAGCATTACTTATGCCTGAAGACTTTGTTCAGATGTGGAGCCCTTCAATGAATTACAGCTGTGTTGAGGTAACCTGCATTCTCCATGTACCTAAGGAAACCATCTTTCTGCATTGTAACACCACAATTGTCTGCCAGTCAGAAAGTGATTCTTAGCACAAGCATAACGTTTTTATTCCTTGTTTAAATAACAAAGCAAATAATCGTATTTTCTTATGATGAAAGCATCTTAGCTCACTTAATTCTAGATATCTAAATCACAGCTAATCATCTGGGTAGCTTTTTATAGGCAATGGAAAGGAATAAATCTTTCTAGGGCACAAGCCAGTGACCTACTTGAGATGTCTATCTGAGGATGAGATGTTCTGTGGGTTAGAAATGCCTGTTAAGAGAGGCCACACTATTGCCTCTGGTAGTGATGTCTTTAGCTTTATTTTCGAAACACCGAGACAATTTTCCCTCTTCTCAAAATCTCTGGGGAACGGGCTCACACTCTCCTCTTCCTTCTCAGCCTTTCTGATCATAAAGATCTACAGCTGCTACAGTGTGATGCAGTTGTGAATCTGTAGCAGACACATAAACCCACAGTGGTGTGATCAGCACAGGCACAGAGCCATTCCGTGAGCCTGGAGACAGCTTTGGGCACTGCTGACACAGCCATTCCTTTGCTTTCCTTTCCATTGTCTCTGGCACTAACTGTCCACTTGCAACTTCTGACCCAGCAGGTTAGCTTTGCATCTCAAAACACCTCTGTGTGACTGCCCTTGATTAAGACTGGAATGTCTTAAGACTGGGAAGCAATTTTTTTTTTCTTGGAGTCCAAAGTCTGAATTTTGCCTTTTTGGTGCAGAAGGCTGACAACAGCAGCCGCTAAGTTTCTGTTGTTACACTTCAGGGACATCCAGATGGCATGTTAACTTCTGCAGCTTCTGGAGGATCTGAGAGAAGGCTTCTGTGTTTGTCCAAATTTAAAAAAAACAAAACAAAACAAAACAAACTTGTGAAAGTTTTAAAGTCCTTTGCTCTCTTGACATGGTATAAAAGCATGGCACTTCAAAAAAGACATGCAAACCTGTGTATGCAGCAAGCCCAAGGGAGAGATATTATGAAATATTATTAAAGTTAGTGAATCTTATGAGTCTGGTTCGAGAGTTCCATCTTTCCTTGCTGGAGCCTGCTGGGCTGATTAGAACCCTTAATTTCAAGCATGGAATGAAGGAGATTATTTTAAACATTTTGCATCTTCATCGAGGTCTTTGGTGGGCTTAAAGTTGAGCAGCTCACACGGGATGTGCGAAGAACACTGTAATACAGTTTAGTTTTGCCATCTCCTGTTTGTTCCATCCTTTGAGGAAGCAGGAATGCGATTTCTTCCTGTAGCTGTGCAAGATTCTTGTCTTTTATCGGACTCTGTTACCTGGAGCTCTGTCCTGGACACTAAACCTTATGCCTTCTCCACTGACCACTTGAGTACCTTAAACTCTAAGGAATTTGACACTGCTTCAGTTTTGTGAAATTCTGCACCTTCATTTCATTCTCGTGATCACCACATTTTGCAGAGCCTGCAAATGCCTTGAAAACCACTTTTTTTCCCTGCTGTGGACCAAGCCAGTTCCACCACCAAAGCGGACAAGTGGCCTGGACATGACTTCAGCCAGGAGTACATGAATGGTATTTCTATAGTGTAGTTTCCTTCCTTCTTTTTCATGCTGGCACTCAGAAAATAAGAGCTCTGTGTCTAGCTCTCTGGTATGATTCACAAATAATGTATTTCTAACTTGCTTCCCACCTCCTTTGAATCTCACTTCCTCTCCAGGCTCTTTCTTTCCTAGCTCATGTCTGAAAACATTTTCAAAGTTGCTGTTTGGACATCGGCTTATGAAACGTCTGTGCAGGAAGATCACTCTTCTTACACTGAGGTCATCATTCCTGCAGTAACCTTATGCTGGTTCCAATGCTTTGTTTTCCACCATCAGTAACATTTGTCAGACTGTTTGGTGGGTCTGACTGACAAAGATCTGCCTTATCAGTAAATACTGGATTTTTCTAGTTCTCAATCTTTCTGCGTGAGGCTTTATCATCCGTGTATAGCTTGAAATCTTAGAGGTCTCAGATGTGCAAATACCTGAACTGGAATGATTCAGCTGTTATCATGTCTCATGCAGGATCTCTGGAGCTTGTCAGTATAAAAGTAGCAAGTGGCAGCCCCAGGTCTGAGGCTGAATGCCTCTTACTGTTCTCTGAGTGCCTTTACTTGCTGATCTACCAGGCTTTCCCCAAAGATTTGAAAACAGAGAACATTTTCTTTCAGAGTTCAGTGTTGGCATTATATTTTACAAATTTCACCAGCATCCTGTAAATAAGGACAGAAACAGCAAATATGCAAACAGAACTGGTGTCTTCTGATTTTCATTTCAGTGACCATGGTGGGTAAATGATCTGTCTAGAGAGGTTATCAGATGTGAAACGTTTATGAAAATGCACCAAAAAAAAATCCAGTTCAAATTTTTCTCTTCAGCTTCATCCTTTAGTTATTCTCTTCCTCTGGCTACAGTTCTGGTTTAGAGAAAGATATGAGGCCAGTGTGAGGCGCTCAGTGGTGAAACTGCTGCTACTTTGACTACAGCAGGTGCAGGTGTGAGTCTGTCACCTAAATTGTTATTTGTCTAAGGAAGCTGCTGTGTCTTGCTGCCTCTAGAACAGCCCAGGGCTGCCTCTGAATCTTTGACTGTCCTCAGGGGCACTGGTTCTGCCTTCTGTTAAGCTCCACTCTCAGCTGTACCAAGAGTCACAATTTGCAGCCACATGACAGAACATAAGGATGGGAGAACACACCAAAGACAAACATAATCCCTTATCCCTTTGACAGCTACCAGATTCCTGAGGAACGAGGCAGGACACAGTTTTTGTGCAGGTATTTTACCCTGTATGTTCATCTGGCTTCTGACAAATACTAAACCTCCTAAGTTTATCTGTTTGGGTGCTAAGTGTAGGTTTGGACTTAATACAGCACTACAGACACTCTGCCAAAAAAACCCAGCAAAAAAGCCTCCTTGTTTCAGACAGAATTCATGGTTCCTGGGGCATCTTAAAGTTCTTCTCTTGTGCAGGGATATTAAACCAGAAGTTTCTTCCAGACCTAGAATTTTTATTCAGACTCAGGTATGCATTTGGTATCTAAAGCACAGTTTGCAACTAATTTATGGCGGGCTAGTGGTGGAAGCAAACAAAAAAGCTGCAGCTGTAGACACTCTTCAATTTGGAAAATAAAGGCAAAAGTTTTAGTTGTCAGCTTCACCAACTCAGTGTTTGTCTGTTAGGTCATACCTACTTGGTTGCCTCTGAGATTTTGCAAAGGTTATTCTGGTTTTTTGCGCATTTGACTGGACTGGCCTCACTAGATTGAACTTCATGTGACTGGATCTGCTCATGGAAGATTAGATGACAAATCCTGTTGGGTCAGTGTAAACTTGATTTGATACAATCATCACTGTGAAGGTATCTCTTGGTTGGCTGTAGTAGAGATGACTAGAGTGCTACTCCCTCTGAGGGGATGTATGGCAAACCCAAGAAGATCCAATTATTTTTAGTTGTATTTCATCTGTAGAGAGCAACTTCACTGATCCAACTCATGTGTCTTTTGCTGTGCTCTCTCCCTACTCATGTATTTGAAACATTCACTCCTGTTTTTAATGAACCTGGAAAATGATATTGATTAAAGTGTAAAAACATCTAAAGAACTCATCCTCAGCTCAATAAAATATAAACATCTGTTGAGTTTAATTTCACAATGCGTCTCTGACTCTTTTGATTGGTTCTGATTGTTTCAGGGTTTTTTCTCCTACATTGGTCACTGACTAAATACATAGCTACCCCAAGTTTTTGATCTTGTTCAGTTTGCTGTGTGGAAGCTGAGATTTTCTGAAACCACCAAATAGCCCCTTGTTCCCTATCAGGTTTGTTTAAAACACCTCAGATTTGATACCAAAGTCCCTGAAGTGTCGATGCTCAAACCTGAATCTCTTCCCTGCCAGTTCACAGCTCCTGCCTTTGCCTCTTTCCTTCATAAACTTTTGCGTGTCTTCTGAAGAAATTGTCCTTGGAAGCAAGTGAGAAGGCCAGCCTCTCTTCTCCTTGTCTAGTGGTGCTATAAAATATTTTTTTGTAGTCACTAAAGATGGTCCCACTCTCTTTGGCAGGTGCTGACCTAAATCCCTGGGGCTCCTGTTTGCCTCTGCTTATAAGGGATACCTTTTGTAAACGTGATTCTTCTGGGGTGGGTGTAGAGGCATCCACATGAACTCTGTTCACATGAGCTGTGACTCAGAACTGCTCTCAGAGTAGCCACTGATCAGGACAAAAATTAAACCATGGACCAAAGGCTGTCTCTTCTCTCTTGATCTCTCATCTACTGCTCTGGGCCTGTGGTGGTAACCTGCAGTCACTTTCAACTCCACCTGCAGGTGTCTTCTCACCTCATAAAATAAAGAAAAGAAAGGAAAGAAGCTACAGCTTTGACATTTTCCTTTCTTTTTTTTTTCCAGATAAAATACAGTTTACATATTTTATGAGATTAATGTCCCTTGTTTCTGATTACAAGAATCTGATCAGCATATTAATAAGTTAAAAATAAAAAACCCTCGAACTATGCAACAGCTGCTATTTTGCTGCTGAATATATTCAGGGTATGTAATTTTTTATGAGATATTTATTGTAATAGAGAGAGGGATTTGTCTGAGAGTGTGTCTATGCATGTGTATGTGATTTTGAGCTAGCATTAATAAACCAGTTATGTTTCTTCTTCATAACACATGAGGGCAGGAAAAGGAGGATGTCCAAAGCATCCTAAAAAAAGGTACAAAAGGCCCAGAGTTTTAAATGTGAGCTGTAGGTTGCGGAAGTGTTTTGAACTGTTTCTTAGAGGTCTTGATCCTGGAGTGGAGGAAGGCTGTAGAAAATACTGGATTTCCTTTTGAAGCCAACGGGGCGCTGAAGCACTCAGCATCTCCCAAGCTCTTTGTGCAGCAGCAGATTCACCTTTAGAAGGTAACAGCTGTGCTGCAAACACAGTGAAGTGGTCAGTCCATACATGAGCATGTTGGCAGCCACATTGTCAAGCTGAATGGATGGTGGGTGGTGCCTCCTTCATTCTCTTTTTCTCTACTGAAAAGAGTCAAGGAGAGTGAGCAAGCTGGAGAGTGGAAGACATGTGAATTGAATTCCTACATAGTCAAAACAGAAGTCTATTTCATCATGATTGAAAGTTAATTCACTGTGTTGCTGTAGAAACCCTGGCAAATGCATTAACCTGAATGCCCAACCATTGCATTCTTATAACAGCTTTTTTTTTTAACACTTGTTTACTTAAGAACATGTTTCTGCTGTGTTACCATGTGCTTTTTGTACTTCTGCACAAAGAAAAGTATTATTTCTTCCCAGGTAGGTTGTGCAAATAGCTCAACTTACTGCTGCCTGCAACTTCTTTACTTCCTTAAGTGGCATATTCCCTGGATGTGCTCGCTGACTGTGCTGTGTGATATAATTACCCACTCCTGCACAACCAGGGCAAGCATTCTTTTCTCCCGCATTCAGGTCAGGGATCTGCAAGAACCCTCCTTTGCTGGGATTTCCACGTTCCTTTGAGAAGGATAGTGAATTGTGGAGACTGGGGAGAAGCCAGGAAGCTCTGCTGTTTTGTTTTGGCAAGATATTCCTACCTCCACTTGTCTTTCTCCTCTCACCATCCATCCCCACCCGGGAGTGTTGATGCTGGTTTGGTGCCCAGAATACATGATCCCTCCACAGACTGTTAAGAGACAATCTGGAACAAGACTTCATGTCAGCTGTTGCTTAAAGGAATCAAAAACAAGAGTTGGATCTTGAATCCTGTGTTGTTCCTCACACAAATGGATTGTGACCCGGGTACGCTTAGCAGGGTGTAAATTAGAGCAGGAGTAATCGCTGATGATAAACAAAACTAAGTATAGTCTTGGGAGGCTGCACCCTCCTTTCACTCTTCAGATTGTTCACAACCCTTGCAGGCATTTGCCCATTGTTTTGTGCTGCCTGGAGGGTTGGATTTGTGTCACTGTCATCCAACTCATCCAACTCCTGAATTCATGGAAAGGCCGAGTCTGAGGGAATGGCCCAAGGCAGCACAGCGGTCTCACCCCGTGCTGACACCCCTCGAATTCTCAGCGCCTTCCTGCTGCCCTGTGTGGTTGCCCTGGACAGAGGAGGCATGATCAAATCACTTAACCTGAGATTCTCTGGATGGCAGCAGATGATGGAATTAGGAGGTAGACTGACAAGACTGGGGAGTTGCTGGGCCATTTTAAGTCTTTCTAGCGTCTGCCTGACGAATTGTCACTGAAATTAGAGCTTTATAATGTTGGCTATACTGGAGTTCCTTAATATATTTTTTTTTCCCCCCATCATTGCGTGTGTGTCATGGAACGATGAGCAGTGTCTGTGGCCCCAAATGTGAAGGACATGCCATTTTTCTGTCTGACTTATTTAATTACTTCTGTGTCAGGGCTCTGGTGAGGGGCTTTACAGGATCCAAGCCCTGAACAGTGCAGTCATGATCTTCTGTCAGTCATGCTTCAACTCCATTGTCAGAGGTTTTATGTAGGGCTGAGGAACCTAATCCCAATGGTCATTTCTTAATTGTTGTGCTTTGCCCATATTCTTGACAATTGTATTTACCAGTTCTCTGTTAGTTTGCTGTTTTCTGTCACCTTTCGCCTTAGACGTGGTGAAAAACAAGCCAGTAATTTTGATAACCCGAGCTCTAATTGTAAAGCATGTGATTGGATTTCTGTAATAACCTCGATGTCAGGGCTGCTGGAAAAGTGCCAGAAGGTCTGTTCCTCCCTGGGTCAGTCAAGAATTGCTTTGTTGGGCTTTTTTTCCCCCTACATTTTCTGGTCACCAGTTCAATACATGAGGGGAAAAGGCAGCATTAGGAGAAGGAAGATTTTTCTGAAAGACACAAATTTCCACCTGAGTCTTGGGATTGTGTCCTGTGGTTTGAACAGCAGCAGGTTATGTATCACAACTTTTATACCTCAGTCAGCCAAAGCCCATGTTGATCTGTAATGTAGTAAAACAGTGTTAAGAATTTTTTTGATAAGCTGAAGAGGAGGGAAACATTTCTCCTTTAAAGAAAAAAACAAAAGAAAAAAAAATTAATTTTATGACAAAATAAATTTCAGATGCAGGCCTGAATGTGTTTTTTTCTGGTGTAGCCAAATTCTTCCTGTTTCTCAGCTCTAGTGGATATCTCTAGTGGAATGAAAGCTGAAGTGAAGTTCATGTGTCATGGATGCTGAGACCAACGAGTTGGGAATGACTGGAGGAAAAAAATTGGAAGTGGCAGAAAAATAAATAGTTTCATAATGTATTATGCTCTTGTCTTCCACAGAAAAGCTTGAATAGATACATGATCTTGTATAATCAAGAAATAATGCTGTCCTCTGCAGTCATGATGGTACATTGCTAAATATGTAACACAGACAGAAAGGAAATGCAGCACGGTTTCTCAATGTTATCTCTGCTGATCATCTGCTCCCTGGAGACCTTATCAAAGGGCCATGGAAGTTACTGGGGATTTCTTCTTCCAGATAATTTTAGTCCATATCTGTAGCTTCTCTACTTTTGCGTCCCCCTCATGTCTCCAGCAATCTGAGATGGGCACTGGGAAGAACTTCTACTTATGCTTTGCTTTTCTTGGCATCTGCAGAGCATCCTTAGAAATGAGACACTGTGCACTGGATCCAGCTGTATTTTCCTTACTGTTGGCTTGGACAGGGTCCCCAGTTTCCACACAAACATGCACAAATATGCACTTGGGTGTATCTGTCAATAAAGCTGTTCTGCTGGTAGGAGCAGTCTGAAACAGGTTCCCCCTTCCTGCAGCGTTTTCACAGCACTCATCTCCTCTCTCCCATCTGCCAAGGTCTTGCCCAGGAACACACCCAGATGCTTCATGGGGGGGACTCAATCTTCAGTAGTGTAGACATCCTCTTTTGAAAATAGAAGCTCATTTGCCAAGTTCTACAAATAAATGGCCATGATTTTTTTTTTTTTTTTTTTTTTTTGATGGGGGGAAGATTATTATGACCAGTTTAAGGACAAGAGCAATGGCTTCGGTTCATAGTTTATTTATTCTGTAAAGACACAACTGAGAGACCACACAGTGGGGAGACAATTGCCTGGGAACAATACATAGATGTGCCCTACAGCTGATGAACAACAGAGTCCCTTCATGTCAAAGAAAACGTGTGAATTCTTTTTGATCATGACTGAAGTCACTGTCGCTTGTATTTAATTAACAAAATGTAAAGACTCTCAAAGAAAAGATATGGAAGAAAGAATAGCCTTACCACTTAGGTATAAGACTGTGTACTTCAGGCACTGTGAATGGTGGTTAATTTCTTTGTGCCTCAGTTGCCTGACTGTAAAATGAGAATACATGTTTCCTCTATTTATTTGTCTGAGAACATCTAAGGAAGGAACTAATATGATTTCTAACCCCTGGGTGTGTTCAGTTCCTGGCACCACAGGGATCTGGCCTCAGCTGGGGCACTCAGGTGTCCTTAATACAAATGCTAATACCACATTAGCATGGATATACAAAATAAATTAATCTTTTTAAAAAAATTAAATATTTCACCACATGTACTAGATCTCAAATACATTCTTTATTTTGTATTCCAGTTAGTACATGTTGCCATTTTAAATGTTTTTTTTAGTGGGAAAAATGTTCTTCTTAACACAAAATCCTTGTAAGAAAGGACATTTGTGTTAAATACCATGGTGAATTAGGCTTTTATCATACAGAATGTCCCCAGAAACCCAGAAGGTTTCTGCATGTGCCAGACTGATGGGAGTCAAGAGCTGTCCCAGATCATCCTGCGTGTTTGGAAATGGCAGAATTTCTTGTCAGGGTTATTTTTGCCAATAGATGTCCCACCCATGGCACCACATTTGCTGTTCCCAGCTGATGGCAGCTTTGTTACAGTGGTGAGTTCTTCCTGGTGGTCTCTGGATGACCTTGAATTCCAGCTGAAACCTGCACAGACAGTGGCACTTTCTCCCTCAGAACTAAAACCAGCAGCTCTATGAATTCCAAGCTGCCAGGCAAAACAATTGTGAGTAGATTACAAAAGACTTCTTTTCTTTTGATGATTTCCCAAGTCTGGAATTCCTACCTTTCAAGGTCCTGTTCACCAATGTCCTTATGCTGCCACTGGGACAGGGTTCCCCCCATTCTTCTCATTTTCTCTTAATTTTATATTTTGCCAGGTCCTTTTGCTATAGAGGTCAAGCCGTGGGATATAGAATGACCAAGGCCACACATATCTGGGAACTTGAAGCCAGATTAGCCATGTCCTTGGCAAATTCCTGAGCTCTGGTTCAAGGCTTTCCTTTCTGATCCAGTCTGTCCTCTCTCACACTATCATGCTCAACTGTAGAGGAGGATCCATGTGATTCAGTTATACCTTATCCTGCCTGGTTATTCAAATGTCCATCTCCAATAAATAAAGAGTAAAAATTAAAACTTGTGCCCCTGCAGCCCTTGGAGGAGCCCACGCTGGAGCAGGGAGATGCCTGAGAGAGGCTGTGACCCTGTGGAGAGAGGAGCCCATGCTGGAGCAGGTTTGCTGTCAGGATTTGTGACCCCATGGCAGACCCACACTGGAGCAGGGGAAGGACTCCACTCCCTGAGCAGAAGGGGAAACAGCCTGTGATGAACTGACCATAACTCCCATTTCCCGCCTCCCTGTGCCTCCTGGGGGAGCAGGTTGAGTTGGGCAGGAGGAAGGGGTGGGGGAAAGGTGTTTCTAAGAGCTTGTTTTACTTCTCATTATCCTGCTCTGATTTTGTCAGCAACAAATTCAATTAACATCTCTATTTCAGTCTATTTTCCCCAGACAGAATTTGGTGAGTGATCTCTCCCAGCCCTCATCTCAACTCATGAACTCCTCATCACATTTTCTCTCCCCTCTCCAGCCACAGCGGAGTGAGAATGTGGCTACCAAACACTGGCCATACAAACCCAACCCAACTGAAGGGAACCAAATTCTCAGACGTGTTGTAGCACCCTCAAGTAATACTTGTAGTCCCAAAGGGCTAGAGGCAGCACAAGCTCTGCTCTCCAGTGAAGTCAGTGAAACTTCCTCCAAGCCTGGCAATTCCTGGAGTGCCTTTCCTCCCACCAAGCAGATTAGGATCATGTGGAAGTCATTGTGGTTAATGGCACTTAACAATGGGTACAGGCAAGGCAATCGTTTCCCAGATTGGAGTCGGGGAACCCCATGAAAAATTCAGCCAGGTTGTTAACGGCAAGAAGTGGTGGTGGATGTTTGCCTTCTGCCTTATCTTGTCTTAAACAACCACATAACATTGTGGGACTATTGATTCAGATGTGACCCTGCCCCAAAGGTGTGCCTAAACCGGTGATACCTGGCAAGATAAGGCTGGTGTGTACCACCTCTGCAGAGTTTTAATCATTGCTGCATGACAGTTTTAGCTCAGGACTATACTAATTTAAGTGTTTTAAATGGTCTCCAGATGTTGCAAAATCACTACTAAAAAAAAAAAACAACCCAAAGCATCTACAGATTTTAAGAAGGCCATAAAAGGGTAGAAGAGAAAGTCAGATGTTGGGCCTCTTATAAGTTGCATAAAATGTCTAAGTGCATGTGCATGGCAAAGGAACATCATTCCTAAATACCTGAAACCTGCAGAAATGCTGTGCCCTGGGTGTGGTGGCAAGTTCCTCTGCCTCACTGCCTACTCTACTGCTTCCATCTCTTAGAGGGTGCTGAATCATGATAATCAGCACTTTTGTGTGCATTGTAAATAAAATAAAAACAGCTCAATAATGGAAAACCTTGAGCTAAGGGTGTTGTTTTTGGGACTGTGCTCATTTTCCACCAAATGCTCAAGTTGTGCATTAGAAACTATTCCCTCTGGCAACCCATAAAACAGAAACTTCTCAATTTTTTCCACCCCAGGAAACATTCTGTCAGCAATTCACTTGCAGTGTTCATCTATGAATATTGAGATGGGGTTTTTTTTGTCTCCTTCCTAATATATTAACACAAGGTGCTCTGGGTATCTACAGTATACTACAAACTGCGTGAATAACTACAGCTTTAACAGCAGTAAGCCCAATCAGGAAAACAGAGAAGGCTGGAATGGAATTTTCAAATGACCACAGTCGGCCTGTGTCATTATGAATTTACTCTTCTTCTGTTCTACCACTGTCAGAAAACCCATTAGTTTTAGGGCTCTGGCCTTGTATATTTCAGTATTTCTGCGTGTTCTTCAAGCAGGAGGTGCTCCAGGTTCCAGTGAGCAGTGAGGGTGCAGAGAGGTCCAGGAACATATCAGTTGTTACTGTGGTGCTGGAAATGCATCAGGACATATCAGCCAGGAGTGGACAGGAGAATTCAAGGTAAGACAGGAGAATTCAAGGTATCACCGAACCCTTAAAGAAGACTTGGCAGAGCATGAGCAGCTGGGAGAAGGCTTTGTGCTCTCCAGGGTGAGTTTCAAGAAGTTCCTCGAGAAGGAATGATGTATTGGCTGTGTGGACTTCCACAGAGTGGAAGAATAGTACTGGGAGAGGACTTCAAATTTGTAAATTGGATCTAAAAATTCACAGCGTCACTTCGAAAATTAACTTCCTTTTTTTTTTAAATAATGGAAGAGGGTTCTTTTTATTTGGTTTCTTATTTGTCAAGTCTGTCAGAGTACATTCTGTTTTTTTAATTAATTTATTGTTTATTTATGTATTAATTTATTTGTCATGTCCAAACTCTAGAAAGAAAGATTTTTAAATTAAAAATTAATACTGTTTTGCTCCTTCTTGAGCTAGGGCTTCAAGAAAACAACAAGTGTCATGAGATTCATGATAAAAAGGATAGCTTTGGCAAAATGTATAAACCAGGGTTGGGGATCAAATTTTTGCTTGATTGTTTGTGGGGTGGTTTTTATTTTGGTTTTTGTGAGGTTTTTTTTATTTGGTTGGGGGTTTTTGTGGATTTGTGTTTGTTTTGTTGGGGTTTTTTTGTTTCTTTATAGGGTTTTGGGGGATTTTATTGTTTGTTTTGGTTTTGTTTTGGTTTTTTGCTTTTTTTTCTTGTTTGGGTTTTGTTTTGTTTTTTCATTCATTTGGTTTGGTTTTGTTTGTCTTTTTGTGTCAACCCCAATAGTTTTGCTCTATTTCTAGGTTTTATTGACTTCCACTAAAATTATATTGGATAACTCTTTGGTACCTGGTCTGCTGTCCTTCTGATGTAAGGATGTGTTACTTTCAGGAGCCTTCGGTTGGAGCTGCTTTTTGCAACACAGACATGTCTGCTCTCACATCCTCTCCTCTTGCCCATTGTAACCCACCCAGGAAAAAATGCCCAACTCTGTTTTGGAAGCGTTGGGTGCCATTGATTTAATCACAGATTAAGGACTCTGTTTTGTGTGGTGGGGAGTTCTGAAATCCTGCACCCTGGTGAGAAAATGAGCTTCAGCTCCTAGAACTGTTTTAGGTGACAGCAAAATTCTCAGAAACAGAAGAGGAGGGGAAGAAATCAATGAGCAGAAATGATTAGGAACGAGCATGTCATCCCAGGAAAAGGGTGCTTTATCCACCTGCATTCTTAACCATTATCCATCACTACTAGTTACTGCTCAGTACCTCCAAATACAAGCAGTCTTTACTTGATTTTTTTCTGCATCTGTTGGGTACAGAATATGTAGATACAACTTTGAGTGCTTCCACATGCTTCAGGTGTGACAAAATACACACTTGCACCGGACACCATGACAGCAGCAGTCAGTCACCTGTGCAGAGAGCCTCTTTCTAAAGCACTGCCTCCTCTACCAGTTCTGCGTGGGCAGGGCCCACAGGGTGTGCAAGTCTGCTCAGGTGGGTGGAAACAAGGCCTTGGAGAAGCTGTAGGAGTGGGCATGGAAGTGTTGAGGTGGTTTTGCCCTTGCCTCCCTGCAGGACCCCTGTTTTGATACACACTCCGTGCTCAAGGCTGTGCTGGCTCCTCAGGGTCAGGACTGGCTCCCTGCACCTTGTGCCTTGCAGCTGCACCCATTCCTGCTGCTCACAACACATGGAGGAGCCACAGGAGACCTGGGATTTAGGGTTGACAAGCCTTTTTCATCCTGAAGTCAGTTCTGTAGGACTGGTGCCCCTCCAGCGAACTCAGGAGACAGTTGCAATGTGGTAAAAAGAAGAAAAAGGGGCTTTGTGTCCAATGAGATTCATCAATACATGGCAGGTTTGCAGTCCAGTCCATCACGTTTATCTAGGATAGAATGACAAAGGATCTCACTTGTGATTAATTGATGGGGATTCCTGCACATGCTCCCGTGCATTTCCCTCCACATTCCTTTTCTTGGTAAGGAGTCGTGTTTTAATGGTCTCACTTGGAAGGGCTCCCAAAGCCGAAAAGCAACCAGTACAAAGTTATTTATCTAGGATAAAATGGAAAGAGTGAATGAATACTGTGCTGCTCTAACACCATGGTCAGTTTTTGCCTAAGGTGTTTTTTCCTCTTAATTTTTAAGCAAATGAAACAGAGAGCCAATAGAATATGGTCCTGGCTATAGACACTGTCTAAATACAAGCAAGAATTTGCATATTTCCTGGTTAGGTTTTCTGTCTCTTCTGCTTTTTTTACTTCCCAGATGCCTCTACTGTCTATCATGGTGCAGATTTTGTCTGCAGCTTGTGTGAATAACTGCTCTAATAATACCTTGTGCAAGCATTTGCCATGACAAAAGTATCCTACGGTTATTTTTAAACGTCACCGTATGAAAAGACATCTAACTGCTAGCACTTGTGCTGCTGCAGTTTGCTGGTACAAATATGTGCACAGTTAATTGCTGGTATTAAATTGCATCTTGCAATTTAGCTGGGGCTGCACTTAATACGTTCTTTGAAATGGATATGCATGTGTGTGCACACCATGTGTTTGTCCTGAACGTGAATGGCTGGGACCACTGTAGTGTGTGATGCATTAAGCAGCAAAAAACCCCCCCAGAAAGATGTAGGTTTGGCCAGAGCCTGTGACTCAGAACAACTTTGGGATGCAGAACAATTGGGCAAACCTCAGGGAGGTGTGTTAGAGGTGCTGAGCTGGGGTGGAAGCTGGAGGTGAGCCGTAGCAGAAGGAGACTGACAGGTGTGGGATCAGGGACAGAGGAGGTCCCTGCCTGTCCTCTTTGCTGTGAGGGCTTCAGAGCAGTTTAAATGTAAATTTGAGTGTTGTTTTCATTCTGCAAGCTGTAATAGAAAACCAAAGGATCCCAGAGCTAATACAATTGCTCAACTACCTTAGCAACCACGTAAATTTTATTAAAACACCCTCCTGCTTCCTCTGCCATAGCCTGTTTCAGGTTTTTTGCGGGGAAGTATTTGCTTCAAGTGTTCCTTAAGCTGTAAGGAGATAGTTCTGCATTCCTGCCCAGTCTGGGGCCTCTTGGCAGAGCCTGCAGATGGTGTGATATGGTGGCTCACATGACACTGATATATATCCAATATGAATGGAGGGGGGACCACACTCTCCACTTGCATGGGCCACAAAGCAGCCAGTGATCTCATGTGGTTGTTGCCATCACTTGTTGGCATGTCTGATTTGCCAGGTTCTGCATGAACTTCACCATTCTAACAAAAGTCCGTATTTGTCTTTATCATCATGGAGTAATTAATCTTTTAAAAAGAGTACTCTTACTGTTTACTTGTTTTACTGTTATTTTTTATTTACTTGTTAATTTTTTATGATAAGGCCATTTCTGCTTTTTTTGGGTCACCCAGCTTCTTATTACCCTCCACAAGCAAGGCTTGCCTGTACTGTGTTTTACCAGGGCCTTTCCACCATGGTACATTAGGATATTCCCTGTCAGTGATGACACCTTCACTGGGATTGATCTATGTTTTCTCATTACCATGGGTGATGATGTACTTCTATGTGCCCTTAAAAAAAGGAGGGTAACGAATCCATCCCAACAGCTGACACCCAAATATCAGGTTTTCACATGTGATTATTCTGATGTTATTGATCTGAAAGGTCCATCTTGACCACAATGCTGCACTGCACTGGGTACAACGGGGTGAAATGGTTTGGAGCACCCCAGCCCTAATTCTGGGTATTGAAATCCCTGACTGCCTGATAGCAGCACTATGAAGTTGACTCCCTGAGCAGCAGAGATTGATTTCTCCTCTGAGTAGCCCTACTCTCCACAGAAGTCTCCTTTCCAGTTATGTTTTGAAAGTCATCAGACATGCTGTTACAAATGATCACTGAAGATTACTGGAGATGCTGCAAAATAACAGTGAACGAAGCAGCATCTGTAATTTCCACCACTGGTCTGCAATCATTACTCAAAATGAATCCTGTCTCAGTTGTAGGGCTAAACTTCTTTTTTTCCCCTCCTCTTCACTGCTGTATAAGACAGCTGAAATAGATACTGTCTCATGAATTTTTATGCAAAAAGCTGAGCTGCAATCCTCTGTACCAACAGCTAGCATTCTTTGTGAAGATCAAGACTAGCTTAGAAAAGACTGGAGAGAAGTCGACATTTCCAGTTACTGTGAGTCTCTGTTACAGCTCGCGTGGCTCTGAGATGTATATCTCTGATGCTCTTTCTTCTTTATTTGCCCCAGCATAAATCCAATACCTCTTGCACAGCATATTCTTCACCATTCCTGTTTGTTAGTAGAGGTTTTAGTGTTTTATGAGCATGGTCACCTCCACAGCCCTTGTTTTCCTGTGAGTCACCAGTGTCATAAACACCCTCTGTGCAAAAGCGTAGACATTAATCAATTTTAATGGAAAATGGGCTGTGATACCTGTGTTTTTCTGTATCTTCTGTGCCAGGAATTGTCTCCACAATAATGCCTGAGGCCTTGCTTTGGTAACATGCACAGGCAGGTGCATAACTTCAGCCATGGGAGCAAGCCCAGTGACTGCTAAACTGTGCAAGCTTAAATGCTTGATTAGAGAACATGATGAACCTTCCACCTGACTTGGAGTTACCCCAGTGTTTCTGGTACAACTTCTCACGTGTGGGGTTTCTTTCCCACCTTGTGATCTGGAGTTGCCACAGTTTTTGAAAGGAAACCCGATCACACCTGGCTGTCAAGAAGGGGAAGGTGTGTGGCAAACCTCCAAAGTCTCTTCCTATATCACCACATTGAAAACTCAGGTGTTGCCAGTCAAAGGCAAAACCAGGGAAGAATGTCTGTGCTAGGAAATTGTCTTTTGATTTTGTATTTCATCCACAGAAAAGGCTTTGTTTGTACTTCCTTCGTCTTTCCTTAATTGAAATTTCTGTGGGGTCAATGCTCTCTTTCAAGACTTTGTGCATTCCATGTAATATTTAAGGGAGGTGAATGAGACTGCACCAAACCAAACTCATGGCATGGAGCTTTCTGAAGCCCATTTTGTGCTAATAAATTTCTTTTAAAATGTTAGAGGAACTCATCACTACCTGAACTAGCAACCTCAACTCCTGAAGCGGGATGGAAGCTCCATCTTCTTTTGAAACAGGTAGAACAGCCTGTGTTGAGGTCAAAAGCCAGGGATGCATTTTAGCCCTGATACTGGTGAAGAGGGGAGAGAAAAAAGCATAGGAATGGAAGATAGGAATGGAAGCAATCGTCATAATTTATCAGATATTGCATGTACAAAACCACTTTGTTCTAATACTCTTCTCTCCACCTTTACATCTCAACTTTTACATCTTCATAAAATGAGCTGCATCTCCCTTCTTTCAAGAGCTACATGCTCTTCCTTCAGTGTGTTATGTGTTCTTAGGGCTGGGCTAATTTCTGTATACATGGTAGGTACTTTAGGGTGTTTTTGAAGCCCTGCAGCTCTTTACTCCTTTGAATTTGGTGCTCTAACGCACTTGAAAGTGTCTGGGTTCTAAGTTTTTACTCTTGGACTTCTACATTCCTTCCAGGGCTCTGATTTCTAGTGTTAGTTACTTAATTTCCTCACTTAGCCCAGAGCTTTGATGTAAAAGCCCTTACCTCTTTCACAAGGATTCAGAAAGTAGTGAATTTAAGAATAAAAAATGTTTCACTTTTTTATTGTCAAGTTTAGGTTTAGTCACTATTAGCACTTTCACATGGATCAAATTTAATGGTACCTTCTTCACAGCTTAGCTCCAGCAGCATCAGTAGACTCTGTTCCTGTCAGCCACCCCTTCTCAATAGTTTCTGCCAATGTGTAGGTTTTGTCAAGCTACAAAGCTTGCAACATTTCCTACAGAAATTAAAACAAGAATTTCTGGCTGCTTCTGAGGAATCACACGATACGAAAGCAAAATGATTTGTACTATCTCTTCTCAAAAAGTTTTTTTCTTTTTTTCTTTTTTTTTTCCTTTTTTATGTTCCATGAGAACTTTTTTTGTGAATCCTAAACCACGGATTTTTTAAATGGGCTTGCAATGAGATGACTCTTTTGTATGAGTTTGAGAACATCACGGTCAATTCAGATCAATAATTCCTGAACCAATGAGTTTTTTAATACAACTTACTGAAGAAGAAGAAGAAAGTACTATGGATTTGATTGCTTCCTTCAGCTTTTGAAATGTAAAGAACAAACACGGTATTTGAATAAATTTTTCTCTCTCTCTCTCCCTCTCTCTCTCCAGGTGAGGCTTGTGCAGTGTGTATTTAGTCATTCTGGCTGATTCATAGCCAGCGGTTTGCATCTCCAAGAGCAAGCACAGGGTGTTCCTTGCAAGATACAATGATCAGTTCTGCAAACACTGCTTAAATGATATCTTGCCGTATTATGGCAGCTCCTGCCAAGCACCTCTGTAAGTCAGGGGTTGTATCAGCATTTCCATTATAAATATAACATTTACATTACTACCACCTCCCTTGATTTATCTCATGCTCCTGAGCTATAACACAGAACCACATTTGCTTTGTTCACTGCAGCTGTACAGTGCTGTAGATGGGGCTGGGGGCTCAGGGGATTTTTCTTCAAGTGCTCCCAAATCTCTCTCCCACACTATAAAGCGTGGCGTTGCCTTTTCAGCAAATATTGGAGCTTTTTATTCTTTGCTTCAAGACATTATTCTGTCTATATCCTGCGTACCTGGGCGAAGGTGCATGTACAGTTTACGGATGCACGTACTGCAGGTGCTTTAAATCCTTCTCTTTATTATCTACATGGTCAGTCAGAAGGAACAGATGTCTTTCTGCACCAAACACATCATTCTGAATTCTCCCTGTCCCTGGTTTTGCCACTGAGTCAGGACTCAGGTCCCAAAACACAGGATGTGGACAAGTGACAGAAGAAGGAAGCAAGTCTAGGAATGGAACTTTATTAAACCCATGTGTAATAAGCACCCACTGTATTCACGGTCCATTTATATATATCATTACAAATGGTTAATAAATCATTAATACATGATGCTACAGACCCAAATAGCAAGTTATTACAAATGGTATCATTATTCTATCAGCGAGCGGTGTTGGAAATGACATTTAGAAGCACACAGTTGGGCCCACTAGCTTTCTGTGACAACTGACTTTCCAGTTTTTTCCTATTTAAGGACATTAAAATGTCTAATTCATCACTGCTAAGTTATTTAGAAATGGGCACTCTAATATTCAATGCACCTCTTTGTGGGGTTTACTGAAATGTTTCTCTGGCCTATTTTTTATTTCCTGTTGCTCCATGTGATTTTGTACCTTCAGCACTTCATCTGGAGAAGACCATCTGTGAATTGCTTGTTTGCAAGTGGTGAAAATGTTATTGTTCACTTTTTTGTTTTAATTTGGGTTACAAATCGTTTGGGCAACAGCTCTCTAGTTTTGACCATAATTTTTAAAAATGCATTTGTTTGGAAAACCTGGACTTGATGCCATCACCTCAGGCATTGTGCAGGGCAGGGAGGGCAGGGCCAGAGTGGGCAAGTGGACTCAGCCAGGCTGCTCAACCCTCCTTCCCTCACTGCAGAACAGGGCATGGAAGTAACCTCAATTTGTAGGTATATGGGTACCACCTGTTCCCTGGATTAAAAGAATAGTTCTGTAGACTTCAAGCTGCGAATCTAGTACCTTATAAATAATTACTTAAACTAAGAGAAAGAAGAAGTGAAGAAGTGAAGAAAAAAAAATTCAAGTCTATTATTACAAAAATTACCCAGGAAGGTGCCTACATTTTTTCACCTGCTAACACACCAGCAACTTTCTTCCCACCTCACGAATTATATTTACAGTTTCCTTGTGGTTTTTGCCCTGAAGTCAATTTTCACTCCAGCAACTTTTCTTCTGTACTGTGCCTTGGCTCCTTAGGTCATTAACCTCAAGCAAGGAACTTTGTCAAATACTTTGAAAAACGAAGTCCACTCTATTTCCCTTGTCTGTCCTGGTGGCAATACAGCACTTTCAAAGAATTCCAGCAATTTTCTGAGGCGTGACCTGCCTCTCCTGAAACATGCTGGTATCTTTGCAATCTTTTAGCAAGCTGTGCTGTACCAAATGTTCCTCCATTTGATCTTCTTAAATATTTACTCAACTGTTTCCAGTGACTCTCATTCAGTTAACTGGTCTCCAGTAACTTGACAAACTCAGCCAGCTTGATGGATTGCTTGTTTGTTTTCCATAAAAATCTCAAAGTAAACAGTAAAATATATTTTATTCTCACAGCTTACAGTCTCTCCTGATGTAAAAAATTGCTAATCATTCAGTGGCTTTGGGGAAATATGTTTGGTAGTGCAGTAGAAATAGTTGGATCTCTTAAAGGTCTATCTGAGAGCTAACTTGTTAAATAGCCACTGCCCATGTTTACTGTTATGTGCAATGAAAATACCATTTTACTCACAAATGCAGTAGAATTTGTGTTACCTGTGGAAATGTGGTGATCGTTATGAAATGATAATGTAATTGCTTTCTTAGCAGTAAAATGCTTCAAGGAATGGAAGCTCAGGAGGAAGTGGAACGGCTTCTGTCACATTTAAAATAGTAACAGGGTCTATAATGTTAATCCATTGGATTAACTGCTGATCTGAATGGACATGGTGGGCAGCGGGAGGCAAGGAGTACTTCTGGCCTTTATTTCAGGTGACCAAAGCATCAAATGAATTGTTGTCTGTGCTGTGATGCTCAGGAATTATCCTCAAAAATGAACAAACACAGTTTTTGAATATATTCCTGGGCCAGACCCTCGGCTGTTTTTCTGAGGTATCCGTCACATCATTGCCTCCAGTGCAGACCTCCTTTCCTCTCTCCTGCAGGGCCCAGCCCCTGCCTCACCACCACAGAAGATCATTTTAAGTTGCGAGTGGAGGAAATTTTTAGACAGCTCTGTTCCTCCCCATGTTCCCATCCCTTCAAAGCTCGCAGGCAGCGAAGCCTCTCCTTTTGCTTAAGCACAGGGAAGTTTGAGTGTTTAGATCAGAAAATCCAAGCTTGCTCTCTGCTGTCACTGAGGAGCTTTGAATGGCTGCATTGTGAGGCACTAACCATAATGTCCTAGCTGGTCATTGATCTTTTCAGACACATTCTCCTAACTGGGGCATCCTTGTGGCATGATGAACAGAATAATAATTTAGGAAGAAAACATTCTAATTCATCCAAAGGCAGCTCCTTTGGTCTCCAAGATGGTCAGAGCAGGGCAGAAGTTTTCTGAGAGGAGTGGGTGAGTGAGGGATGCAGCAGCAAAACTTTGTGGAGGAGATGAAACACAAGGACCTGAAAATTTCTGCATGGAGGGGAGACAGCACATGTTTGGCATTTCTGTTGGTGTTTTCTTGGACAGCAGAGAGAGACTGGTGAGGAAGTGGATTTTTTCCCGGTGTTCAGCTTTTCAGCCTTTTCTTTCCCCCTTCTCTTTCCTGCTCCCCCTCCCCTCATGCCATGGCACTCACTGGCTTGCAAACTGAGCAGCATTTTTCTTCCAAAGATAAAAAGATTGAGGTCCATCTCCTTTGCATCCAACCCAGGGGCAAACCTTCTCTTCCTACTGTGCTGCAGTGGGTGTAATTTCACACCTCAAAGCATTACTCTTGCTGTTTGGCAATAACTAGATATGTTTCTCTGAAGCTTACTCTAATTTACTCCTGAATAAGTACCAGTCATTCTTGTTTGTTTGGCTACACTGGGTATCCAGAAGTCACCCCAATAAAACAGATGGCACAATCAAGAATGTATAGACTAAGCAGAATGTACATTTTTGTTGATAAAAATGTTTTTTTATTGAAACTTCTTTTTTTATCAGGGACTAGTATTTCAGTCAGACTAATTTTCTTCTCTAAAATGTCAACACTCTTCTACTTAATTTTTCAGAAGCTGGAAAAGGGTTTTTTTTTTTCCTTCAGCCACTGGAAAGTTAAAGTTTTCATAGATTTTTGAAAGAAAAATTTAAAGGGAAATGTTGATACTAATGAAAAGAAATTTACTTTTTGAAATACTTCTACAGAACCAAACTTTTCTTAATTAGCTTTTAACATGCTGCAGCTATAAAGAGAATTTGACATCTCTGGTTTTGTAAGCAGTATAGAAATTCTCCTTAAGCCAACTGGTTTTGCTTGGGTTGCCTGTTTTAATATTGATTTTTTTATTTCTTGAAGAATCTAACACTGTCAATTCACTTCAGATAATACATGTATGGATACAGTAGTACTGCTGATCAGTTTTCTGATGCAAGGCTTTGCTAATGACTGTGGAAGAGATCTCTGCAAGGTAAACACTGCTCCTGGGAGCCTGGGGAAAGGGGAGAAATTGAAGCAGGTGTTGTTGTGTGGACATTATAAGTGCACACTCTAGGTCTGCATTGGAGGTTATTGCTATTTTATCTGTGGTTGGAATGCTTTTTTAGTCCCATCCTTGCATTTCTGTTACAGATGCTTCATCCATTAACATACCTGAACCCTTTCAATGCACTCAACACATACCTTTAGCAGGCTGCCCTGCATTTTAATAACCAAAATCGTCTTATGGTGTGGCCATCAGCCTTCCAGTCGAAGGCTTCAAGGGGTGAGGATCTGAGACTGCCCTCTGGTACTGGAAAATGTTAGCTTTATTCACTGGATGCTAAACATGACACAAATCTGCCCCTTCTTTTTGGCAATGAGGTGACACATTTTTGGTTTCAGCTGTGTGCTGATAATCCCCAAACCTCTTCTCGCTGATGCCGCTCTCTCCACCAATGCCAGCCAACAAGGATCCTCTGCACGTCTTCAAAGATTCTGTGTGGTTTTTTGTCCTCCACTGCTCAGAACTTCCCTGTATTCTCCCTCTGCTGGGTTATAATTACAACTCCTGTAAAGTCACCGCTGTGCTCAGTGGTTTAGCAGCAAGAGTAAAGGCAGGATCCAGAGGTGATATTGCTGCTCTGTATTTCACCCTGTCAAAAGTTATGGATGCATACCAACGCTGGGAATGGCACGGTAAGAGAACTGCTTGCACCTGAAAATGCATTGCTGTTTATTGTCTCCTTTCCCATTTCTATCTCCTGAATGCCATTTCTTAGGAAACTCCTCCTCATAATACCTTCAGGATTTAATTTTGTTTGGGGCAAACAGATATTAAGATGCTTTCCACTCCTGTAGACTCATTTTTGTTCATGATCCATGAAAGTTGCATTTGCTCCTCTCTAAAAATTCAGCAATTCCTTTGTTCATCCCAATACTTTTTATTTGTATCTGATGCTTCCCTGTACTCTCCCTACATAAATTGTCTTTTTCACCTCCTGACACTGGAAAAACTTTCCTGGTACAGGTAGAAATAGTTAGGAGAGGATGCAAAGTAAGAGGAAGGTTTCAGTTTTCCAGCCCTCTCCTTGCCCAGTGTGTGCAGACCTGATGCACTTTGTTCTCCACAGTGTCTTAGGGTGTCCATTATCAACAATGGAAGCTTGTTAACACAGTAGCACAGAGACTGTCCATTATTCCTCCTGCTCCTTTATAAAGAGGCCATTAAAATAGAGCCAAGCTCCTTTCCCTACAGGTTGAATTTTGAACAAATTTAATTTCTATTTGTTAGGGAAACTTGTGCTGCTGGGGGGGAAAAAAAAAAAAAAGCCAGATTGACAGTTCTGGAATATAAAGTCCTTTATTCATCCACAGCGCAGGTGGAGGAAGTGGTTGTTTCACTTGTCTTGCCAATTTTTGCTCATCTCTGACCTAGAGGTATCACCTCAAGCTTGGAGTTCACTCTCCACATCTTTCTAATCATTGGGCTCTCTGCTGAGGTAGGTGCCAATTAGCAGAGGTTATTTTAGTGATGTGGACAGCTGACCGTTACAAGAGGACGGAAACCACGAATTTCACTTTGTGCAACGACAGTTCTTCATATTGGCTATGTTGGACAAATTTGTGCTGCTGTCCTGAAAGAGTTTGGCCAGGCTCGTGTCACACTGCCAAGGCATTCCAGGCATCTCGGCCCCGCCAGCTGTGCTTCTTTTCACACAGGAAAGGACAGTGTGTAGTCTACTGTCAGTGAACCAGCCACCGCAGCCCTGAGCTTTGCTTCTCTCCTCTTTCTGCCTGAAGGCTTAAGTCACCCTGGTCAAGCCAGACAGTGAAATATCACTGTCTGCCTAGAGTCTTCTAGAAAGAGAGGAAAGACGACCAGAAATACCCAGGAGTGGCGAAAACACATTGAAAACCTCATTTCAAGTTCATGAGAGAGCTCACATTAAAAGATCATCCTGGTGTTTCATGCTGGGGGGTGGTGATGGTGGGGTTTTTTGCCATCTGGCTGACAGTTACTGACTGCAAAACCAGGTGCTGTTAGTCTCCAGAAAGCCAGCTGAAAGGGAAGAATGTCAGGGTCTTGAGCAGGAGTGAATGAACTTGAGATGATCCCCAGCTTGGACATATTCACTGTTTTTAAGTCTGGGCTGAAGTTAATGCACACAGAAGAATCTACTGTGATTACAGATGTGCCCTGCACTGCTTGTTTGCACAGCAAGAGGCCAAGCAGTCCAAGAAGGCTTTGAAATGTGCTTCTAAGCCAGCAAAGAAGGGGGTGGAGGATGCTGGCACTTTTGGGCAGTGTTACTGACATGCACACAGAGTTGCTCAGTCAAAGGAATTTGCAGCCAAAGGCTCCTCATTGAGCCTGGTGGGCAATGGAAGCCCCACCTTGTTTGAAAACTTGAAAACATCCCAGGCTATAAATCTCATTCATTTGCATTTCTTTTCAGAGGATGAGGTGGAGCGTGGAGGATAGCAGTATTGATGAGGATTAAACCAGCAAATGGGATGAGTTTGTGGAATACCTAGTGCTAAGCCAAAGTGCTCTGCTCCTGACACATGTACCAAGTGAGATGAGGAGGCTGCATGTGGCATGGTTCAGTTCATACTGGATTGTGTAATTGTTTTCATAAAGATGAAGAGCAATTGAATCACCATCCAGAATACGAAGTATTTTCCTTTTGTTTTTTAATGAAATTTACATAGATTGAGATAGTATTTACAAGTTTCTAATTTTTTTTAAATTATTTTTTGCTGGGGAGTTGTTGTATTTTGGTTTTGTTGGCATTTTTGGTTTTTTTTTTTCTTTTTTTTTTTTTTTTTTTTTTTGTTAAAATTATAAAACCCTACCTCTTGAATTTGGAAATTTCCCAACGTCTTATATGTTCTTATCAGTCATATCCATGACACAACAATGTTGATGTAAAGTGGACTCGTGGAACTGAGTGGGACTCACCATGTGGAGCATGGTGTGTCAATCTGGCAAGTGTAAAAGACATTGTTTTCTGTTAGCTGATTTATTTAGGTTTTTTTTTTCTTTTAAATAAAAAGCATTTCAAAAAAACACCCAAAAAATATCAGGCCAACCTTAAAGGAGAGAATTAAAAAGGAGTTGTTTGCCTGCATGAAAGCAAGCAGAAAAACGTCCTTGAGAACAAACTGAACAAAGTTGCCTCCCACTCTGTCTGATGTGAGAACGGTGTGTGTGATGATAAAACACAAACCAGGCGAGGTCTCCCTGAGTCAAGGGAGACACTCCCCACCAAGTTGCCAGCATATACTCCAGGCTTTGAATGGAATGAACCTTTAGACTACATCTACAGCCATCATGGAAATCTGGTGGGTCTCCAAGATATATAGATATAGATACAGATATACAGACATATAGATGTATAGATACACGCAGAGGGAGAGAGAGAGAAAGGGAGAGATGCTGCGCAGCAAGACCCTGACAGTCACCTTTATGCCTCTTGCAAAGTGTCAGGAAGGGAAGGTTCTCAGAATATTAAGAACAAGTCACGTAGAGATCTCCCTGTCTTCCACTTTTCACTCACACTTGATGTGCAACTTTTCCAACATCAGCCTTAAGGTGGTAGTTTTAGTGTTAGATTTCATCCAAAGCGAGGAGTTTTGAAACCAAATGTTCATGAACTGAATCCTCTTTTCTACTCATGCTCTGTTTTTTTCTGCTAAAATATCTTGCTGTATAAAGACTTTTCTTTTTTGGCAGCCACCAAAATCACTTAGTTATGAAGCATCCAGATTTTATCAGACAATTAGCAAGCCAGCTCAGTGTTTGTGTGTGTGCATGTGCGCGTCTGTTAGCATGTGTCCGTGTGGTAATTGATATTCATGATGTATGGCTGGCTGGCTGGAATATCTCACTACCCACACAAAATGATTGCTGGTGAGAAGGCCTTTTCCAGCTCAGCATTAGCATGCTTCATCTGAAATTTGCCTTGCTGACAAGCCTTTTGCTATTGATTTTGTGCTCCTGATGCAAAATGCATCATTGTGCCTAATTTCAAGCATAATACTTCTGTAATAATCTCCTGAGGAGACATTAAGTTATATCTATTTATGCTGCCTTGGGTGATCATGCAAGTTGCCAGCATGACAGCAGCAACAAGGCCTGGATACAGAACAAACAAAGGAAGGGCCTGCCAAATCCACAGACGTGTGCTCCAGTTGTGGTGGTAACATATGAGGTATGTACTATGTCTTTTTGGGAGTGCTGGGTTCCCGGCCTCTGCAGGTTCAATATTCCCCTCTGCCTCACGTCAGCTGAATTGATGGTTTTGCCACCCAGCAGCCCCAGGAAGATAATAGCTGTCAGTCACCAACAATCTGCACTGCATTCGCAGTAACAAATAGGATGCCAGTTTGGGGAGAAGATGATATTTGTACAAATATGTGGCAAGTGACCACATATTGTTGCAACAGTTGTCACCCCTCTATACATATATGTGTGTCCAGACACGTGAGACAAGTGAGTGCTACACACACGCCACTCAGAGCTGGATCTGGGCTTTGTGCAAAGGCATTGTAGCAAAGTAATTTCTATACCTACCTTGATGGAGAATGCGACACGGATGCGGAATCCCTGCAAAGAAATGCATTATGAGATTTCTTTTTTTTGCTGGTTCAGCCCTATTAATCTGTTCAGCACGAGCTCAAGTATTTTAATAACAGGCATGGAATATTATGCCTGCTCTGAAATGGCTTGTTTTTAAGCACAACTTGGGCTGTGTTTGTGTTAACCTAGTTGGGGGGAAAAAAACAGGTTTTAAGCTTATCCTCCTTTCTTTCCCTAATCACAGCTACAGGGCAGAACAGACCAAGGCTCTAATAGGAGAAATAGCATTATCATATGCTAATTTACAGTAATGGTAAGAATAGCACAAGGAACAAGCCTTTGACTGTATGTACATGTTGAAATTCATACTTGTGAGTAGACCTGTGGCATGGCTGGTTGTTCTTTTGGGGACAGAATTTGTGTTCCTGAGTAAACTGCATTTCAGGAACCGGTGCTGATGTAAGAGTTCTTACTCAGAAACAGATGATTTTTTTTTTTTTCCCTGGTTTTACCTGTATTTATTTCCTGCTGAATACTCCTGCAGGGAAAGGTACTCAGTCTGCAGCCAAAGACCATCTGCTCTCTATGATCAAGAGCAACATCTCCATCTCTTACAGGAATAGACACTGACAGCCTCCAAAAGAGTGTCTGTTCCTCTTCCTCTGGAAGCTACAGGCTGCTCTGGAGAAGTCCAAGGGTGGGAGAAACTGCAAATGGGGAAGAGAAAGGACATCTGAGAGTCTTCACTAAATAATCAGAAGATTGATTGATTTCAGACAAAGGAGTTATATAATGCATTCCTCCTCTCTGAGTAATCATATGCAAAGATTGACATGTTTGTGAGTGTTCCCAAAACTGATCCTGGGCTTACTGTGGCCGTTCCTGCATGAAAAAAACATCAGTCAGAGGGAAAGAGAAGAAAAAAAAAGAGAGAGAAGAAAAAAAAGGAAAGAAGTGTGATTGTACTCCTAGGACAACATCCTGAATTTTTCCCTGGTGGACCCTTGCCATTACCATGGCAAAATGCCTGGAAACTGCCGTTCTTTTCCACAAAAAAATGTTTTGAAGGAAGAACAAAAGAAGTTTGAGCTTTTGGCAGATCATTGAAGATCACTGTGTTCAGATCCTCAGCTGGTGTAAATCAAGATAACTGCAGTATTCCTACAGTAGTTAAAAACTGACTGACTGTCCCATCCATCATGGCTTGCTGCTATGGGGGAATATTTCTTCACAGCTTAGGTAGAGAAAGGAATTGCTTTTACTGCGTGGTGCATGTTTTCCTGTTAAGAAAACACTTCTTATCCTTAATTGCTTAAGCTCCCTTGTATATATGAGGTGGTGGTGCCTTCTGTCATGGAAGCATTTTTTGTGTGTGACACCTTGCTTTATTTCTTTGGTTTGGTGGTTGAATGACATGTTAATCTGCTGTGAAGGTGCATAATGGGATCAATGGGAATCAGGATGTATGTTTTAAATTAAAAAGAGGTCCTTTCTTTGTCTGATTCACGTTTCTGTATTATACCACAGCATGTGTGGCCGATGAGTATTCCCACTAGGCCAAGACAACCTGAGACTGGTCAATAATTAAATAATAATCTGTAAAATTGAAAGGCTTTATGTTTCAGAGTGAAGGGGTGTTTTTGTGGCTGATGGTGGTCAACAGGTAAGCACCCTGAGACCTCATACATGTAAATGCCAGATGATCATTTAAATACAAGGGCTTGCAAATCCACTTTCATAGTTGCAGAAGGATGAAGTCTATAAACTCTCCTTTGCTTATGAACCAAGGTGCAGTGCCTCTGACTAGTGTGCAGCAGTGAGATTGTTGGGGTTTTTTTCTCTTCTACATAGAGAAAAATATCTTGGGGAAATTAAACTCATATGAGCTATGTCAGGAATTGCATGTGCCCGCAAGACTTAGGTAAGTCTAGGAAATTCCATTATCTGTTCATACCACTCATTACTTGATGTCCCAGTCTGGGTTTGTGATGTTGTTGAGGTTTGATCACTGAAGCAGGAGAGGCAGGTGTGTACCTCCACGTGCCTGTGTGGTGGGTGGTAAGTGGCTGAACCAGCAGGAGTGTTCCATGTTCAAGTGATCAGGAAGCACACACAGGAGTGGAGAAGCAGTCTCAGAGATAGATCCCACATTCTCTTACAGCCCAAATTCATCCAGTTCTGTCCACCCTTGGCAGTGCAAGGGCCCAAGGCTTTCCACAGCATGGAAATGCTGCAGCAAAAATTATCTTTAAAGGCGTTCTGGAAGACAGATTTTCATTTATGTTGAGGAACATTCGTTTATACATGTATTCACTTTTTTGTCTTCTGTTGGTAAAGGGTATTATTTCAGGATCACCTAGCAGCTGATTTGATTATCTGTGTTATCTTCCAGAAAGTTCTAATGCTGCTTTGTCCCCAGACCAAGGGAATATGAGGTTACCAGGGCAAGAATTTTAGGTAGAAAATAAAATGCCATTAAGGTGGGGAGAATTGGACTCAGGTAAGGAATAACAGCCCTCTGAACTTCCACTTTTCCCCAGGAGTGTCCCAGAGGGCACTGTGCTGATAAAAGGAGATAAGGTGGTTCTCTCAGTTAATCCAGGAATGAGATCTTCTCCCCAAGGAATTCACAGCTCAGGCTTCAACCAACGCTGTGCCCATGCAGTGGTGACTGACTGGTCCAGTGCTCACCCAAAGGTCACCTCTGTGATGAGCATTGTTGTGAGGAACTCTGTGTAGGCTGTTCTAAACCCCTCGTGCTGACAGAAAGTGCAAGAGTTGGGAGAAATCTCTGTTGCCTTGTGGTTTTAATGATTTGGAATTAAAAAAAAAATTACTTTGTCGCTTACTCTTGCTTAAATGTAAGTTTCAAAATAGCATTGTTCCTGCACTCTTTCTTTTTTTCCTGTGTTTGGTGTCACAAACACTACAAAAATGAGTAGAATGTGGGGCTGTTAATGGGGAGATTTTAATTTTCTTTCTGACTCTACCTATTTGCTGCTTTGTTACCTGAGGAATACCACACCGTTTCTTTCTGCCTTGATTTACTTTTGCAAAACAATAGTTACCTCTTTCAGTAAAATGTTACAGCCCTTTTAGGTGGAAACTGCCCCATTAATGCACCCAGTTTCCTTGGACCGCCAAAGAAAGTGGAGAAACTTCAATGAATGAGAGATTTCTGGTCATAGTATTCAGGAAACTGTGAATTCACTGGGGCAAAACAGAGCTCTGGTAGGCAGTACAATACTAACAGGGTTGAAATCTTTCTGAGCATGTGGCTGGGAGAAACCTTGCACAGCATGCCCCTGGCTGAACTCCTTTATGATTGGAATCATTGAGTAATGAACAGTAATGGCTTTGCCCAATGTTGTGGGTTGCTACACCTCTGCTGGGCTACCAAGCCTGCTGCTGCTATTTCCCACCAGTCTCCTTTTGGCTCTGAGCCTGTCCTTTAAATGCCCAGAACCTGCCTGTGCGTGAGGCCTCCTTCCTTACTGAATCCACCCATGACCTTCTCCATGAGGTCGCTCCTTCTAAGTTTCTGCCCACCAGCATTTTGTACTCATTTTTGTTCCATGCTTTCTACAACTTTCCCTCCTTAGTGTTTTCAGTCAGGCCCAAGGAGAAAGAAGCTTCAAAGTAATTTGTATCTGTCATACTGGAAAACTTCCTTTCCTTTCCTGGTGCTTAGTCACAGAATGGCTGGGGCTGGAAGGGAGATCACCCAGTCCAACCTGCTGCCACAGCAGGGTCACCTGGAGCAGGTGACACAGGAGCACACCCAGGTGGGTTTGGGCTGTTTCTGGAGAGGAGGACTCCACACCCTCCCTGGGCAGTTGTTCCAGTGCTCTGCCACCCTCCATGGAAAGAAATCCTTCCTTATGTTGAGGTGGAAGCTTATGTGCTTTAGTTTATGGCCATTGCTCCTTGTCCTGTATCTGGGCACTACTGAAAAGAGTCTGGCACCATTTTCTCAGCACCTGAAAGATTTTTATATGCATTAATGAGATCCCCTTTCTGTCTTCTCTTCTCCAGACTAACCAGGCCCAGCTCTTGCAGCCTCTCCTCACAAGAGAAATGCCCAGACCCTTCCTCATCTTTGTGGCCCTTAATGACAGCACTAAGCCTTTCTAGCTGACCAACCTGAGTGGTTTGGTCTGCATATTTACAGCTGGTGTGTGCCACACACCCTTCCCTCCCCATGGATTGAGGTCCCCTGTATACGCATGCTAATTTTGATCCGCCTGCTGCATGCACCGCACACCTGTAAATGCTGCTTTTGATCACTCTGCTTCTGAGCTGTGTCTTTGGTCCTTCACTAAGGCTTCCTGTAGTGTGATCCTGTCCAGATCCTACTTGCTCTCAGAACAGAGAGTCTTTGGGGGTGGATGTCGCTGATACCATAGCGAGTCTGGTGTATGTTCACTTCTGAGGACCCTGGAGAAGAAAACTGACTCAGGAATGGGGTATAGTCAGGCTGAGTTATCTTTGCAAGGCATCTGCTCTACTGACAAATGGACTTCTGTGTTGTCTCCAGAATATTGGGGATTTCTGAGGGCTGAGCAGTTCTGTGGGTGCCCTCATTAATAATAAATGCCTGTCACCTCCAACATGGACTGACTGCACTTCTGTCTATGCTAGTAACTCCCAGCATCATCCAGCTCCTGGTGCACCCAGGAACAACACCTTCCTCAGGCCAGAATAACAAGCTGTATCCTCATCCTGGGGATTTTACCATGTCTTGAATGCTGTACTCATTTTAAGCCGACTCTTGATCTTCCGGGGAGAGAGTTGCAATGAGCTGTGAGAGCTGAGGAGACGAGTGGTGGAGCAGAACAAGTGTGCCAGAGGGGTTTTTGGTGTTTCTTTCAGGTTAATGCAATCATCACTAAAGATAAAACCTCTCCAGCAGAAAGATAATACAGCTTCCCTTTCTTTACCTCCACATTAAGAGTGCTTAGAAACACATAATAGATACTAGAAAAATATGGGAGATGAGACTGCACAAGCTTTTGATAATGGCTGCAGAGAACAGTAAGTTATCGTCTCAATCAAGAGGTCTTGAAAATGCAATAGGGAAGCTAGCATTTCAAGAGGACATGTTTGTCTCTGTCCTTACCAATCATTTCCTTCTTCCTTTCTGTGCACAGGGCCCCCACAAAACTTCCGAACTTGGTTTATTGTTTTCTGTCTGCTTAAATAATTTGAGAAGAGGGATTACGTTGTGGTGAAAGAGTTGCAGTCGGGTTTGAGGGATCTGGCATAATTTTCAGATCCATGATATTCTTCATTCCCAAGCTATGTCTTCCAGTCAAAGACAGCGGTGGGTGGTGGTAGGTACACTACCTTTCCTTCCAGAGGAGTGCAACCATTTTAGGATGGGTACCACCTGTCTGATTTGCTGCATACGATCAGCATGTTTGCTTTGAGTGAGCACACATTTATGTGGCCACCTTTCCCTGCACTGCTGAGATGGACTGTTCAAAGCTATCTGCGTGCGTGATGTACTGCCATGAGCTTACACCCTTCCTGTCTGAAAGCATCTCCTCCCCACCCAGATACAACAGCAGCGGCATGACTGTTTTCCCAACCTCTGTCTCTTCTACTTATTTTCATTAGAAGCCCTTTTTTTGCAGAGGCTGTCTCATCTGCTGTTCTTTTTTTCAGTCCGTCTCTCAGAAATATCTTGCATGAGGAGAGGAGGATGAACAAGATGGCTGTGACTTAAAAAAAAAAAAAAAAAGCAGCATATCTCTGTATTTATCTGCCAGCTGATGCAGCTATTACTCTGAAAGCTGATTGTCAGGAGAAAAAAGGTCTGTGACACAAAGTCAACAAGCAATGGACACTGAAGAGGTGACATTCTCTTTTGGAGTGGACTACTTTGCATGTTGCACACTGGAACGGGCAAACAGCCTACAATTAGACCATGAAAGTGTACTTTTAGAAAGGGAATTGGGCTTTTTAACCCCTGCTGGCTCAAAGAAGGCCTATGATAATGTGTAACCATGGCAGACAAGCCATTTCAGCCCCCACAAATGGGTCAGGGAAGCTCTTTGAATGCTCCTTTCCCTTGGCAGATCTGTAACAAGGTGGAATCTTTTCCTTCTGACACTGAATCAACTCATCTTTGCTGTGACTGAATTTGAGAGAATATGAGCAATCCTTCTCTCCCAGTATCTTTTCTGTGACTCTTAGATAGTGGGAAACACTGCCATCATTTACCTATGCATCCCCTCTCTGTCTTATTGCTGCCCCATAAAACAAACCCTCAGAAAGGATGAACAGTTTTCAGTTTGTTGCCTGCACTGTCACTTCGCAAACTCTAAATAATAGCGAGATTATAGCATGCTGTAAAAGTACCTTGAGATAAACCTGTCTGAGTGCAGGGCTGATATTTGGTTTTGGATTAGATTTCAGTATGATCTCTTTTTTCTTTCTTTTTTTTTTTTTTTAAGGTAGCTCTTATTCTCTTAGAAACTCAAAGAATGGCCTTGAGAGTGAACCTGCAGAACACATTGTTAAGGCAGAAAGGAAGACTGAATTAAGTTTACTTTCAGCTGATTTGTTTGTGCTCTTAGCTGAGTTACTCAGCCTTTCATGTAGTTTTCCCATGCAAGTACTAATCTGGCCCACAGGCTTTTGAGATCTTAAAGATCCTAGCCCAAGCCTGAGCAAAGTACATGTGGTGTCTAGACAGAGAGTTTAATTCGCACTCAGACTGCAAAAAAATTCTAATGTTGTTTGCCTTTACATTAGAAAGGCTGAGCTTGCTTAAAGCTTGAGTTCAAGAGCTTGAACTCTGGTCTTTCAGAATAAGAAGTTGCGCTTACTAAAACAGAAAGAAAAGGTATGACTTGGGCAAGAAATACCTTGGTCATCATAAGCTGATGGACAGGCAGACCCTGGAAAGTAAATATAAATAAACAAACAATCAAAGCTCTTCTCCTTGTTTTCTCCCTTGTCCAGTTTCACTTTCAGAGCTGTTCCAGAAGGAGTTGGTGGTTCTTGATATGCCAGTGCCTGGTTTTACAGCTGTCGATGGCTGACTTCTTTTTCATCTATTTTTTTCAAAGTGGAACCAGAAAAAGGGAAGTCTGTTCTCCACCAGAGAGACCACCTTCCTCCAGGACAGACTCAAAGCCTCCTCTGGCCCCAGAGAAATACCTGTTGTTTGCTATCCTTGGACCAGTGAGTTAATCTCTGGGGGATGGCCAGGCGGGGTGAGCTTTGTGAACCTTTCTCATCAAGAAAAGGAATTTTTGGAAGAATTTTCCAGAAGCATGGCAAGCTATTGAGAGGCTGTGATCTCAGACTGCCTCAAGAGCTCATTCGGGGAACCTGTGGTTAGTTCAGTTATGAAATATCTTATTCCCCATTCCTTATTCTCAGGTGTTGTTGACAGAGCTCTCCACATTCTCTAAGTCCTACAAGTCCCATCAAATGAAACTGTGACAGTTTTGTTTATGAAAAGTAAAAAAACCCCCATGTTTTAGGTGAGCTTAGGCTGGGACACCAGTGTGGAATTAGTGCTGGAAACTGGAATGACCTTTCACCTTTCTTTCCCAAAGTTTGCAATTAACTTCACCCAGTTCTGGTGAGAGCAAGCACCCATGGGCAAGCACAGGAGGAGGTGCCAGGCTGCCTTGGTGCTGCAGTCATTGACTGTGCCCGCTACCTTGATTTGTTTGCCAAACCCATCCACAAGTGGCTAATGTGCAAAAAAACCCCAAGCCATTTCATGTCATCTGACAGGCAGCCAGGCAGGGGTTGAGGCTCTCATGATTTATTAACCTGGAATGGCTGTGAATTGACCACATAGAGGTACAAGGCTTTGTATCATGTTGTCAATCCCTTGGGCTGCAGAGCATACCTAAATATATTTTAGTGCTCAGAACAAAGCACTTCACAGATACCCATTGTTAATCCTCTACCACCACCTCCATCACATCATTAGCTGTAAAGTCTGTCTCTCATCAAATTGAGAGAAAAACAAATAAAAAGCCATGAGAGAACAGAGTGTGGGTGAACCTGAAGATTTGTTCAATAATTATTGTCTCAGTTGAAGAATAGGAGCAGCACTTTGGAAATGAAACCACGTCTCCCTTGACTATTTGACTACATTGTCCTAGGGGCCTTGGTTGAAGTTCTGACAGCATTGTCAGCACTTTTCTTATTTCAAGTTCACTGAGTTTCCTGCTGTGGAAAAAAAAAATCTGGCTAAAAAAAGAAAACTGCTAGAGCTTGAAAGCCCTCTGTTAGCAAAAGCCAGCAGTGGAGGCCTTGGTTGATGAGTCACTTCACACAAATAAGTGCCACTAATCAATGAGAAATACTATAAGGGGCACTCATGGGCAGGAAAAAGCCAAATCAAAGACGTGGGAATGTTAAGGGTGGGGAAAATGGGGAGGGCTGTATGCTGGTGTGTGGGTTCTTCTGTATGGGATCAGAGAGCAGGTGGGAGTTGGGAAGTGGGGTAGTTCATTGGAGGATGCTGTTCTGGAGGTAAGGACAGGTGTCCAACAACCCTCTGGCCCACGGTTTTGTTTGTGGTAATACTTCATCTGAGGGTTTCACAGTGAGGAAGGAAACCTGACATTTTCATCACATATTTATGACCTGCTGTGGAGATTAATGTTTCATATGCATTTGGAAATCCAATCACTGACACAACTGGCTTTGTTATGCTTAGCATGAATTCTGTCATTATATATCTGTTATGTATGTATTGGCAATTTATTGACATTACTATTCAAATTAAATTCTTGAGTAATTAGTCACCAGTGGATTTGCTTTCCCAAGCTGCAGCAATATGTCTCAAAACCTTTTCAAGCTTCTTCCAAGCTTCACTCATTGGCATTTTTCCAAGATGTTTCCTAAGAACAAGCACTGAAACTGATATTTAGAACATATGGTGATGATGTGTTTGTATGTTCATTAAATCAAGATACCAATGAAAGAAAAGTGTAAGGCTTTCTATCCTTTTAAATGAAATTGTCAACCTAGATATCTATTGCCTTTGCTGAAATCCAGCCCGAAATGACTTGTAAGCAGTGCTCTGTTATGATGACAAATTAATTCACATCAGACTTTGATCATTGCTTGAAAAGTTTTCAGGCATCAATTTCCAGCAGTTGCATTTAGAAAATGAGAATTCAGTTTGGAGCCTCAGATTCAAAACAACAGAAATAAAAGTGCCTTCATGTAGCTGGTATGCAAACCTCCAGAAGAAAATGCAGGCTATTCAGTAGAAACTTCTTCTGTGTGTAAGATAAGGAATTTCAGCAGCACTGGCTGATACGTGCAACTAATGTTCTACATACGGCTCTCTTTACACAAAGCCCCTCATGGTACTGTTGCTCATGTGCACAAATGCATGCACTCACACAGAACATGCCTGTCTGTCTGCCTGTCTGTCTTCTCCCATTGGTCTGTCTCCTTGCCATGCAACATGTCAAAAGGAAATGAAAAAAGGGAGGGGGGGAGCGAATCTGTCTTAAAATAGAATGGAATCATATTAACCAGCCTAATAGTGAAGGTGCATTTTGGAAAAGCGGCTCTGTATATCTAATGTTTACCACTTGACTACTCATGCCTCAGGCTCAAAATGCATAATAACGCAAATTAAAGCACGGCAAATGGAAGAGCCAGATCTCAGAGATAACCACACCTAATGCAAAGTATGACAGAACATCTGCTCTTTAATTAATCTTACGTAAAGATTGAAGCTGTGCATTAAGATGCAGAGTGTTTATGACAACTGTTTTTATTGTAGTTAACATGCTCCTGGCCTCTCCCATGTAATTGTTTCTGCTTTTTAACACACAAAGGTCTGATAAACAACAGCCACCTAGAAATAAAAATGCTGGGAGAGGGATGGTTCAGAAAAACAAAGTCAGAATGTTTCCAGGGAAGCATAGGACTAGCATTTAAGTAAGTGGAAGTGGATTTTGATGATGACAAGAAGAATCTAACATCTGGTTTTGAGAGTACACAGATGACAGGTGAAATCCTGTGATTAAGATTAAAAATAAAGAAAAGCAAGAAACCCACTGAGGTCCTCAGTTTTTAGGTGGTCAATTTGAGCTCTGCTTTAGGAGTCAGATTTTCAGAATGTGTTCTGGCCTCTTTTCCTCTGCTTTTCAGAAAAGGAGGGTTACTTGTAGGTTATTTGGATCCAGCTATCCCAATGCACTACTAATTTCTGACATTTTCTACCATTTATTCCATTTCCCCTTCATTATGAATGTGTGCAGGTGTTTGCATGGATACAGTTGCTACAAAGAGCAAAAAATGTACCTGGAACCTGCTCATTCCTCTTGTTAAAACAGTTTCCTCATTCCAGGATTATTTATTTAATTGAAAAAGTAATTTTCCATTTATCCACATGGACATGGCTGCACTGTGATGGACACACTGGGTGGAGATTAATTTGGAGACAACTGGACAAACTAACTTGCTTTAATCAAGATAACTCTAAAAACAGCTAAAATCCCTTTCTGGCTTCTGTCTGGGTAAAGGGGGTATGAGTCTGCTCTTGGCCTCAGTACAAAGGTGAGTGAGGATGTTGTCACAACAAAATATGAGAAGAGATATCAGTAGATAATCCTTCCCACTGGCTGCAGTGCAATATGCCATCACCATTGGGCCTTCATAAAGAACTCATGAAAGCTAACAGGTTGACTGTCAGTGTGGCTTAGACCTCTGGAGAGAAGAAAAACTTCCTTCATCTTTACTCCCCTTCACAGAGTGGTGCAGGCTTGGACACAATCTGACACTCAAGAGGTAGATACTTCCTGTGCCTCCATCTGGAGGAAAGATGTTCTCATCTAGATTTGTGAATCCAAATCTCTTCCTATACAAATTCAGTCCAATTCTAAATGAGAACCTCAACTTTGTGTTATTAGGAGATGTTTAGTTGCAAGACATATACCAGTTGTATCATCTGTGAGGGAGAAGGAAAGGAGGTGAAAGAACTGTAAAAATATCTATTTTGTGACTTGGTTGTGTTTTCCTAAAATAGTGTTTGGGACTCCATGAGGCACCTTGAAACCTTTTCACTTGGTACAAATGGCCGGAGTCCTGAGTAAAAATTATAGGATGCACTTTAAGCTGAATGAAAATAGGTTACTTGCAGAAAATGTGAAGCTGGCATGTGGGCTACGTCTGTCAAGAATAATTTTTATTTGCCTAAATATGTATAAAGGAGGAAGACAGATAAATTGAAAGAAAAATGCCATCACAGTAGCATTCACTCCGGCAAAAGGTTTGTAAACAACATAAAATAGCTGCCTCTCTGAAATGATAGCCTTACTCAAAGTATGTCCAATATATATGTGTGTATATATGCACATATGTATAATCCAAAGGTAGCCTTTTTGCCATGGGAATTGCCTGCAATTGTTTTCCCCTTCCATGCCGTATTATAATTAGCGATTTCTGTGTCATCATGGGATGATGCAATGTAAATGCAGGCTTTCTGTTCATCCACTTCTTCCCATGTGTAGTATTATTCCTCCAGCTGAGCCTGTGCAGCAGATGCCAGCGTTCACTGTAATGAGGGACTGGAGAAGGACCTAAGCTTTACCAGCATTTGAATTGCTCTGGACTGCTCATCACCACTCCTTTAATTTATACCCTTAGAGAGATGGCAATAGGATCTATGTCTCCTATGGAAGTGATTTGAAATCTTGCCAAGAAAGGGCCTCAGTCCCTTCCTCCTTATAGTCCTGGCACGTAAAACCACAGGAGAAAACAAAAAGCATTTGTGAGGAGCCATCCAGGAAGAAAGATTAACAATATAAACCAAAGGAGAAGAGAGAAAAGACCCTTTCCTCATTGAAAGTGGGTCTGTGCTTATTTTAATGGACCTTTTACAGTCCCTGAATGTCCTCTAATCTGAGCGTAATGCTCATTGCTGTTTCTGCTGCTTCTTTGTTCGACATCCTGCCTGTTCTGCTTGTGGTTGGGCGAGGGGAGGGGGAAGTGCAGTCACTGGCCAGCTTTATCTTTGTGTGAGGAACAAATGTTGTCATCCTCAAGGTTATGGAGCATGTCTGCTCTGCAAAACAAAGGAGTAGCCAGGGCCTTGTTTGTCCACCTAGTTCTCAGCGCACCCTGGACCTCTCATGAAAAAACCAGGAAGGTTTCTAATTTTTTCTTTTCCTGAAACACATCAAAGACCGTGAGTAGAGGAGGGAGATGCTTCCCCCGCTTCCTATAACCCCCCCCTTTCCTCCCTCCCCCGGCCATCTCTTTTGGTTCTGAAAATTGTGTGGCTTTAACCTTGCTTGTCTAATAATGTGTGACCTTGACTAAATGTGGGTTGGAAGGATTTCAGAGTTGGTTTTATCAGGATTAGCTTTTCATCTGCACAGAAGTATCCAAGGAAGTAAGTCATCTCATCTTCTTTCACCTTAGACTCCGAGCTTTCTCCTTTAGTTCTTAGAACAGTGAGGAGAAAATAGACTGAATTATTGTGATGGGTATGGTGATATCACATTCAGTGCAACACATGAAAGATGAAGCCACCGCTTGGTGCGGGGCTCGGACTCAGTGAGGTAGGGAGCACGCAGCTGCCTCGTGCAGGAGTTCAGAGCTCTCCTCTTCCAGCACCATGTACTCCTTTTCATGTGCTCTCTGCACAGGCATCCCTGCAGCCTGTGCTAGGGGAAGAGCAGAGCAGGAGGGTTGTGGAAACCAAGTATAGAGGATTTTATACCTCTTCATGTCTTCTCTGCTTCTTGGGAACACAAACTGACTTTGAAAGATTGGCTCAGAAAATGAATACCCAGGACATTGCTTTCTGTTACTTTGCTGTGAAATTACTTTGCTGAATGAAAATATTTAATTCCTTTGAAAGCAAGTGCACAACATCTCAGGAAGTGAAAATCCTGTGGAAATCACAAAAGAAAGAGGAACGAGGGATATAAAAGCTTTATATCTATAGGTGTTAGTGAGGCTGAGCTTCCTTTACTTTCTTTTTGTGTTTGTGTGACAACAATCATAAATGCTCTTTCTAATGTTGAATATGGTCAGTGCTGGCATCTTCTCATTACTTACTTTGGATTTATGTTTTATCTACAATAAACAACTAATAATGTGATCTTTAATGCATTGGAGAGCTTATGAACACCCCGAGTTAACAGATTCCAGGTTCTTAGCAACCCCAATCTGCTGTCACCATACCCTGTGGAAGTTACTGCCTTCCATGGGGGACTGCCTCATCCAAGATGGAATAATATAAAATTCCCTTGCAGTGAGCCAACTCCTCAATCCCTTAGCCTTGATCAGTAACACCAGATTCTTCACGTGTTCTCCATGCAGCTTCCATCAGAGCAAGGTGCTATTCCATATGGGAGAGCTGGCAGGATGCATAAACTTCAGTGAAGACTGATAAAATGCATCGGACAGATTTTTGGATGTAGCTGGCACCTTTCTCCTTTATATGCTCCTACTGCATCCATCCCAGGCATTAAGGGATGAGGTTGTTCCCCGTAAATAAAATTAAATAGGCAGCTCTGGAAGCCAACAGCCAGTCTGAGCATCTAAGAAGACACAGGACTGTGCAGCTTGGTGGCTGTGGCCATCAGTTTTCTCTTGTTCAACCCACCAGACTGAAACAGAAAAGTCTCTTGATGGAGGCAGCCACAGCCCTTTGTTGTTCACTGCAGCTCCCTGCCTAAAGTCTGGTATGTGTAATATACAGAGAGCTCTAATGTGCTCTAAATCAAAATGTCCAAACAGCTTCTGGGTATTCCTTTAATGGAGTCACAGAGATTTTGTTGTGTGGGAAAGAGAAGAGAAGGGATGCTGGAAGAGGAGCGAGGGGTCATGCAAATTTTGATCTAATTTTCTTCAATAAAATACCTTAGGCCACACTTAAGTAACAGAAATCTATATAGGAAAAGGGGGTTTAAGTGTGGCTCCAAAACAGCCTCTTCACAAGTTTTGACAGGAAGGTAAGCAGGTTCCATAGTGCAGGGTATGGATTGATTAATTCTGTATGTCATTGTTCTCTTACTTATTCATATAATCTTCTTGCCTTGCTCATGATTTACATCAGTGAATCTAAACAAGCCACTGAAATGTCTTGCTACCATTTTGTATCCCCACAATTCTCTTTCACATTGAATAAGGTTCTTAAAACGTAGAATCCACTGCAACTCTTGCTGAAATCAAAGGAAGATGAGTGTGTAGAATTAAATCAACATCAAGTACATTGGAAGTTCTCCCTTTTGGACTTGTGATTCAATATTATTTTTAACTCTAGAACTGGAACATATTTTAGGCCCAATTATATCTGCTTCTGGCCATTGTCAGAAACAGGATACTAATGGTCTGGCTCATGTGGGTGTATAATGATCTTTATGTGCACATATACAAAGCTACATATGAAATAAGGAGCTGGTGCTTTCGTTTTCCAAACTTCATTCCAGTTACATGCTGTTGACAAAGAGATCCACACTGCTACCCAGACCGGTCTTCTTCACTCTGATCTAGAATCCAAGCCTGTTTGTGAAATCCACCTGGGGGTCTAGTCCTTGGACAAAGATATACACGTCTAAACCAGAGTTTTTAGGTGTGCCATTTGCTGAGCTTCTTCATCAACCTGCTCCAATGATCATGATGGAAAATCACCTGTCACACTGGACAGTGTCTTCAGCTTTCCTTACAAACTCAGATCCATGCTATAACTTAATCTTCACATTGTTTTCACATCATGTGTTACATGACTGTGTCTCCACTACCTACATCATCTATGACTGGTCAGGGTCCTCACACCCTGTGCCTTAGCACAAATATTCTGGTCTTTGGCAGAGACTTTGGCCACCTTATCTCATCCTTATAAATCTCTCCAACCTGTCATTTTGACCGAAACTCCATTCAGATAATATCTGTCCACTTATTTTTCCTTCTTTAGCATTTGGGATGTGGCCTGCTTGCCTTCATTTATGTGACCCTTCAGACCTTTTCTACCTATTACCTCTCATCCACTGAAAGATGCTTCATTAAGATAACACCTCCCATCTCTGGTCTGCACCTTTGGTGTTTAATATCTCCAAAAGGGAATTTTTGTGCTTTTCCTGTGCTGCTGCATTAATTTGAAATGAGGTGTCCATCAACATCTGCCTCATCTCCACCAGAAATCCTTGCTCAAAACCCTTCTTTAAGACAGTTTGTATGGTCCCTGGTGTGAGGATTGACTGGTTGGTATGTGGAGATGGCTTCTCATGTGCCTAACATGGCTCCACTGTTTCTTTCCATCCTTTCTTTCTCCTTCTCCACTGTGGCTGTTTTTATCTGCTGGCCTTCTCAGGCTTTCATATTTTTTTATGCTGACTTTCGACAGAACTTACAATAGTGAATTCTTAGCCAAGACTTTGAGAACTGGTGGCCTCCTGGAATACAAATCAAGAATATGCATAGAGAAAAAAACCTGTGTTACTTTTGGGTCTTGCAATTAGAAAAGATAATACTGGCATAAATTCCTTGAGCGGGAACTGAAGCTCTGTACAAGGTTTTAGCTGCCACAGTCTTCTTGTATGGCCATTAGAGAGCCACTTAATCTCACTGTTTTTCAACACTCCCCTCAAGACTGATAAACATTCATTAATATTTTGTTGTGGTTTGAAGTTATAAAGTAGTGCACTGTCAAGTCATAGCAGTATTTAGATAAAATGCAGGGAAAATTCTCGATTATCTGGATATGCAGTGGAGAAAACAAGTTTATTCAAGTAACAGTATCTACGATAGTTAATGTTTGTGTAGAAGGATGATGATGGTAAGAAATATCTTGCCAGTGTCTCAGCAATATTTCCTTAGCAATCAAGAAATTAAAGTTGAGCTGCAAACATTTTTCTTGCTTTGTGAATGATTATTTCCTCTAAGGATCTCCTGAAATCTGAGATGTGCAATAGCTCTAACATTTCTTTTCCCATACAGACTTAGTTTTGTAAGCAAGAAATAAAATTAAACCCCGGCATAGCAGTATTTTAAAAAGGAAAGGCAGTAGCCTTGAATTATCCGTGTTGATTTGACAAAGCCAGTGATGCTGCAGATATAATACACGGCACTGCTGTCACATCACCAAGTGACATCTTTTTATCCAAAGTGAAAATGAAATGTCAAAGTGAAGGAGTTCTGCAAGTCTTCTTGTGCTGTTTGCAAAACATGTAAAGCTCACTTTTGTGCTGTAAGGTGGGCGTTTACCAGAACTTTGCTTTAAATTGGAGGTTGCTAAGGTGGCGAGGTCTAGCTGAGGTTCCCTAACATTCTTCTTACCTAGGACCCTGTTGTAAGTTACTTTTAACCTTGCCAGACATGAGTTTTTTCGGCTTGAGATTATCAATCCTTCATATATTTGCATCTTGGGTTTGTTTTGGAGATGCTTTCACCATTTAAACATTTTTTGAGAATGTTAGCAGAAGGAATGTATCCATAATAAATGTTTTACAATTGCTTTCATGGTAGTCCTGTTCCTCTTCATTTTGGAGATTCTCCTCTGATTTGCCAGGAATGCTTTCCTGTTGTAGGGTCCTGTTAATACCGATATGGAAACTTCCTCCAGAGGCCCTTTTCAGTTTCTTTGTGCTCTACAGAAACTTCCTGACTTATGACCAACCCTCTGTGGAGATTTTGTCTGCACTGAGAGATGGCTGCCATTGACAGAAGTGTGTGCAAACCATTGCCCAGGAGAGGATGACCAAGGTACAAAGAGTATTGCTGAGCTTTCTTGTCAATCCCTACCACAGCTTGCTGAAACTGGAATTAAAAAAACCCCCCAAAATTGCAAAAAAACTCCCCAAACTCAAAACCACAACAACAACCAGCCAAACAGAAAACAAACGTACAAAATGCCCACAAAAAAACCAACCAACCAAAAAACTAAAAATGCAAAATAAAACCCCACCAAAAAAAAAAAAATAATGCATCTCTTAACTGAGCAAACTTGAGCTGGTAGCTGCCTGGTCAAGATACACAAAGACGGGACACGTGAAAGAAAATGGAGTTAGATCCTTAAGCTAAAGTAGGCATTATAATAGGTACTCAGTGGCTTCTATGCTGAGATGTTTGCAAGAGCTATTCTTAGATTGTCTTCACCACTGTGGGTTTGACCTTGCAATCTTAAATATTTCACTTAACACAGCTCTTGAAATGGGTGCAGAAATCAAGCAATGCAATATGCAAGTAAATTCAGACCAGTGTTTACCTTCTGGACCTTCTATATGCTTGTCATCTACGTGCAGACAAAAAGGAAGATTGGAAAATTTCCCCAGCCCATATAACTTCATCAGCGTGAGAGGAAAGCATATATGAATATAAAAAGGAATATATTGGAATGAATTTAGTTTGCCCATCTACTTCTAACAAATTTTTCAAAAGCTAAATGATGCCAAATCATAGTCAGAACACAGTGAGCAGGAAAGACCAGCTATGAGCAGTACTTGGGTTTATGAGATTGACAGTGCTTGGTTGATACCACCAAATAATTTCTTTTCCTCACTTGCTCTCTTGTAATCCTGAACCTGTTAATTTGTCAATTTGTCACCTGTTAACTCTTACATGAGGAGAGCAGAAGCTGTAAGAGATTTTAGCTGGCACTCTTCAGCTTGTATCAGCCAGTTCTTGCAGGTAGGACATGATCCTTCTGTTTGTGTTGCTCTTGGGGCCTGTCCTGGGATTTCATTTCGTTTTATTATAGGACAGGCTGAGGTCCAAATGTGTTGCAGGTCTTATATGAAGAAAATAATTTGAAATGTGATTTACAGGTAAGGAACTGAGACACAGGGAGGTAAAAGTGACTTAGCTTAGTCATGAATCCTTTGGAAAAGCCATGGGATGGAACAAGTCCCAGTCCAGTGCCCTAATCATACAGCCAGCCTTCTACTTCAGCTGATGTTCAGCTGAAGTCGTTGGAAGAGTCTTGAGGGCATGAATACAAGAAAGACTCAGGTATGGTGTGTGTGAGACAACACAGCAGGCCATAAGTGAACCAGGAGGTTCCTGGAAAGTGCTGATGTCAATTTCCTTCTCCAAGTGGCAGAGGAAAGATTGAGGAGAGATTCTGTCATGGACGTTTTCCTCACCAACAGGGTGAGGCCAGTGGGGAATGTGAAGCTCAAGAGAAGCACTGGCTGCAGTGATCATGAACTCCCATGATTCTCTGAAAGGCTGGAGTTCAAGTTTTTAGGGCAGTGCAGAGGGTCTGCAGCAAACTCACTGCTCTGGACTTCAGGAGAGCAGATTTTGGCCTCTTCAGGGATCTGCTTGGTAGAGTCCCATGGGATAAAGCCCTGCAGGGAAGAGCAGCCCAAGAAAACTGATTGATATTCAAGGACCTACTCTGAGCTCAGGAGCAATGTATCCCAACAAGGACGAAGGCAGGCAAAAATCCCAGGAGACCAGATGAACAAGGAGCTCCTGGACAAACTCAAACACAAAAATGAAGTCTGCAGAGGGTGGAAACAAGGACAGGTAGCCTTGGGGGAGAAATAAAGTTTCCTGAGCTGTCAGGGATCAGGTTAGGAAAGCTAAAGCCTGGGTAGAATTAAACCTGGCCAGAGGAATCAAGGGCAAGAAGAAAAGCTTCTATAGGTACAGCAGGGATAAAAGGAAGCCTGGGGAAAATGTGGGCCCCCTCCAGAAGCAAATGGGAGACCTGGTTACCTAGGACATGGAGGGCTGAGGTAATAAATGACTTTTTTTCTTGGTCTCCACCCACGGGTTCTCCAGCCACACTGCCCAAGGCACAGAAGGCAAAGGCAGAAAGGACTGGCAGAATGAGGAACCATCTTCTGGAGGATAAGATCAGGTTTGAGAACATTCAAGAAACCTGAAGGTGCACAAATCCATGGGATGTGAGAAGATCTCGAAGGAACTGGCGGATGAAGGGTTTAAACCACTATCCACCATATTTGAAAAGTCATGGCAGACTAGTGAAGTTCTCACTGAGTGGATAAGGGGAAACCTCCAATCTTTAAAAAGGGTAAAAAGAAAGGCTGAGAGAACCACAGGCCATTTAATTTTACCGTGGTACCTGAAAACATTATGGAATAGATCTTCCTGGAAAATATGTTAAGAGACATGAAATATAAAACATAATTGGTGACAGACAACATAGCTTCACTAAGGGCAAATCACACCTGACAGATTTGGTGGCTTTCTATGGAGCAGTGAGATTGTTGGTGGGTGAGGGAAAAGCAGCTGACATCATCTACCTGGGCCTGTGCAAAGCATTTGACATTGTCCCTCACATTATCCTTGTCCCTGAACTGGATCTGATGGATGGAATACTGGGTGGATAAGGAATTGGCTGGACAGTCATGCTCAGAGTTGCTGCCAGTGCCTCAATGCCTGGGTGCAGAGCAAGTGGTTCCTCAGGTGGGACATCTCTGTCAGTGACATGGACACTTTCATCAACAATTTAGCAAATTTTCTTAACTATGTGCTGTGGTGGACATGCTGGAGGGAAAGGATGGATCCAGGAGGACCTTGATAGGCTTCAGAAGTGGGTCTGTGTAAACCTCATGAAGTTCAACAAGGCCAAGTGCCTGGTCCTGCACATGGGTCAGGACAATCCAAAGCACAAATACAGGCTGGGCAGAGAACAGATGGAGCGCAGCCCTGAGGAGAAAGACTTGGGGGTGTTGGTTGGTGAGAAGCCCAACATGACCCAGCAGTGAGAGCACACAGCTCAGAAACCAACAGTGTCCTGGGCTGCATCACAAGCAGCAGGTCAGGAGAGAGGACTCTGCACCTCTACTCTGCTCTTGGGAGACCCCACCAGCAATGCTGGTGTCCCCCCAGCATAAGAAAGACATGGAACTGTTGGAACAGGCTGGAACAACAATTATTATATTATTTCTGCTGGCACAAAAATTATTAGAGGGATGGAACTCCTCTCCTATAAAGACAGACTGGGAGAGTTGATAAGGGTTGTTCAGCTTGGAGAAAAGAAGGCTCTGGGGAGACCTTACAGACTCTCCCAGTATCTAAAGAAGCTAAAAGAAATCAAGAGGGAGCCCTTTTATAAGGGTGTGTAGGCACAGGACAAGGGGTAATGGCTTTAAACTGAAAGAAGGCAAATTTAGATCAAACACTAGGAAGAAATTCTTCACTGTGAGGGCGGTGAGAGACTGGCACAGGGTGCCCAGAGAAGCTGTGGCTGCCCCATCCATGGAAGTGTCCAAGGCCAGGCTGGATGAAGCTCTGAGCAACCTGGTCTAGTGGAAGGTGCTCCTTGCCCATGGAACACGGGCTGGAATGAGGCGATCTCCAAGGTCCCTTCCAACCCACACCTTTCCACGGCTGTATAATTCTGTGAATCATTTGTTTTGTGCAGCTTGGAAGTCAGCATGGCCAGGTCATTCTGCTGCCAAAGGGAGGCCAGGAAGCAATCAGACATCAGGCAGTTTCCAGGCCAGGCACTTCATTAAGTCACCCTTGCCCAACATCTTCACTGTCAGCCCCACAACTGTAAACTGCAGTTTATTTCTGAAAGCTGCTCCCAAGAGAGTTGATCTTCTCTAAGGACAGAATGTTGAGTACTCAGTCCGAGATCCCAGACTCATACTTACTATTTATGTGTTCTCAGCGTATGGTGGTCCAAGCATACTTTATGCAAAAATAAATCTTCGCCTAACTAAGCTCATTTTCCTCTTTGTGGAGTCCAATTTGCTGTAGCTCTGTTTATGTAAGATACAGATGAATCTTATTAGAAATATTGGATTACAGTAGTCTTGACAGATTAAAACAATTGCAGGAAAACGTGGACCTATTTACACATTGGAATGTACAAGAGTATATCGTGACCATACCAACATTACTCCTGATCAGTAACAGTGATTTCTGTTCGGAAAAAATGTCGACTTTTAACACATGGTGATACTTGAAACTTCGGGTTTTTTTGAAATTTTAGAGAACTGTGGAGTACTAAACTAAAAATGGTTGTAGTGACCAACAGGATTTACTGAAATGCAAAGCCTTCAATAGCGCAGTATAATGCAGATTTAGAAATTAATTTCTTTAACTCTTCAGAGATGCAAGAAAGGGCTGCTTATACACAGTACAGCTGTGTTAAATTATTTCATCAGAGAGTCCCATTCCACATTTGACTGAAGATGGTGAAATCTGTGTCTATCCCACTGGGTAGTAATTCTTACTATGTTAAAATCTTCCTGATGGCCTATGGAGGTGAAGACAAGACCAATAGTTTGCATTTGGCCTTTTTTTTTTTTAATGAACCTGTAATGGATACTAATTAGCCTGTCATTTCACTTATCTTCTCATGACACAACATATACAACACAATGTCACACATGCTTTAGTTAATTTTTATGGATGCCTCTGACAAGGAGGTTTTGGACCCAAACCCTTTATCTGTTTTGAGAAATCCCTCCTTCTCCTGCATGAACAAAAGCATAGAAATATACTCCACTTTTACCAATTCAAAGATTCTTTAAGCCACTTTACTGAGCATTTTTAATATTCTTTTTTAAAGGGCGTCTTTCTAAGTTGCTGTTTTAGTCAGTAATTTGTGAAGCATTGTTTTAGGTAATGTTCAACAATTACTCAAAAGACAGGAAGTGATTACTCATGTTCTTCCTTTAAACTTGCTTTCTACCCATATCACCTCATATAGACTTGGTTTTGGATGATGAAATAAACAAAATTAAGCAGTGGTACTCAAAATCTATAAAACTCTTTTGAGTCTGAATGGGCATAGTTACAAGAATCTCATATGTCTAAAAGAGGAGAATTGTCTTAAGAGTCCTGTTAAAAAAATATATATAGCGATCAAGAGATACTCAATAAGGTCTTATGGGGTTTGTGCACAGTTTCTCACTCTTGAGTGTCTTTTTCCAGAAATCTGGCATCAGAGATAAATATTGTGCTGATGTAAGCACACCTGTGTTATGCATATGCAGAGCCTTATTCCACCTTGATGATCTCTGGTGAATACTCCATTTATGTCTGGTCTGAACTTGTGAAGTGAGTTGCTGGCAGAAGCGCCAAGGATGTCAGAATCTTGTCCACAGAGAGTGTGCGACAGAGGAATCTCAACAGTGGTGATCAAGCTGATCCAAACATTCCCTGTGGATGGAGAGCTCTGTGAACACATCTCTAGCAGAAGGCCAGGTGAGATGCCATGTGCCTGGTCACGGAAATGTGACTTCACCCACTCCCTTGGTCAGCATCCAGAGAAGAACTCATGCAACAGCAGTGATTAAAAGCCTGGATCTGGGTCCGAGTCTGAACCTCCATATCTCCATGACTTGGTGAGCATGGGTGTCCACCTGCCAGTCAAATTCCGTCTTCAGCTTTGACTGCTCTGTGACTGTAGTTTCAAAATATGACTGTCAACCTGTCCTTGGAAATTTTGGGGACAGGCATAGTTGCAAAAAAATGAACCCTACCCAAGGCATTCAGGCTGCCTGCTACGGAGACTGCAGTCCTTGGAGTTCACCCAGCTCAGCATCCTCAGAGGAAAGCCTGTGTTCTGTCCCTCATCTCAGTTATCTAAGAGATATCTGAGTTTAGAGAGAGCTTCCAAACCCTGTCTGGCTTGTAAAGTTGTTTTCTCCCGGTGGAGGTGGATGGGGAAAAAAACTCACTAGACTAACTACAGTCAGTGAAAACATCACTGAACATCTGGGACTAAGGAAGTGTTGGCACTAAAAACAGCCACCACTTAAAATGCCAGCACTTACAGAAGTTGATGTGTTATGGCATCAGTATTAGGCTCCCACACTCAGCAAGAGAGAAACTTTGGGGTATCTCATTTAGTCCCGGTAAGTGCTGGGCACCAGGAGGTCTCTCATGTTGCGTGTGCTGTGTACAGGGCTGTAGCTTTCAATGGATTCCCTTCCCAAAGCTCTATTAGGAAGGAGAACTCATCTTCATTGTTCACTGTCTGAGACGAGATAATGGGGGAAGGCAAAGCTCCTCCCCTGCTATCTCCCCACAGACTTTGAACAGGTAACTACCTGGAAAAGTCTTTGAATCTCTTAGAGGGAATTCATGGGTCTCCTTTGTCAAGCTGAAAGAAGTGTGCCTGCTCTTGCCAATGCTGAGCTGTGTGACAGCATGCTACTAAATCTGCTTTTAGCTGCTTCAGAGGTATGTGAAGCAAGGAAGAAAGCAGAGTATCAGTGGGTGAGCTTTTAATGGGGTGGGAGACAGACTGCAGCTCTTTTCTCCATCATTCTGGAGACCATCACGAAAAATGTTGCTATTTCCTTCTCTCTCCTGAGGTTTCGTACTGTTACTGTACCTTCACTCAAAACAGTCATTCTCCAGGTATGCCACCCTGAGTGATCCCTCAGATTTGTGTACGTCTTTGCAAGAAGGTGTGATACACAACTTTCATCTCCAGTTTGGTGAGAAAAGAACAAATGCAGCTCTCCAGCAGCCTAAAGCATGTCCTGCTGTGGTTTTCCACCCTTAATAGTATTAGACCAGAGCTAGAAATAAAGGGAGATAGTAAGAGTCTCTAGGCATAAATTTGTTGGTTACAGCTTGGAACCCCTTCAGATAAATAAAACCATAATCCAGCCCCATGTTACCATTCAATGTCCCATCATTCCTCTTACATACAATATCTGAACACATTTGTCTGGGGCATCTAAAGTTGTCTTTTTTTTTTTTTTTTAAGGGAGACTAGTTTAATGTTTACCTGTCTCCTGTACCCAAATGAGTATTTAGAAGAAATATATTAAAAATCTTTCTTGCTACAGGTGTCATACTGATTATACCTGGTTTGGTTCTTCCTTGGACAGTTAAATTGAAGTAGCTCTTACTTCCCACCAATCTTTACCTCATTGCTTTGTACAGACAGTGCTGGGCCAGATATGCATTAACTGGGAGTTGAAAACCATTCTCCAGCTCTGACACATTTAACCTGATTTATTTTTTTCAATGACATCTCTTCTTTCCATCAGAACTGCTAATGACAGTGAGTCTGTAACATGCTATTTCTGCTTGAGGTGAGATTTTTGACTCATTGTGCAGCTCCTTGAAGACGTGGAGTCTGTTTAGAAATGTTGGTTTTCTCCCCTCTCTAGGTCTTTTACATTCATTGAGCATTTAGTGAGCAATGCTCTGTGGAGTGGGGTATCCATGGAGACTCCTGGTTTTCCAAGTTTTTGTTGGTTGTGGCTACCACCTAAACAACACACGTGTCTGCTTTCTGGTAGCCTCAAAATATGAAATGTAGCTTACACTGAAGGTAATCCATTTGATTTCAGGGAGAATTCTGTCACAGTCAAGGGCTGCTGAGCATGGTTGTATCTGCTCTCCTGCTTTTTAAGCTTCCATTCCCACTTTGGGACACTAATCCTTGACAGCCTGGGGATGAGGAAACACATGGCTCAACAGAATCACTGAATTCATGGTGACAGAGAGTAACTAGTAACAGAGCTCTGACCAGACATTTCAACCCCAAGAACAAACCCAGAGCCTTTTAGAGTTCTCAAGTAAACTTTAATCAAGCCTTTTGTACAATTACTCTTTCTTTTCCATGACATCATCTGGAAGCAGAATCGCAGTGCGTGTATGTGAATGCAGAATGTGACCTATGCTTAATAATCTCTTAAAGATTTGTTGTTACAGACAGTCAGGTGGGAGTGCAGCATCACTTCCCCAGCAGTATATTTTTAAAGAACACGCTCTGATTTTTAGCCTATTTTTCACATTAGGAAAAGTAGGCCTCAAATACTTGTGAAAATGTGGATACCAACAAGAATTTCGGCTGCTCTCTTTCATGAGATGAAGAGATGCTTAAGTCTAATAATCACAGTAATGGATTTTTTTTTTAAATAAGAAAACAGAAAATCAATGAATACAAACATCCATACCCTGTTACTAATCCTACACTTAATCTGACTAAGTGCTGCTGGTGATTTTGCATGTGAGAGAAGATGTGTCTTTGACAGGGAGTTTGAGAAAGTGACTATTTAACTGGCAATTCCCCTGTTGCCACTGAGATCAAAGGCACACCAAAGCTGCTAACCTGGAATATAAAGTGTGCTAAGAAAGTGTGAAAAGAAGCAACAGATACCTCAGGAAAACAGCTACTTTACAGTATTGCTGCAAGAACTAAATTTGTTCACTTGTTTTTGGCATTGCTCCCTGTATCTGACTCAGTGATATTTTCCTAGCTGCCCTTACGGTATTTTTTTTTTTTTTTTTTTTTGCTCCTAAGAACCAATTTGGATAATAATGTGTCTGAAAAGTGTGTCTTGCGTGCCTGGTATTTGTCATAGAATCTCTAGTTCTCCTGTGCAGGATGGCTCAGTCATTCTGCTTTGACAGTGTAGACAGGCCTTAAAAGAGAGTGCAGGTGCAATATCCTTCCTCCCTCCACCTGCTGATGAAAAGCTGGACCAGATCCCTGGAAATGTACCCCTAGTGGGCTACATGTCCCAGTGCTGTGAATGCCACAGTGTTCTGGACTTGCATGGAACTGATGATCTCGCCTTTAACTGAGCACTCTGAATGTGCCTCTCTGTCGTAGAAGAAATATTTGCTCTCGGCTGGCAAGGCAGGACTGTAGAAAGAGGAAGTGAGTCTGTTCTCCTTTTTTAAATGTTTCTTCTTTCTTCAAGCTGTTAGCTGGTTAGATTTTTCACTTGATTATTCATCAAGGTTTGGTGAGCTGCCTACATGCAGAGGCAGACGGGGGTTTCCAGAACTGTGGCTTTACCTTGGTAATTCATGGAATTACCCATGGAAATGTTTTCGCTGACCTCTGACTAGGGGCAGGCTTGGACCTCTTTAGTGTTTTGTTCCAGCCATCAAAATCAGGGCAGCCTTTTCTGCAGAGGAACTGGGCACCATGTAGCCATCACTCTGCCCAGCACTTTCTCTGCCAGCACTGAGACTGGAGTTACCTGTGGAGAGAATTCAGGCCTTCCCTGACAAACAAATGGTACAGGAGAAAACAAACATGATGGGAAGTGCAGAATGTTCCTCCTTGTGCGGATGACTTAAAAATTTTATTGTGTTTTTTCTAAAGAGAAACCAGCCCTACTTTGCAATGAATCAATGAAGGTTTAGTAATATGAACAAATGAACTTTGAATTGTGCAATTGAGTCTTTCAAACTGCACTATTAGGAATGATATTGTCTGCATCTCTTTAAAAGTCCAATTTGTTCCTAAGCCACAGATACTTTAAATTGTCAACGATTTTGTGAAAATCAATGAGAATCATGTAGACAAAACTCAGAATATCATTTTAACCATAAATTATGCACCTGATGAATCCCATCACATGGTCACAGTAGACAACAGAGGAGCACAGAAGTACAGTGCCCTCGTTGCCTTTGTTTTCAGTCCATGCGCTACTTCCAGTGTTGGTGATCAGGAGGGAAACATCAGTTACAAACCTCATGGGTCTGGAAATTAGGCAACATTCTTAGCGATGCAGTTGAAAAAGTGCTTTTAGATAAATAGTATACATCATATAATTCAGCACATAATTTATCTTTCAAGTGTTCTGTCAATTTTCCCATTGAGAAAACTCCTCAGGTTTTCCAAAGCTGATGTTCTCTCTGGTGAGCTCTGTCTTTTCCCAACAGCGGCTCATGATTCTTGCAGCTACAAGAAGGTGATTAATCAGTTTAACCTGACAGATCTTAAGTCTTCCAACTGCCAACCTCACAAAAATTCCAGCAGACTCCCAAAAATATCTTGATATAATCTTAGTAATATGGAGTCTGATCCTCCAGTTCTTGGAGGTTGTTGGCAGTTCTGCTGGAGCTGGTGGTATGCACAATAAGTGCATGTCCCCGTGGAAGGTTATTAAAACCAAAACTGTTTCCCAATCTTGCACAGAAATTCATTTTCAGATGAAGAAAGGTGGGAGGGGGAATTCCTTATTATTTTAGTGTTGAAGATTAAATCTCATGTTTTTTTTCTTGCTGAACTCCTTCATAAAAATTATTTTATCAGCCTTTTCCTTCCTCATTGCTCTGGTTTTGGTGGAAAGGTGGTAACTCCCAGCTGAATTTACATGAGGGATGTCGTCTTGGATCAAATGGGAAGAGTTTTACCTGAGGCACAGTGTGTGTCCATGATTACTGCTTGGAGCAGAAAATTCTTGATGGATTCCTCCCAGAGCAGGAGGCATGGGCAGGGATGGAGAGACAGTGATAGGCTTGGTTCAGGAACACATGCTGGGTCCACTGTGCTCATTCCCAGCCAGCAAGAAAATGAGCAAGAGGCGCAAAAAACATTGAGAGATGTAGATGAAAGTATATAAAATTAAAAGGAAGAAATTTAAACAAAACCTTACAGCAGAAATTTTCTCCAAAATCTGTCACTGCTTTTCATGCTGGAGCAAAAAAAAAGGAATGGAGCCTTTCAAGCATCTTCTTGGCAAGTCCTGTTGATAGTGTGGACAGTTTTTGTCTCCAAGGAGGTCAGGAAGGATGGGAAAATACAGAGGGAGACATGTCCATAAATGAAGTTTCACAGTAGGCCACTGACAGAGGAAGTAGCACTGGCAAAAGCGTGTCTTGCACATGTCTAGATGAGGTAGAAACCAAGGCCAGTTTCTTCCTTAAAGCTTTTTGGATCCTACTCACATATTTCTCATTTTTGCATAAAACCTGCTGAACTGTTGCTGTGACCAGTTGCTTCTTCATTTGAGTCATCCCCTTTCAGTACACAATCCAGATGGTGGCTGTTCTTCATGAAAAGAGCTATTGTTGCATCCTATTTTTTTGGTTAGTAAATGTGATTTAAATGACTCGGAAAAAAATATTGACAATTTTTTATTGAAAAAGTTTGCATCTCTCAATTTTCTGCTTTCCTCAAAACTGAGAAATTACTTAAAATTTCAATTTGCCAAAACCTTGGGATTTTCCTGCATAATATAACTATTGTGTAAGTTTTAAAAGCCTATTTTGAAGTTTTCTGGTGGTTTTCAATGATAAAATGCAGGGAGAAATAAAATAAATTCTTTGCTTGTTTGTTTTAAGGTCATCATTTTAGAGCTGTTTGAAGTGAAAGCAGCTTTAAACCCTTCTGCAGAAAACCCCTTTCATTTTCAATCAGCCCCAGTGTACTTTAATGCCTGGAAGAGCAGATGCAGATTCCCAAGTTATGAAGTTAGGGTGAGTTAAACTCACACGGTGTGGTTGCAACTCTGACACACTAATTTTAATTTTCTTTTGGTATTTTACTTGGATGCCTGCAGAGTCTAACAAAACATCCCCTTAGTGCTGCTGAAGAGAGCTAGGAATGGATCATAACTGTTGGAGGGTCTCCACCACTGCAAGGTCTTATAAAAAGGATTTAATGAACCTTTGACAGGAGTAGTTTTTGTTTTCCTGACCCAGTTTTAGTGTAGTGGGGTAAGATAGATAATGGCTTTGTATCCCTGTTTCCAAAAAGGATGGTCTTACTAAACATTTCTAAAAGTCAGTAGGCTCCAACAATATTCAGGAACTCCTAAAGCTCAGTGGAGACTGCAAAACACACACTGGAAAACCTACCCACCCTGATATCAGGGCTGCTCTGGTGGGCACAGCCATCAGTATCCCAGCTTAAAGAGGTTATTTTTTCCTGGATTGCCTGAAAGGGTAAAGTCTCCTCTGCAGGAAGAAGTTATTCTGAGCGAAGACGAGACATGAAGTCAAGCTGCTACAGCTTCATACAGAAGTAAGCCAGAAAAGTCTTCAACAAGAGCACATCTTTTGTCTTCTGTGCTGACAGAGCTGCAGAGCACACAGTGGTCCTGCCTGGCTTCTCTTTGTCCCCTCTGCAAAACTTGGTGCCCTCAGTGTGCATAAACTTCCTGAACAGAAAAATGGAACATTGTCTTATCAGAATAGAGGCTTTGATGCTTTGATTTCTGTGGGCAGAAGCTCTGCTCTTTTGTGGACAATTCTGACCAAGAGAAGGTTTTGTCCTTGTGGTGGGGCAGCAGCACTTTGTCTTGTTTTCTTCACACCTTTGTGTTCAGGCTTGGTTTATATTTCAACTATACAGCAGTTTACCAAACAGTAACTTTGGAGTTTTTTGAAATTACTGAGAAGTGACTTAGAAAAAGCTTCTCTTTGGAAGGTACCCAATGCTTTGACTTAATCTTGAAATAATCCCTGAAATTCACTGCAATCAAACCTTAGTCAAAGACAGACTGTATTGCATTCTCCGACTAACAAGCTGCTTTTTCTGAATTTAAATATCTGAGTGAAAACAATAGGTGAGATTTTCCATTACGGAACGAAACCTGATTTTTTCAAAACCTATCCTACTGAGTCCTTCTAGCTCATCAAACAAAAACTGTTAGGTGTTTTTTTCATTATCTGTTGTTGGTATGCTGACCTGTTCTTTTTTTAAACTTTGATTATTAAAACGTTACAGTAAAGCATTGCTGTTCTGGAAAGAATAAGTGCATGAGCAGAAATCTCTCAATTTCTACAGATTTCTGCCCATGCTTCAACTTTGTGTAGAAACTGATTTACAGAACCAAGGAAAATAAGTTGAAAAGTAAACACAAACTTCTTCCTTGGCTACAGGGAGAAAATAATTCTGAAGTCTGCTTACCCAGAGGAAGGCTACAGAAATCCATGTGTACATGTGTATGACAAAGCAATTTTGCATCGGAAACTTACCTTGAACAGCCATGTCCCCTGCAGACTGAAATATTTTGGTATGGTTTACAGGATTAAGCATTACGTGGGGGTTTCTTGGAGAAGTGTAATCACCATTTTCATGCAGAGGAACAGCATGCACGGCATTCACACCAAGAACTTTCTGTGACTGTTTTACTCAACTAGTGCAGAAAACGACTAGTTAGACTGGAAACCACTGAAAGTGGTTTGGTTTGAGAATGGTGGGGTTTAATGCTTTTAAAATGCACTTAAGTCAAATTCTAAGGCAGGCAGTTTGTTCCTATATGTGCATGCAGGGTATTTCTCAGCAGATCTTTTTGAAAGGTAGAAACACTTAACTAGGTACAGTTCACCATTTCCTTAATTACAGTAATTTTTGGTTATTCATGTCCAGATCTATAATTTGGAGGGATTCAAAGACCAGCCATGTTTAGTAGTCACCATGTCTAATGTGTTCAGCTCTGCAGTTCTCAGCCAAGAATGAGTGGTATGTGCATACCAGAGCAAATGGAAAAAAAGGGTCTGTGAGTATTCATTGAAATTCAAAAGTCAGTTTTAATTCGGTGATGTTCACGGAATGTTGCCATTCACTTCCTACAATCAGATTTTGAGCGTTTGTGCGAGAAATCAACCAGGCCACAATTTTGCCCTGGGTTTTAATTGCAGGTTAATTTAAAATTGAATATTTAAGGCATGGATTTATGGGAAAAAATTGAAAGCATGAAACATTAATAATATTTTCAAGTTGGGTTTAGTTGGTTAGGTGTCATCACGCTCTGCCAGTCCCCTCTTGGGTGCTTTTCATGCATGACCAAGTGTCTGAAGATCAAACCTTATAGACAAATCCAGCTACTACTTTTTCTTACTGATTTCATGCAAAAACCCAGTTTGGAGTGATGAAGTCTTGGGGCTGGTTCACCATGAATGTGATAAAGAAAATAGATTATTTATTTAAAGTAATCAGGAAAAATTTAAAGTAATCAGGAATCAAGAGAGTATATTTGATCCTATTAAATCCTAATTTTTTCCTCTCTCTGGTTTGGTTCAGGAATGATGGTCTCTCCATCAGCTGAGATACATTGGACTGGATTTTTTTTAAAATGTAGCCCCAGCAGAGACAGGATTTTGCATTTACCATTAATAAACAGGTAAGTCAGGAGATGCTGAACCTCAGCTGCAGCTTCTACAATCCTTAAGTCATAGTATTTCCTGAGTTACAAATACCCATAGAGACCCTATGTCATAGAATCACAGGTTGATTTGAGTGGGAAAGGACCTTAAAGCTCATCCAGTCCCATCCCCTGCCATGGGGACACCTTCCACTATCCCAGGTTGCTCCAAGCCCCATCCAACCTGGCCTCGGACACTTACAGGGATGGGGCAGCCACAGCTGCTCTCTCTTAAGGACATAAAGGATGAAAGAAGCTTGGTAGGTGTGATATACATGACGAATGTTCTCTTTTGGAGGCAACAAAAATGTTCTGCTAAAGAAAAAAAGATATAATTTCATAAGGGACTGTGGAGAAATTAATTTTTCAAGGTGTTAGTTTAAAGTTTGAAAGTTTTTGACATGTAAAGGGCTTAGCAGCCCCATGAAACAGTGTAATCTTTTGGTTATGCTGTTGCTGTCCATATCAGTCTATTTATATGTCTGCCTAGGGTTAAGATCAAGGGCATTTTTCAAAAACTTTCTTTAATTCCTGGATTGCAATTCAAATAAAAATCAAAGATACCTAAGAACATCTTATGACTTGTAAAATTTTCTCTTCTTGATGCTAAAAATGCTGTTGAAGATCTCTCTTCCTTTAACTTATGATCAGTGCTACCCAGTGTGATCTGGGTTACTCAATTCTTGCTAAAAATTCTTTGGTAAAGACTATTTTTTATTTTATTTTTTAAAATTTTTTTTTACAATTATGTTTGAAATTTCAGATGCCTTGTTTAATACATTTCTGCTAAGCTGCTAATGAAATGTAGAGGACAGAGAAATACAAGCATTTTGTTTTTAAAAAACAGAAATGAGATTTAATTAATGAAACGGCAATCACTGCAAAGAAGAAAACCAGTGAGAGCAAACTAAGGAGTCATGAACCACCACATGAGAATTTTATTTACTACAGTTTTCAGTGTGTTCCTCAAGTAATGATAATTTATACTCCTGAGAGTCCTAATAATATGCTGAGGGTGAGGTGTGAGGTTTCTGTGACTGTGTGGTTGTGGGGTCAGGATCTCTAACACATGTGTAGGAAAAGCGAATGTGTGTGCACATTCCTGTTGTGCCTCCTGAAAAATGGTCAGTTTCTGCATACTGGAATGGCACCAGCTGGCTGCTTTGATACTTTTGTTTTTTAATAGTTTTTACAAGTAAATTAAAGGGAATTGTACAGTGCCCTTCTCTGTTAGAGGAGTTATTTCCACATCTTCAGGTTAGATGTGAAACGAAACCTGGAGTCGGTGTACACCAAAAAATTCCTTCCACTGGAAAAATCTGGGTGACATCCCTAATGATGACTGCAAAAAGGTTTCACTGAAAACACTGGACGCTTCTTCTCAGCTGTCATCTCAGTCTTCTTCTGAGTTAGAACAGTAACTTCATTATGGTTCTCGTATGGCACACACATGGAAGATACTCCAGACCCTACAGATGTGTAATGTGTAGAAACAGTGGCAAAAATACAACAGCAGCTTGAGTGGGGGATCCAAACCATGGGTTTATATTAATCCATGACAATTGACTAATGAAGTCATCCAGACTGGGCAAGGTTACAGGAGACTGGGCTGGAAAGCCAAGAGCTGGGCCGTGCTTTTAGGATGTGCAGATGTGCTTAAGGCAATAGGCCTGCACTCAGGAGTATGTGGAAGCCAAATTGTGCCTCCAAGATTCCCCAGCCAGAGCCCCAGTGCATGTGCCTGCCTGATCAAGTATAATTTGTCATTTGTATAACATGCAACAGTCAACCAGTTTATTTGGACAGCTTTTTGGCTGAATTCTGGGCTCAGTTCAGTCCCTGCAACCTGTGACCTTAGTGCTGCTGAATGGGTGTAAGAGAGCAGAGGATTTATTTTTGTGTGTTTCTTTTTAAACCATGGATGTGTTGAAATCCTAGGAAAAGCTGGAGCTATTTACTATGTTCCACAAAACACATCCCAATCAAGTTATAAAGTGATGGCTTTGCTCTATCAGGCTTCCTGATGGAACACTAAGAAATGCAGGTGAAGGAAGACTTCTAAGAAGCAACATACCTCCTCTGCTCTCTTTTTTGAGGTTTTTGTCCTTAATTAATGAGCAATGCAAAATTTAAAAAGTTCTGCTGTATTTAATGGAAATGAAGAATCTATTCCATGTAAATGATACCTTAGGAGAGGTGGGCATCAAGTTGCCTCTGAATTTCTCTACACTCTTGTGTGCTATGACAGCATATATTTCTATAGACCACTGAGTATGGCAACTTAAAATATGATAGTAAGTATACCCTTCTCATGCTCCAGTAGGTTTTGGTGGCCTCTGTAGCAAGGGAATCTTCTATATCTGGAAAATATTGTTCAATATTTTTGGTTCTGTCAGGCAGAGGTGGACCTGTAGCTCCCCTGCAGGGTTATGCTGAAGGCCAGCACAACTCCTTTGTGCTTACTTAATCATGACAATTGTCACTACATATCTTTATTTTTTTTCCTAATTTTCAATAGCTTAAGTGTATATTCAACAGGGGGAATATGTTTTCAAAAAGAATACTATCTTGGAAACTGTTAATGTTGACACAGACATTTCTGACACACTTTTCCCTTGCCTCTGCTGCTTCTGATTTCCAGCAATGCCTTAGATCCCTGAGCCAGAAGAGTGGGAGCAGTTCCCCACTTCTCCCCACATCTCTACTATTTAACCTACAGTAGTTTGGGGTAGGTAGTTGGAGTGGGCAGAGCAACACACAGGCACAAAAATCCCCCCTAAATGGAAACCAAAGTATCCAAGAGCTTGGGTTTTGGTGGCTAGGAGAAGGCATTTCAAAACAGACCATGTTACACAGCTGACTTTTGGATGGAGAAGCTTCAGGGTAAAGAGGGACACAGGGACCCAGAGGAGGCGTGGAGATTTGAGTTTCCTTCACAGAGGTTTGTTTGGAAGTTAAAAGCAGGAGCATTTCTTGAGTATCTTGTGCTGATGTCAGCGCAATCTCTGGGCAGGTTCTGTGCCAATGATTTGGAATTTCCTGGGGAAAAATTGTTGTGTCAAAAGAAAATGTCTGAGCAGCTCTAGAGCTTAGTCAGTATAACATCACCACACATGGGACCACTCACAACACACCATGGAGCCACACACCTCACCCTGCCATTTCACTGCCTGGAATTTAAGATCTCTTAGCAACCAAAGGAAGATGGTTGGTGTGTTTGCCCACATTATTTCAAGTCATAAAGCTGACAGGAAAAGAATTCCTCTTTTGCAATTAGTTGTTCCCTTGGGAGGGACCATCTGCAGTGTTCCCATGAACCGTTCTGAATCCTGTGCAAAGAAAAGGGTTAGAAAGCTGATAAGCAGAGCATTTTAGGTTGAGGGACCTTGCACACAGGGTTTTCTGGGAAGCTTCAAGGACTTAACCGTGCTTCTCCTTCACAAGCCTGTTCTAAGGCTTGAACTGAGGCTGAGAGTAAAAATTTGATAAAAAAACAATGGTTCCCTAATGTGGTAAGGATGTTTGTAACTTTGCATAATTAGGTGAGAACTACAGGACAGATATTTTCTACCCACAAAACACCTCCCCTATGGCATTTTACTGAAATGGCCATGCCAATGTTCTTTCAAACAGAAAAAAATTCTGCTTCAAAAAATTCTGCTTCTGTCTCTCTAGTTTTGATATATATTGTGCTGTTTTACTAATTTATATTTGTGCATGGCAATTATCTCTCACTCTTTCAGAGGATCTCGACAAAAAAAGGATTTTCTTTCTTCCTCAGTGTACAGTTTGGACTGCTTCCTATGTACAGATAGAGGCTCATGGTTGATTAACTCCCTGCTTGTACTTGTACCTAAAATAGTGGTAATTTGCCTTTTCTGCCCTCACCTCTCCCTATGCCAGCGAGTCAGTTCTGGTGGTTTGAGTTTTTGTGGATTTCTCTGTGGTTTACAGAGCAGCCTGGAGCAGCTGTTCTTGTGAGATCCTCTGATTTAACAGTCAGCCCTGGGCTGGACTTTATGAGCTCCACGGTGCCTTGACAACTCCATCTTGTGCTGGTTCAGAAGCAAACTTACAAGCCCAGTTGTGCCCTTGGGTACACACAGGTGTTTCTGCCCGGGTTAAGAGGTCTGTCGGTGTCATTTGCTCCATGGTGCTGCACTGGGCTGCTGCTCTTGAGCTGTCACAGAACCACAGAATGATAGAACAGTTTGGGTTGCAAGGGACCTTAAAGCTCATCTTGTTCCAGCCGCTGCCATGAGCACCTTCCGCTACCCCAGGTTTCCTCAAGGCCTGTCCGACCTGGCCTTGGACACTTCCAGGGATGGGGAAGCCACAGCTTCCCTGGGCAGGCTGTGCCAGGGCCTCACCATCCTCACAGAGAGCAATTCTTTTTTAATATCTGATCTAAACCTACTCTTTTCCTGTTTGAAGCCATTCCCCCTTGTCCTGTCCCTCCATCCCTCGTCAATAGTCTCCTTCCACGTTTCTTGTAGCTCCTTCAGGCACTGGAAAGCCCCAGTGAGGTCACCCCAAGGCTTCTCTTCTCCACGGTGAACAATCCCAATTTTTTGGTGTTATTTGGGATTTACATGAGTCGCTGAGAGCAGGGAGCAAATTGTGGCAAACCCAGCTAAAAGGATCAGGTTTTCCTCATCATCAGCGTTGCTTCCTAGCTGGTGTGTAAAGAAGGTCTTTGCTGAAAAACGTTTCTCATCTTGACTTCTTTATTGGAAATAGGGCTTTCGACAACAGCCATCATTGGCAAGCTCCACCCAGACACACTCTCCCTCTTCTTTTGTTTTGCTTTATGATCCAATGCTAGACAACATCTGCAAGCCTCAAATGTATACAGATGTCCCAAATTCACTTCAATTGTTCTGTTGCTTGGGTTGGCTGATGAACGTTGTCATTTTAAGTTTATGAACCAGTAACCCCTCATAAGTAAATGCATACTTGATTCTAAATGGTGAAACATTCTTTTTTTTTTTTTTTTTGGTCATAAGTCCACATATTCTACTTCTTAGGTGAGTATCAACACTCTCAATCGAATCACTGTTAAAAGATTAAGAATCTTACTTTTGGAAATGACTGAGCTGTTTTGCATTCAAGAATAAAAATCAAAAAATTAAATTCAGGCAGATAATCACTGAAGAATATTATGGAATAAGTGGGTTGGGTTTGGCAAAGTTATAAACAAGATTTAATAACAAAAGTTTAATGGCCTGGGGTTCCACTAATTGTGTCTATTGCCTGTCCACATGCATGCTGTTGAATGGATATATTGGAATGGTATGGAACAAAACTATGTAAAAATGTCCTACTTGCACACATGTTAAAAGACATAATAATTTCAAGAATTTGCTTTCTCAGCACTTTCCAGTTGTGAAGCGCCATTTGCAGCAGTCTGGTCTTCTCAGGGAGCATCTTTCAGGAAATAATCTGGTAATCTGGTACAAATAACTTTATGTTCTTGTGCCAAAACATCCCTTGTGCACAAGGATATTTGCATTTTGCAAAGAAATAATGGGGACTCAAGTCTGATTTTCCTTCTTCAGAACTCTTATTGCTCTCTCCTGCTGCTGTGACTGCTTTGGACTGACTCCAAACCACTGACTCTTCTTTCAAATGCACTGTTAATATGCTATTATGTTAAACAGGCTGATAGAGTAAAATGGAAATGAACATGTGCAAAAGTCATTTAGGTCAAATGAAGTAACATGCTTTCAAAATATTAGCCAAAAATTTTAGCATAAAACTTTGATGAGGCTGAGAAATCCTCTATTGAGCAGGAGCGTGGAATTAGCCCTTGTACAGACCATGTTTAGAACCTATGATACTGTTTAATTCCACAGTTCCCCAAGGGCTACTTATAACCAAATTAAAGGGCGTCTTGTGCATGTTCTGGACACTGATTACGGGACCACAGACTGAAGCTGAAGACAGCTCTACAGCCACTAAGTATGCAAGTAGAGACACCCCTTAATTCAATTATATGTACCCTCAGGGATCTCAGTAATTATAATAAGAAGACATTTTGCAATTTATCCGAGGCCAGACTTAGTGCTGGTGTGGTTTTCTCTGGTGGTTTTTTTTTTGGCCCCCTGGTTGTTTGTTTTGTTTATTGTTTGTTTGAGGGTTTTTTTTTTTTGTGTATGGGCCTGTGAAGAAGGTATTTTTTCAGCCTCAGAAGATTCAGCAATTCACCTGTGTCTGCTTTTCCTTGAGATGTTCACGGGATTGTGGTTGCCCTGCAGAAATGTCTCGGAATGCCTGTGGTTGCTGGAGTGCACTTGAGACCATTCACGAGCTCAGGTCTTGGTTCTGTCTGGTTTCAGAGAACACATTCCTGGGAGTGCAGCCCTGCTGGACAGCCCTATCATTTAGAGTCTGCTGTAGGTTGTCAGCGAGTCTCTGCCAGCCTGGAGATCTTGGAATGCAGTAGCTGAAATGGCACTCGAGTAACCTGAATGTCCCTGAGTGGTCTGGGAGGTGGCAGACGCCACAGTGTGGAGCTGGAGTAAGGGAAGGAGGCTTCTGCCCATATTTCTCTCTTTCTCCTCAACAGACTATGTGGCTTGTGAGTATAAATCAGTACAATTCCTTTGACTTTGGCAGACGTCTGCCAGTGTGCACCGTCTGAAGATTGGCTTAGTCAGTAAATTGGGTTTTTTGAAACAAATATGTATATTTTAGTGCAGAGTCTGGTCACACAGATTCCTTTTTTTACTCCCTGATATGAAATAGCAGATGTTCCTTTGGATGTTCATCAATACCTCCAGGACCAGAGGCATTGTCACGCATTTCCAATGGTTACATCTGGTAGAGTCTAGTGTAAAACACTGTCTGCACTCTCTTTTCATTGTCAGTGAAGGGCATATATTGGTGTATATGAGCAGTGTTCAGCTGAAGCTGAGTGCAAGTAATCCACTTTGCACACCATATGCAGATTTCACTGGTTTCAGACCCGTTTTTTTTTTGTTCAATGTTACTAGAATGAGCTAAAGATTATTTTCTTCCTATTCCCCAGGCTGGTCTGGCAGCAATGGAAATTCCCATCTCACTGTTACTTACAACAGTGGTTTATGCCAGCTGAGGGTCTGGTCCTACTGGGTTTGGTCACAGCTGTAGGCTTGTGGTCTCTTTGTGCTGTCTCATCTCCCCTGAAATCCCCTTGCTCAGACAGCAGGCAGTGTCCAGAGCAGAGAAACTGGGACGAATACACGGATGTAATAATTATCTGCAGTCTACAAAAGGGTGTCCTGAGGTGACATTGCAAAGAACACCTCATGCACACCTTGATGGGAGCCAGTCACCTAATGGACTTGTCTGGCCATTAGGTCCAGGAACTCTTGAGTGCTTGCACCTCTTAATGACATTATGAGGCATTAAGGATGGGAGTGCAAAGATCTAAGTGGGTGATAAGTTGTGACTGTCCCCGAGACTTACTTCTGCCACCTTTGAATTCGGAGTGGTTATGCAAGCAGTGAGGTGCTACTCAACCCAAATTAAACTGGCAGACCATGTGTTGAGAGCTGTGAAAAAGTCTAAAGTACTTGTATTGTGGTACCTAAGAGGCTCTGTAGCCCACAGTGCTCTGCAGCAAGCAGCAGAAATTAAGGCAATAATATAAGCAAGCAGGCTGCTTACCAGCACTGAAAACTTAAAAGAAGTTTTTAAACAACTTTCTCTGCTCTAGTGCTCCCTAGACCTGTGCAACATGTTATCTACAAGGAAAAAAGTCTTTTCCTGGAAGTGAAAGGAGGAACAACAGACTCTCAGTGCTGTCAGAGCTAATGACAACCCCCAAGAGTGGGACGAAGGAAATCCTTGAGGGGAGAAAGTCCATGGAGATTGATCAGAAAACGAACAGTTTGAAAGAATTCAGAAAATATCATGCATTTGTATAAACCAAAAGCAACTCTCAGCTCTTGTGGAGAAGTCTTCCCTTCGCCTGCTGAAGGTGAAGCAGGTAGCAACCATAAACAGAAGCAGGTTGGTTCCTCCGGCTCATGAACTGCCACTCCTCATCTGTGCATGCAGTGAAATCCAACCCGGGAATGCTACTGAGACACACAAAGCAAGCTTTGTGAAGGACCTAGGAAGGTGGAACGTGAGAAGTGTCACATGCTTTCCTTGCTCTTCCACCCTGCCTTAGGCAACTGGTACTGTTTCCTCTCATGGACACAGTACTGAGTCAGGGGAATTTGCAGTCTAATCTAGCACGTCTCTTCTTACAATGCCAGAAAAACCTCAGAGAATGACTTAATAATCTTGTCTTTGGAGTGGAAAAAATTAAGAGTTTTTGTGGGGAAAATAAAAAACATTGGATGGAAAACATTAGAGCTGTAGCCTGGAGAAATGAAAAGGCCAACACGAAGAGCAGGTCCCACCAAAATGCTTTGCAAGCCCTCAGGCAGATCATGGCTTTTTCTGGCATTCAGTCCAAAAATGCATTCCACCCACCAGGAGCTTATTGTGCCATATGTTCCGCTTGGCATGTCTCTCCTCCTCTGAATAAAATTAACTCCTGTAACCGGCAAGTGATAAATTCTGGTGAACACTCCAGGCCTCCTCTCAGTAAAGCTCACCTGGAAAACATCAGGTTGCCATCTTCAAACCCATAGATTTCCTGCTTGCTAGTGTTAACCAAAGTAGACCTTTTCCTCTCTTTTTAAGCCCCCATCTAACTCCCTACTGACCACAGGCATCCTTCCTCCCAGGGATGTGGAGCTTGATCAAATACATGGCACATGAATGATGCACTGGGTGCATGGTCTTCTAGTAAGAACAAGGCAAGGCTCGTGCCAAATGAACGTCTTAAAACATTTCTGCAAGAGCCTTTGTCTATTCAGGAGGATGAAAATAAAATCCAACTCAACCATGAAGGTTCTCCTGCAACGGTGTTGTGTTTCCTTGGCATGAAATCAGGATGGGTTTCTTTGTGCTATTATCATTCTTCAGAAAAGAGAGGAAGTTCCCAGTCCTTCTGGAAGGTTCTCTGCAAAGCCTGCTGACAAGGAAGTGTGGTATTTCAGGGGTTGGTTATCATGCAGACAGTGAAGCAAGATTTAGCATTTCAAATTCAATGATTTAGCTATTGGAGACAGGATTGTCCCTGATTCCAATGAAAAGAAAAAAAAGGAAAGTCTGTTTCTAGTCCTAGTGGTTGTAGAAATTCAAAAATTTGACCTCTTCAGGCCTTCACACCAGAAAGCAAATGAAGAATGAAAAAATGTGCTTAAAATTATTCAGGCCTTCGGGTGGGCTCGCTCATGAATTTTGGATACCTCAAAGATGATGACATATTTTAGTTTTCTAGTTCCCCACTGAGTAAGCATAGCTCAACTCAGTTGCAGGCTGATTACTTGGCAGTTTTCATAGTACTCGGTCTGGCAACCAGTGAGGGGTTAGAGACAAGTCACAACTGATAAAACAGGATTTTCTCTGTCAGGATGGCAATTACTTTGGCAGGATTTGTCTCACAGTGGACCGTGCTAAGCTGAACTAGCTTTCTCCTGGTGTGGACTAAGAGACATTTACCTTAGCTCAGCAGATGGGAAGCCCCCTGCTGAAGCATGGCAACTTGAGGGCAGACCAACACTTCTGGGCAAAATAGATCTTGTGTGAGATATCTTTCACTGAGAACATTGTATGGGAAGAAATAACGGTGGAGATGATTTTTCATAAGGAATGGGATGGAGAGAGGAGACAGGAGAGAGGAGGAAAGGGAAAAAAAGGAGAAAGGAGAAAAGAGAAAGGAGAAAGGAGAGGAGAGGAGAGGAGAGGGCAGAAAAATCCCCATTACTTTGTTTTACAGAATCAGAAGGGCAACCCAGATTTGAAATAGTTCAAATTTCAATTTTTTTTTTTCTCCTGTGGCACAGTAAGACTGTTTGGCCTCCCTGTTGATTAGAGGTCATCCATTCCAGCTTTCTTCTCATGGGAAAGCTATAATATTGGTAATACGACATCCACACAGTTACACTGTAATCATAATAGTATGTTAATCCTTATAATTACCATGAGAAGCAAAGCAGATTTGACCATAATTATCTGTATCTCACGCAATCATGGAAAATTCATGTTATTTTGATTCTGCTGATTGATGTGTCATTTTGGAGCCAGCATCCGGACATTATCTCTTGATGGCTACCTAGAAGGCTTTGGATTAGGTACCTCCAGGCTGAAAATATGAGGCCAGGTCCTAACGTGACAGATATCAACATAGTTTCACCTAAGTTAGGGCAGCTGCCAAGCCATAGCTGGGTGTCTGCTGGTAGCATGTGTTTGTTCCTGCTTCTTCCCAAAAACACAGGGGAAAATTGCAAAGTTCAGAGAAGGACAGACAAAGTGATCTGTGAAAAGACATCTTGTGACAGGAGGAACAGACAGGCTGTGGGAGAGCATGAGGGTTGTGCATTTCCCCGTTGCGCACTTCTGATTGATTTTGAGAGGAGAAAAGTTCATGAGCTTAACAGGAAGAGAGGTTTCACCAAGGAGCATCTGAGATAAACTCTGTTATTTCTCTCTGTACATATTAATGGTGATTTTCCACTGTTACTGAGGGCAATGCAAGAGAAATTATGTGTAAAAACATAAAAATCCAGATTCCACTCAAAGTAGAAGGAAAAAGTGACTGATGAACCTCAGATGCAACAAACAGAAAATGAATGGCTGAACACGAGTGACCTTAAATGTGAAGATTTGCAGAGGGTCAGGGTGACAGGAAGTGAGATGAAGCCTATTTTGGCCATCTCAGTGTATTACACTGGATACTCCTTGTACTTATGTCATAGGAGGAGATCAGAAATTTACAGGCTCCCCCATTGTCTTCCTGCCTCCCATTTATGTCAAAACTGCTCCTGTCCCTTTCAGTAGTACAATTAATCCTTGAAAGTCATCGGAGCAGAAAATTATGCAAATTAATTTTCAAGTTTGAAAAAAGGATTAAGAATTGAGAGGAGCCAAAGTAAAAGGACTATATTTTGGTCTTGCACACCATGCTTTCTTCTCACTGTGTGTCAGACAAACACATGACTCTGACTTGTGAAGATTACGCCTCTGTAAGAGATCTTTACAGATGAATCTGAGTCTCCTGCGCAACAGCAACAGCAGATATTCACAGACCTCATACCAGCAGTTTTTGTGGAACTATTCCTTCATGCCATGGATTGTTGGGACTTTCCTAAATGAACTTGGTAGCTGAGATAATTTGCAGGCTGGTTTAAAAATGAGAGTGTCACAGTGGTGAAGCAAAGCTGTTTCTGCCCCCTTGGAACTGGAGTCTGCTGTGACCATTTTCCCTGTACTGCCAAGGTTAAAATCACAACAACATTAGAAATTAGTCATGGGCAGGCTCAAAGGCATTTTATTCGTGGGAAAGGTCATTTACTATGAATGTAAGTGATGTAAACAGTGCATGGTGACATGTTATGCTTCTTCTCCTTTTTTTTTCTTCTTTTTTTTCTTTTTTTTTTCCTGTGAGTACCCATTGATATTACAGGCCAAGGGCTTAAATGTACATATCTTTTTTTCTTTCTCCTTTTTCCTTCCTCCTGGTCTGGCAGTTTCTGTGCTTCTGCTTGTCTTTGGATTTTAAGAACAAAACAGTACCTGTTTTATTTGTGGATTCCAAGCCTGCTCACAGATTGCTCCATTCCCCTGCCTTGGCAGTCATCATACCATGTTTGTGCTGGTTTTTAACAGAGCTAAACCTCACCTGTCACTTTCATCTGCTAACAAGGTTTCCACAACAAGCAACGGAGTGCTGTGGAAGATGCATATATTATCCTCCTTTCACTGTCATTCCTTCTAACTGCTCATATGAGGTAGAACACTCATCCTGGCTACTTATATCCTTCTCCCTTCTAAATTTTCACCCAGCAAACTAGAGCACTTTCACCCACAGAGCAGAAGCAGGAGCTTGCTCTGATGGGTGGTAATGGGATTCATCTGCTTTCAATAGATGTGCCTATGCATCACCTTGCTGCTCCCAAACAGTTCTTTTAACCCTTTCACGTACTCTGTCAGATCCCTAAGTGCCATCCTGTGTCTCTGAGTGACTGGGAGGAGAATAATGAAATAAACAAGAAAGAGTTAAGCGTGGTTGAACTTACTGCCCAGGTGACTTCTTTCCGCATTGATGTCATTCAGAAGCAAGTGGCATTTCAACATTCACTGGCTCTCCTTCAAAGGTACTGGATCTCTCTTCAGATCTCTAAACACCCTCCTAGATTATCTCATACCACCTCTCTAGAGGAGACAGCCTTTCCTGAAGCTATCAGGCCAAGCTCTTCAGAAAGTTTGTTGTAGCATATCTATCACATGGCTCCTTTCACCAAGAGATTATCTCTACTTCCATCTATATTTGCACTAAGCTGAAACCCACAATGTCATTTTTTGTCATTGAGTGATACCATAAACATCAGAAAGTCAGGGGTTTGAATTCAGAAGTTGGTGAAAGTCCCCTGCATTGTTTTTGGGGTGTTCATTAGGGTGCATAATTTTCAGTATTACTGGTGAATGGGAATTCTGCTCACTGATAAATGAGAACAGCAGGTTGAGTATGAGGGATTCATTTCAAGAAAGTGAATTGCCAGTGCAGCAAAGAGTAAATGATAAATATGTAAATTTTGTGTTTCTATTTCTCTTATTATGATCTATTTGCAAAAACTTTTACTAGAAGGGATATTATGCAAAAAGCACTTTATTGTCTCTGTTACTTGGTAGTGTTTAGGCTAAGATATATGTGCATAAGTCAATTTTATATGCGTCTGCTTCATATTTAGATATCACCTCTGCTGAAATTATAGGCAAAACGTTGCTGCAACAAAATATTATACTCCACTCTGCCAGGTCAATATAGAATTTCCCAATCTGCCAAGCTGATATTGCAATAAAATTTCCCTGTGATGCCATACTGATCAGAGAGATTTCTGCTTTATCATGCTTCTCCAAGCCCAAAACAATAACCAGTTTTGCTAGAAGAAATGTCTACCTAATTGTGAGCAGGGAACCAGCTAGTGATAGAAAAGTGCCTCTTTCACTTGAGATGAAGAAATGGTAAACCAGACCAATGAAATCCATGTTTTCTTGTCAAATAGTGCTGAAAAGTCAGATTCCAGCCAGTCTGATGCTCGTTAGTGCCTCTGTGTACCCACAAGTTGGTCTCCTTCAGTTGGGCCAGGTTAGTACAGCTGAGCTGAGGTGTGCAAAGCATTCACTGACTTTGGAAAGTTTTTTAAAAAGCTTAGGAGATAATTGATTAAAGTCTGGACTTGCTGAGCTGTGAACTTAGCTATGTTTCTTTCAACACCAGCCATCTTGCTGCCTATGATTGTATTTTAATGGAGGGTGGAGGTTTTGGTTGTGGGGGGAATTGGGAGGGGGGAGCCAAAGCAGCACATTTCAGAAGTTCCCTCAGATTTTGGGACTGAAATCTCAAAAAGCTAATTGCTCTCCAATGACATTTGGAGAGAAAGCACACTTACACAGTGTGCTTGAACTCAGGAAACTGAATAAATTTTCTTCCTCCTAGCCTAAAATATTTGACTGGAATACTTTTTTTCTTCTTTATTTCTTCCTTTTTTTTTTTTTCCCCCAAGTGGTTCCTCTGCTCAAAGCATGGCTTTGTTTTGTACTTTCTTACTTAATTTCAACTATTTTAGTTGATTTGTTTTCAGCTGGTGCCTTGTTGTTCTGGTTGGGAAGGCAGTATCCAGCCACAGCTTGAAGAGAGGAAGATTATAGATTGCTTTCCGAGGGTAGGCTGAAGAATGCCAGTCTGGAATTTCTCGTGTCCATCACTCAGGGGGCAAAGATTTGTCTTTGCAGCTTAGAGTTGTGATTCAGGTCACATAATTTGAATTTAGATCTACTGACATTATGGTTATATAAGATGATGCTCTCCGGAGTAAGACTCTTGCCTCTCTTCAGCCCATTTCTGGTTATGAGCTGTTCACTTGAGACAGCAAAACTATTTCAGGAAGCTTCCTCTGCATGTGCACTGGCAGGAGAGCAAGCAGGGAATCTTGTGGATTAGGAAGGAAAAAAAGGCGTTTTATAAGAAAGAGTCATTACAGCTGGGTTTGTCTCAGAAAGGGTGGTAGTCATTAGATGAATATAAAATGAGAATAGGTGGTAATATTCTTCCAAATACTACTTTCTGTTTCTCTGCTTCTGCCCTTTACTTCATCTTCTGTTTCACCCAGTTGAAAAGTCTCAGTTGTTTCCACCTCTCCCCGTCACACCACCGATTGCGTTTTCCATTACTCCTCTTCCATCCTCTTTATTCCCCTTTTGTCTCCTTGGATTGCCTTTGGCACTTTCAGCTGTCACTCTAATTTTTCATTTGTGAGCTCCAGCACACAAACACAGGCTCCTGTACACACATCCACGAGCAGCCACAAACTCACTCCTTTGCTCCATCTCTGGTAACACCTTCTCTGAGGACAAGGATTCCTCTCTCAGTTGCTTCCCGATTACACAAGTGGTTCCCACAAAGTCTGGGGGTTAGTTTGATACCACTGTTTTTTCATTTTCTCATTTTGTCCAATCTGACTGTAATCATAGCCTTGGAGAGGTTTTGGTTCTCTTGTTTTATCAAGACGAAACTGTTTTGGGGTTTTTTTGACTCATTTTTCTCTCTGGCTCTCTACTTGTTATTTTATTAAATTGCTAAGAATGAGAGGCTTTTTAATGTGCCACTGAAGAATGTAAATGGTGTGAAGTTTTGAGGGAACATTGTTGCTCTGAAATTGCAGGTCAGCGCCTACTCTCTCACCCTCCTTTTGACTGAGGGTGAGCAGAAAAGACATTCAGAAATACACAGGGACCTGCTCAGCCACACTCTCCTTTTCTCTCAGAGTATATAGCTCACTATTATCTCTATGCCACTGGAAAGAGGAGGGGATAATATCTGTAAATTGCCACAAGTGTGATTACTTCCAAATAACCACGACTGCGTCATACCTGATGGCTCAAATAATACTGGGACTTGGTTTTCCTTTTTGCTTTATAACTGTGGGTAATATCTTGAATGAAGCCTTGAAGGAACATGGGCATGTCACACAGGTCAGACAGGACACATTTCCTCCTAGAAAGACTAGGATTAGGTTTGATTTTTATGTGCATGAATACACACAGAGAGTGGGGAGGCCCTGGCACAGGGTGACCCAAGGAGTTGTGGATGCCCCATCCCCAGAGGTTTTGAAGTTTGAATGGGGCTCTGAGCAACCTGGGATAGTGGAAACGTGTCCCTGAGACCATCAGGGGGGTGGAATGAGGTGTTCTCTAAGGTGCCTTCCAACCCAAACCATCCTGTGATTCTATGATTATACACATATATATTGGATCTTTTTTGTGACCAGTGCTGCTCTACAGCTGGTTAAAGAGTGCCTGGCCTGAAAGCTACTCCAAAAGCCCAACTGCAATATTATTTCTCCAAGCTGCACCCTAACCTAATATTCTGCCCCCTAAAAAGATTAGAAAACCTCCTCTGTTTTAAACTGTTCTCCCCCAGTGCCCCCTTTCCAAAAGAACCTCCCTGCATTATTGTGCTCTCTGGCTGGGTGATCTCATTAACAGATGATGTCCTTAGGAAATGGTTTAGGTAGTATACTTGTGTGAAATTCTTATGCAAAACTCTGTAGGGCTGGCTGACCTGGTTCACCAGGCTGCTTCTGCTCCTGCACTGAAGGCAGAACGGAAAGGCTGTGTGTTTCCTTGCTGCTCCAGCAAAGTGTATTTTATTGCTCTGTGTTATCTACTTATTGTGCATGTATAAAGCTCTTTGGGTGACTAAGTTGTTTGCATAACACATTATATTTCTGGCAGTAACTCTCCCCCGCAGGGGGGATGTGTGTGAACGCCTGCTCGTGGCTACCGGCGGGCTATGGCACACGGGGCACATTTGAGACACAGGAGGACAACCACCGTGCTGGCCAGGTGAAAATTTCTGCTGCATTGCTCTCTCCTGGCAGTTGTAGACTGCGAGAGGGATCCTGTGAGCTCAGGGGTGCATGGTGCCAAAGGCTGAGGGAGCACAGCCCCCGGTATCCAAGGGCTTTTGCAAACAGTGCTCAAAGCAGCATAAATTCCTCATCAAATGAAGCAAAATCCCAACTCCTCCCTGAACCATAGTCGCTGCTGGATCAGGACTCTTGTTAGGTTTGTAGCTTTTGGATTAGCGAGACCCTTTATTAACTGGGACCAAAAACCTTCTCTGAATGGCTAAATCCTGAATTACTGAGCCTTATTCTCCTGGTCTCCAGGAAAGGTCACTGGTGTAGGCCTCCTTGCATCTTCAGTGTAAAAATATGTCACTGTGGGTGGTCACTCTCTCAGCTACCGTGCACCAGCTTTGTGGAAGTCATGGCCTATTGACACTGAGGACATCTCTACCTTCCCTTTGTAGGAATCTGAATTTAAGCCATGAGGTATTTGTGTAGCCAGTTAAGGGTTTAACCAGTTACTTGCCCTGTAGAATGAATAAAATCCGAAATTACAAGTTTGCAGGGAGTAATTTGACTACTTTAACTTGAGAAAGAACTGTCAAGGTTAGGATGTCTATGCTGTACTACATTGCTGAATTTGTTAATAAGCACACATAACTTAATAGATCTAAACCCCAAACACTTTGATCATGATAATAGTGTTTCCTGATATACACAGCGTGATGATGGCTTGGGACTAAATTAAAACATTTCCAGTTGTTTCCAACTTAGTTAAATCAAAGTGTTTAATCCCACAGATATTTTGTAATTAATTTTGTAAGACAGCTAAACTTCCAGCAGTTTGTTTTGTGTTAGTGGACACAACACAATTCTTTTATACTTCGGCTAGGAAAGTAGATAAGCATCAACAAGCAGACATGAACAGTCATGAATTTAACATGGTAAAAACAGTTAAGTTTCAGGTCACACTCTGCCCTATAAAATTTGTATCTTCACTGAATTGTGCAGGTAGCAGGTCTCTTTTTATTTATCCCATTATGAAACCATGTGTCACCACGTTTATTGATAAAAGCAAAATTTGGATTTTAAAAATGGCCACGTCTGCATTTTTCTGGCTTTGTTGACTGTTGGCAGGAGAAGACAATTCAGGGTGTGTGGAATAAAAGCCAACTTGGGGTGAACACCAGTGATTTAGATCAGCATTCTTCCCGCAGCTGTGTATCCCAGCCACGTACTCCATGCTGCTGCTTTAATGCACAGGGCACACAGGATTCTGTTCTGAATAACTTTATCCAGGAATCTCTGGCTGGAGCTAATGTGGCACACTGAAAGGAGCATAAATAAGGTAAAGGAGTAGTCTTCATGACCTTGTTTAGACAGTGTCAGAAGAGCCACAACATTTCACCGACGAGCTACTCCAACTCTATCACCAGGACCTGAAGCGCTTTCATTTTCTTGGGAAGAGTTGGTTGCATCCAGTTTTATGCCCAGGGGCTGTGCTGTGCAGCACAACCTGCTCTCCCTGGTGCAGTATATACCTCTTTTGGAACTTAAACAGGTGAAGAACCACTGAAGGTGCTCACAGAGTCCCAGGAGACTGGCGGGGAGTCGGCAGGTCACAAAGGGATTAAAAGCTGCAGCAGGACAGCCCGCTGCCCACATTCCTACAGACACACACGCTGACACAGAGCTGGGAACAGCCTCTGACACAGCACACATATGCAAATCACTGGAGACACTGCTTAACTTCAGAGTTCAGGGAGAGGGTTGGTGTTGGGAACTCGGGGCTGCAGTGGCACGTTACTGGTCACATTAGTCACCCGTCTTGATTGAGGCAAAGGTCTGCAGGGATCGTGGGTGGATCAAGGGGAGGTGATGTGCAAACTGGAGGAGTTGCCACTTGTGCTTGCTGTGGTATCTGTTGCCTGTTCCTTCCAAATATGAGTTTCTTTACTGTTTTCCTCTTTGTCCTCTTCAGATGCACTTCTTCCTTCTTCATCTTGCTTCTTTTTTCCCTTTGAGGCACAATGTTCCTTCCCCCTCCTACCCTCCCTCTTTGTTAGTTGCCTTTCCTATTATTCTGCAAATAGATGCAAACACCGAGGGACTTCGAGCGGATTCAAACTGGTACCTCTGTCTAGCCACAGAACCAAGCTGAGTTTTGTGTATTCTCTTCCACTTTGTTCTGGTTTATTGTACCTCTTCCTTCTGCACTGCTTTAAATTGTTCTCTGAGGAATTCCAAGTCTTTATTTAATGATTTAGCAGAGCTTCTCTCTGAACTCACCGTAAATTTCACTGAGCATCTGTGAGTTTGAATTTTGTCTTGCTCTGAATTCTTTCACTTGCAGTGCATGGTTTTATAGCACTCTTAGATTCATTTAATCTTGTGTAACACATGAATGATCCCTCTCATTCTAAAGGCCACATGCTTGATTTGGTAATTACTATGGGTCTGTCTCTGACTAGTTTGGTTTTGTCTCTGTTTCTTGTCTGTTAATTATTTCATGAGATCTTGCTGTATCTTATCTCTCATCTCCAGTTCATACTGTTGTTTATTGTTCTAATTTTTAATCCTGAAGTTTGAATTCTGTAGAAGTAGTTTTGTCTTAATTTTTTTTTCTTTTAATGTCAAGACCATGTTTAGTTTATCAGGTTTGATCACTAAGAGGCCATCAGACACATTAGCCTTTCACACCAAGTCTGTGCTCTTCCAAGACCATCTCTCAGCTCTGGTAGCCTGGTGATTTTTTGTAAGTCAAAATGTCAAGGCAATGACCAGGTAGGTCTTAGACAAGCTTGTGAGAAAGCATAAACTTTACTGGCTTTAATTGTTCAAAAATCCTCTCTTCAAGCTCTCTCTCCTCTACAAAAATATAAAAAAAATCCCCCTCCTCCTCCCCCCAGCCTGTGGTTGCCTTCTGAATCATTTGACCTGGTTTTGTGGGTGCATGTGTGGAAATAAGTCAGGACGTTCCCTCTACAGCCATTTAGCAGGCCTACAGGCCTAAAAGACAGGGCCATCTCCAAGTGTCCTGAATTCCCTTCCGTGTCCCAGCCCCTGGCAAGAGAGAAAGCTAAACATTTCTGAAAAGTAGAGCTTGCTTTGGGATGTGCATGCAGCTGGAATTGTGGACTGCTTGCAAAGGGTTCTTCCTTCCCCTTCTTTTCCTTCCTTCCTTTTCCTTCCTTCCTTTTCCTTCCTTCCTTTTCCTTCCTTCCTTTTCCTTCCTTCCTTTTCCTTCCTTCCTTCCTTCCGAATTCCTTCCTTCCGAATTCCTTCCTTCCTTCCGAATTCCTTCCTTCCGAATTCCTTCCTTCCTTCCTTCCCTTTTCTTTCTCTTTCTTTCTTCCCTTCTTTCTCTCTTTCACTTTCTCTTTTTCTCTCTCTTGCTCCCTTTTTCTTTCACTCTTTCTCTTCCTCTCCTCTTCCTCTCTTTTTCTCTTTCTTTCTCTTTCTGTCTTTCTCTCTTTCTCTCCTCCTCTCTCTCCCCCTACTCCTTCCTTTTCAAATGAAACCCAAGACTCAAAAGTGCCCTTGTTATGTCAGAAGCCAGAGCTTTCAGAAGACCCCTACATATGGCCAGACAGACAATAAATTTGTTGAGTTGACAGCAGTGTAATGGTGGAAACACAGATGAGATTTTGTGCCTTAACACAGCCCTTGGAGCTAACCAAGGTTATTGGGATGGTGTAATGTTCCTGAGGAACTCCTTCTGATCCCTGCCCCACCTCTCAGGAGATGCTTCGCGGAATTCTGGGTTATTCTGCTTTGTGCCTCTGCTGTGTGCGTCAAGATATGTGATATTCAGGGCAGTGAAATAGACTATCATTTCTAAGAAACTAAATGTCTGCTGTGGCAGAATGCGTTTTGAAGTCCCGAGCATGTAATTTTGTCTCGAGCAAAGTGATCTCTGAAATATACAAGGGTAGCATGATCTACATGACAACTAGGACTAAGAGACCTTATTTCTGAATTGGAAAAGCTTTTCATCCAGAGGCTGTGAGAGAGGATGAAGTTTGCAGTATGATGATTCAGGTGCGAGTGAAAAACTGGACCATCTCTAACAAAGGTCTTAATTTGAGATATGTTAAATCAACAAAATTAAGATTAGGAGAACATACAAATAATAGAAAATTTTGCCTGTCAAAACTTTTGAACAAACTGGCAGCCTTTCATTTTGCTGAGAATACTTCATGTAGTTTTCTGATATTTAGTGAAATGATTTGAATTTTAAAAATATTTCTTGATTCAAAACAAAATGTAGCTGCAGAGAAAATAGTTAACTTCTGTTGGTTTTTTCCCTCCTTTCTTCCCCCTCCTTGACTGAGGAGATAAACAAGGAAACCAAATTATATTTGTTTTAATTCCTTCTGATTTGAAAGGAAGTGAATATTGTTTCCAATTGATGAGAAATACTTTTTAGCATGAATCACTTAATTGAAAAAAATCAGTACATTAAAATATTCATATATTAGCATATTTTCAGATGCAGATTTTCCCACTGAACATCTTTCAACAGTCCTGCTCGGATTACAACTTTTCCAATGCCTTCATAATTTTGGGAAGTCTTGGGTGGACAGCTGCTCACACTGACCAATTCCAGAGTCAAAAATTCTGCAGTCAAGTCCGAGATGTCCAAGACTGTAACCTCCCATGACCTACCTGAAAAAAGATCTCATGCTGAGGGTTTGGCTGCTTGCTGGGTTGGGGTATAATTGATGAAGCACGAAACTGAATAACATGTAGAGGCAAAAACTCTTGACAAGGCAGCATTCAGGGCTATTAAGAGTGGTAATTATGTGAAATAAATTATCTGAGGCAACAGACAGGCACATAAGCAGAGAGGCAGAGGAAAAGAGGCCCTTCTGAGAAAAAGCCCTGATACCCACCTCCCACAATTTTACCTCACTTCAGGTCAAGTGTGACACTTCCCTGCAGCAGCACCTCATGTCCTCAGAGAAAACAAGTCCTCAGCTTCTCAAGGTCACCGGTATTGTTTTGTGTTTTGCACAGGGAGCTCGAATGGGAGTGTGGGGGGGGGTGTGTTTGACTTGTGATGATCTCCTTAAGTAGTATCTCAGGGCTGCAGTGTGTTCTGTGGTCTACATCAGAATTTGGAAAGTCCTTCAAGGACTTTCCTGGTCATCTGGGAAGACTGTCAAGATGCAGTTTTCAAGGCTCTTGTCAGACCCAAGTTATGGCTGGTCTGAGTGTTTTTGCCTGTCTGCCCGAAGCAGTGCACTACCAAAATAGGTTTTATGTATCTCTTAGGTATTTGTCTCCAGAAATAGTTACCAAGGAAGTCTGAAATATCTCTTGCCATGGCTTTAGACCACGGTGGGAGTTCCTAGGGTAGGCAGGAAAGAAAATTTTTAGGGGGTTGGAATTCATCTTCTTCTTTTAATGTTTGCTTCAGTACCTTTGTTCACTTTTGAATGTGACTAAATTCTCAGAAGAAGGACAAAATCCCTACTTTCTCTGTGCTCCTCACTGCTTGTGGAAACTCCCCTAAGAGCATTTTCCCAAAGAAACAGTCTGGCAGCCTGTGAGAAGAGCACAAGCCCTGCTTCCCCCTCCTGCACTCTTACCTCACTTCAGGTCACGTGAGACATTTCCCTCCAGCAGCACATCATGTTCTAGGAGAAAACAAGTCCTCAGATTCTCAAGGTCACTGGTATTGTTTTGTGTCTTTGCACAGGGAGCTGGTTCCTGCAATCAGACTTCCTTGATGTCCTTCTCTCATGGAGGGAATCAAAGAACTCCATTCGTGAAAGGCTGACAAGCCCTGGCATACTTGGAGAGACCAAACAAAGGTTAGTGTGGGTGGATATCATGAGTCATTTCTATGACTAAGACTCTGGTATAAACTACCCCTTCCTGGTAATTTAAATTTATTAAGGTCATGGGCCATCTAATGAATCAGTGTGTCTAAATGAATCCAAGTGTGATGCTCATGATGTTAAACACACCAAAAAAAAAAAGAAAAAAAATCAGGTGAAGGTAAAGATTTAGTTCTCTGTGATCTAATTCAGCGTGAGGCCTTTATTCCTGCATGTGCTATCAAAATGTGGTTAGCTGGTAGTGCTGACGTGGTGCTTCTGTTTCCTGCTATTTCCTGTTATTGATGCTGGACTTGGACAGTCAGCACTTACTAGAAGCCACTAAAATGCCTTCTATGGTCTTTGAAAGGACTTTTCTGGCCAGAGTCAGAACGGAGGAGATCCCTCCATTTTTGTGGTTCAGGAGAGCATGGACTTTCTAACCCCAAACTGCTCGAGCTATTTCTGTTCTTATTAGCAGAATTTTAATTAACAGCAGGGAATTTAGAAAGAGTCTTGACTCCGAATGCCATGAGTTAGTTGTGGGCAATGAAAGTGGTATCTGCATGCACAAGAAAGCTTCACACATGAAATACCAGCAAATATCAACCACTGCTGCAGAGGACACAGCTTTCATCAAGGAGACTGCAGATCCTGGATCCTTAGTAGTAGACAACTGTGGTCCTTAAGAGTTGATGACATCAGTTGGTAACTGATGGAGCAAGGACAGGGGACACAAATTATGTCCTGCCAGACCCTTTTCTGTGTTGTTGCCAAAGTCACAGCTCATTCCTGACCTCTGCCAGCCCTCCTAAAATGACAGCTGTGGGTTCACTCCCACCCTGTGTGGTTGCATCCAGGCTTTCAAGCACATTTTCCCCTTGGTTGCCTGCCTCACTCTCCCTTGCTGACAACCAGAAGATGATGCAACGTGTTCTTTGCTCATGTGTGGCCACCAAATGAAGTCAACAGGTCATTTATGGAGGTGGCTGCCTCTGAGTGGCAGCAGAGCCTACAGAAGCAGCCCATAACCTTCCAGTTATCAAGCAGGAGTGGTGGGGCTGGCCTTTGGGGAGTCACCTGAGAGCCCTTAAGCAGAAGATGAAAAACATCTTGTTCTGAGTGTCTGGCATCCAGGAGAGGAAATGAACTTGGGTTTATGACATGGGTAGCAAAACAACAGGAGGTCAGATTACGGAAATGCCTTTTAAGTGATGTTTGTTCTCTTGCAGTTTTCAAAGCAGCTGATGGATATTTCAGTAGGAAGGACTCAGTCAACAGACTTGGCAGAGGACCCCATCGTTTCTCACCTACCTCTCACCAATAGTGAGGAATAAGTGTTGGGTGTCAGGCTGTAGACTTCACTTTTAAAAAGCAGGAAGTCTTGACTGCTCTCCAGGATCCAGCTGCAGGCTCCAGACCTGTTGATATTTTCAGATACATGGGAACTATGAATTCTTTGTGGAAAAGAGCTCCATGTAAGGGACTTGAAATAAAAATCCCCCATGTAAACAGTAATGTGCTACCTAACAACCCTGTCTCTTGTGATCATGACAACGTTTTCTTTCTTTGCCTGTGTGAGGAACATATGGGTTCACATTTATGCAGGTATGCTTTGATTAATGCCTTTATTGTTAGTCCATAGAATGCAGCCTTCGTTTAAATTTCCATTTCGTTTGGTACAATTTTGCTCGTTGTGTACATTATTGGGCAGAATATCCTTGTTGGTTCATTTACAATGGTAAGTGCTCTTCTCTCCAGGGTCACCACCAATGCTTTTACATTCTGATGGGTTCAGTCTTGCTGCTGGCACAGATCACTGTGACTTCATGTCCAAAAATGTATGCCCTGTTAGGCACACTGAAAAGATGTTTCATTACTGCTGTGGAATAGAGCACACTCAGCTTATCTCTTATTGAAACAAAAAGGTGGGTCTGAAGTGAGTTTCTCCCCCCTTTTTCCTATCAGCAGCTCTCTCTTTCTGTGTGTGAATGTGTGTGTGTGTGAGCATATACACTCATATCAGCTTCTTAGGAACTGTACACTGCTTTCAGTGTGTAAAACTACTGCTTTCCACAGAGATTTGCAGCTTACAGATGAGAAACTGAGGCACAAAAAAGCTGGCAACTAGATTTTTTCCATTTTGAGGCATAAATTCTGGATGGGAACTGGGATGAGGTATCTGAATGAGATACTCAGAGAGCTGTTGAAAAGGAGTTTTTATAGGATCTCTTGAACCAGGCACATCAAACAGTGAAGGAGCAGGGGTTGGATCAAGCAGTCCTGTTTGGTGGTACCCCATTGTTGAGGTGATGTGTACTATATTTGTATCCACCAGACTGCAAGACAGGGCAGGGCTAATTCCACCTGGGGATCCATCCTGAAATGGCTTTTCCACAGTTTCTGGTTCTTAACATTTTCTTATAACATCCTGAAAACTCTTCTTAGACTTCAGGTGCTCAAAATATTCAGGCTTCTAAATTAGCTGCTTATTGTTGCCTATCCCGACATGGGGACATCCCATTGAGCAGGGCTGGATGTCCATTAGCCACCCAAATGCTCACCAGAGCTTGCAGGCTGAGGCTGGGTGCTGGCTGGATGTCACACATGGTGACTTAAAACGGTGCTTGCCCAGGGAATTTGGCTCTTTGATCCGCGTTTGATAATTGGATCATTCCTAAACTTGAAACTTGTTCCTGGGGGAGAAACACACGTGCAGAGTGAAAGGACAGGATTTGTGCCACCCTTTTCCATCCAGAAATCTAACCTGTATTTGTGGAAGAAATTGTGTTGACCTTAGCCAAGTGAGGAAACACAAACCTAGGAAAGATGCCCCAAAGTAACCAGTTGTGCTTTCACCCTGATGACATGGTGTGGGGCAGTCCAAATCACATCCTCAGCAGTGAGTGAACGTCTCCTTGGTGGCAGGCTGGCTTCACAGATAAGACAGTGCAGTGATAGGACTGCCAGGTATTATTTTAAAGGAACCTCAGTTAATGAGCACCTATTACAACAACTCTGACAGAACTTAGGCTTCAGGCTGGCTGCAGAGCAAACTGAAAGCAGCTAGAAGAGAAACAAAAATACTGTGGGGTAACATCAATATGTTGACCACAGGGTCCCTCCAGTGCAAAATATTCTGGGACACTAATAAAAATAAATTAATCCTTCCAGCCAACTTAAATATCCCCTGACATAAAGAATTTAGATTCACTATTTTTAAACACTGAAGAAGAAAAAAAATTATCACTTGTGCAATGTTGTTACAAGATTTCTCCCATAGCCCTTAACTCAGGCATATTTCATAGTGTGTATTAATACACAAGCAATCACACAGAGCAGTTTTTATTTAATAAGAAAACAGGAATATAAAATTATAATATGTACAGAATAAGACAGGACTGAACTTTTTCTGGGCCACTGGATGTTAAAACCTTCCATCTCCATGGGGGTTTGCCAGAATTCCTCCATGCTTCAGCAGCAGACAATGAACTAGATTGTGACTCCATGGAGCTGAATTCCTCCAAGCAAATAGCTGGGATGGATAACATGCCATGCCCCAGCTTCTGGTGCAGTACTTGCTAACTCAGAATTTTCTAGCCTGTAGAGAAGGCCTCCATGACAGGGAAGGATGGGATGGCTGGAAGGGCAAGGCTAGGGAACAGCTCATCTGTAGTTTTGGGGATCTCACTGGTCAGCACCTCTGCAGAAGGTCAGCAGTATCTCCTGCTGTCCTGGTGAAATGGGGCAAAAATCTGAGATGAGACTGTCATAGCTGAGGCTGCCTCTGCAAAGAATGGGAGATCTTCTCAGCATCTGGTGAAAGCCATGCTTGCCTGCTGAAGGCATTTTCAAGAGATAAACGGAGCAAACTGACCAGCTGGACACATCATAAAATCTGTTGGCTGTCATGTGAATACGACTTGTGCTGAGGAAACAGACTCGAGGAGAAAGAAGGAACTGAGGCACTGAAAAACTGACCTCAGACCACTGGCAAGGTGGCCACATGTAGAGCACTGGCCGTGTACAAGGCCACCTGTCTTCTTCCTGCTGTGCCACAAAGTGCATCGATGTTAGAAGTCATGTGTGATTTTATTTGGTGAGGACCCAGAACTTGTCAGCAAAACTGAGGACCGATCACAGGCCTGTGTTCAACATCTTCCTGAGAAAACTGCTCAAAATATATGACTACATTTTCTTTTGTGAGGTCTTTTTCAGCATAGCCACAGTGTTTTACAATAATTCTCAGGGAGTGAAAAGCTTACTTGCTTTCAAGAAATCCTTCAGAATAGCAATAAAAGTGATGAAAATTCTCCTTATGGCTGGTGTCTGACTCTGTACTAATTTGAAAAAAGTCTGCTTGTCCAAAGATTAGTCAGACACCCAATCAGACTCCGACATCCATGTCAGGGACAGCTGCTGCTTTGTGTTTCAGCTATGCGAGTCATCCCATGGAGAAGTGGCACAGATGTTGCCTGTGCTGCTGGTACCTGGTAGAGACACACTTTGGGAAGGTTTCGTCTTTCTGTGGCCACAATTTATGACAGCATCTTAAATGGATTGAAGTAATGCAGCAAAAAAACCATTCTGTCAGCAACCAAACCTGATGTTTCTCCCAGAATCTAGCATTCTGGGTGCTCTGCCTCTCAGAGTGGAGATATCCAAAAATCCAGCTGCTGCATGGGACTGGACCTCCTCTAAGGCCTGGTTCTACATCCCTGCATGTATTGAGCTGCATATTTAACTGCTGAGTCTCACAGGCTGGACCCTGCAATTGCTGTTTTTGGGAACAATGCTACTGAGCAGACCTATTGTCTGAAGCATTTTACTGTACTCAGAAGGAGCTGAGTTTGGGGTGACTTCTGAGGGGCTTGGACAGCCCCCTCCTCTTGCTCCTTCAAGTCATGGGATGGTGGCTTTGGGGCTGTGTTGGGGTGGCAAACCAGCTGCTGCATCCAGCTCTCCAGCTGCAGCTCAGCCCATGGCCCCCTGGAAACACCTGGGGCAGGACATGCACCTGGAGAGCTCAAAGAGCCCAGCTCCATCTGTCTTAATGGATAGTTTGGGTTTCCAGAGGGGTGCTGGCCTTCAGATGTGAGCCATGCTCCTGTTTTCTCAAAACAGTGGGGTGAAAAGCTTCGCTGAAGGACTGGGTTCCCCTGTTTCCAGCAGAGGAATACTCAAGTCTGAAACTTCTGCTGTGAGCTCCCGTTTTGCTCTGGTGTAAAGCAGGAGGAGGCCACCAGAAGTGCAAGAGTTGGGACTGAAAAAACCTGACTTTTTTTGTGGCATACATACCCTCCACCGATCTCCTTTAATACCCTCGGCTGAGTCTGTGAGCTGGGCTTCGGGCAGAAACCTGTGCTCAGGCAGAATCCTGTGCTCAGGCAGCCGCTGTTGTGGCTGGGCTCTGAAGGCTGGCAGTCCCCAAAAAAGCCACACAAACCACAGAGGCAAGCCGGTGATGGCTGGAGACCAAGGAAGGCTGCCAGGTGACTGCTCAGTGCAGCAGGAGGCTCAGCCCACTGCCTTAGGGCTGATCCGGTCCCGCTGGAATGAACGCAAGCTTGCCCATTGATTTAGTGAGGGCTGGGCGGGGGAAGAGCCTCGGAAAAAGGAGGCGTTAATTAGGACAGGGATGTGTGAGAGAGGCTGCAGATTTCAGTGCGGGGAGGGGACAGCGGCTCCTACAAAGCACTAGGCAAGTAAACATGGGGAGTAACAGAGAGGCCAAACCTCGGTGTCAGAGCAGCCCCATCCCGCAGGAGACACGGGGAGCTTGGGTCTCCGTGGAGATGAAAAGTTGTGCATAGGTAACAGGGAGATGGGTTCTGAAGGGCCCCACCACGGTCAGCAGGCAGAGCTGCAGGCAGGGGTGGGCTACACTTCTCTGCTGCCTTTTGCCTCCTTGCTGCTGTTGAACCCAGAAAAACAGGCTCAAGACTGGGGACACGAGCAGCTGATCTGCTCCAGCCCTGCGTACATCAGCTTCCAGGAACGCTTTGCTGCTTTCTGTCTGCTGCTGGTGCCAGGACAAACCACTGGGAATGACTTTCATCGTGGTGGACTCTCCTTAGTCTGAGTCTTGGTGTTTCCTCTGGCTGTGGGCCATCTTTGATCCTAGTAAGTGCACAGGGCACAGGAGATGAAGCTGTGGACAAATCACAGGTTTTCCAATGTAAAAATGGCATACTATCATATTTTCTCAGGTTTTATTTATGTATTTTGCAATGCACCTACTGGGTTCGTGGTGTTATGCTAATTCCTGCAGCTACAGAAAGATATTTGAAGTTGAGAGTTCCACCTGACCATTGACTTCAGTGGGTGTTGCCAATTCCCAAGATATGTTATCATAATCCAGACCTCTGCTTCACCAGCTCAGGCTCCCTAGAAGGCTGGAGTATTCCTGCAAGTGCTGCACTCAGGGCAGATTGAATGGAGAGGATCACTGAGCTTCAAAACTCACATGGCCATTTATTTGAAAATGTGGTGTTTCTCAGCTCATCAGCTTCACTTTTCTGAAGTACCAAATAACAGAAGGAAGGTTTATCAGTGAGAAATCCAAGATTAGGCAAAATTTCATTCAATTAGCATCAATCTCAGTGTGAAAAACCTCCTGAAACATGTGAAATGGAGCTAATATAATGTTAAAATCCCCCCACTGAACACATAAAGTAAATGAACTTTTCAGTGTATCTTGGAACGAGGTTCACCATTAATATTTATGTCATTAAATGGATGGGTATTTTCCTGGCAACATTTTGATCTCACTGCCTCCTAGGATATTAGAGAGTTTGGCTCAAGCTCATGGTCAGATTTTAGCCAGTTCTTGCTTTCATGGCTGGAGCATGATTTTATAGATCTCTGTTGAGAAAGAGAGCTTCATGATAGCCTCCAGGCATCAGAAAAGCTCCTTAATTGCTCTCCACAGAATCTGCTGACCAGAGAGAGTTCTTGTTATCTTTAAGCAGTCCTGTTTGTGTTGAAGAATCAAAATCACTCACAAAGAAAACAAAACCATCTCCTTTCTCCCCATCCCCATGATGTTTCCAATTATCCTAGACTGCTGTCTCTCTCATTGACTAGTAGGTCATCCAAAAGCTAGGACATATTATGGAAACAGCCTGTTAGCCCCTTCCCTGGAGTGTCTCAGAGAATTTAGACTCCACTCATGAGGACTGAAAAGTAGACCGTGATAAGAGCTGGCTGTACACATAGCAGGGAAATGCTGCTCCTGCCACTCCTGAGGAGGCCATTCCTCTGGCCACAGCAAACTGGCAGCAGACCAGGATCAGGACAAGGAGCTATCTCCACAGAGAGCAGAGAGACTGGTGATTTTCCATGTGTGCTTCACAGGAGAGCACGGTTCCTGCTTCAAAGTGTGCAGGAAGAGCAGCAAATTCCTTCTGGATGAGGGCTGAGAGCTGTGACTTGCAGGAGGCACCCCATGTCTGTATCTCCTAAAGTATCAGAAATCAGCTGGAGATCAGAGATAAAGTGTTTGAACCCAACATTCATTGAAGTTTCTGTGGCTGTACCAAACCAAAGGAAAAAAACCAAAAGCATGCTCTGGGGCTTTCCCCAGCAGAACACAGTGAGGAGCAAGTGGTTTGTCACAGATTAGAATCAGAGCTCTCCCTCTAACCATAAGTCTTCACCACATCCTCTTATTTGCCACTGTTTGGCTGCACGCTGACAAGCACTGAAAGGAAACAGTGGAAAGGGACGTGGTTATGCCACACCTGGTGAGTGTCTGCAGGGGCAGAAACCTCTACAAATGTCACACAAACTTATAAATGCCTCTGAATGCACCATCATCCTGCTTGTGCTCATGTCTGGAAGGTCATGTGGCTCCTTCCAGCACACACTACTTTGTGTGTTTAAATGACATGCCATTGTAAATAAAATGCTAAAAATATAAATATAATAAAATGAGTGCCTGTAAAAATGCAGAAGTCTTTCAGAACAAGCAAATTACCCCAACTTGTAATTTCATTGAAAACACTGTAAAAATAGCCATACCTTTCATATCCCAAGGAGGAAAAGGTGATGGAGATTTATGCTTTTCCTTGAACACACAGATTTATAACAGTGTATAATGTACATTCATTTCATCCATATTTATAACTGCATTGATGCAGAGTCTGGTATCCATTACTTTAATCTATGTAACTTGATCATCAGAAACTTAAACCATAATTTTTAACACATATCACCAAGAATTTCAGTTTGATTCAAAAAAGAAGAGTATATTAAAATCCCAGCTGCAATTGGTTATTAAAACTGAACTTTTTTGTTAAAATACATCTGTTTGTTCACATAGACTCTGTTCCACTCTGCCTTGTGCTGGGTATTTTACTTCAGGTTAATCCTACAACAACTCACTGCAAAATACCTTGAGGGTAGAAGAAAAAAAAAAAACAACCACAGTTAAGGATCATATTTGGAAGAGCTCCTGTAAATAAATCTTTTACATCTTGGCAAAGTGAAATCAAGAATTGAAGAGTCAGTGACAGCAGTAGCCTCTAGTCACTTAGAGTGAAGTGGAAAAAATAATTCCAGGCCAAGATCAAAGGCTTCAATTGACAGACAGCAGAAATTAAACCCAGATACCATTTCATAAACATGGAGCGATTGACGTTCACCACATGGTTATTGTCCAGCAATGGAAAATAAAACATCTGTACTCCTCAAGACACTGAATGGATGACCCAGAACTGAAATTACTCGGTTGCCTGGTGCTGAGAAGGTGTTCTATTGTTTTCTTTCCCCACTTTTATTCCATTCTTTCAGCACCATTAAAGGGTGGAATACCTGGATTGTTAGAAAATGGCACATTAGAATGAACATACGCTCATTTTCTGACAGGAAATGACCTTCTTTTTCCTCATCTTTGGTCCCATATTTTGCTATTCATACTGCAGGCAAACATCAATAATTCCACAAATTTCAATGGGCTTAGTGTGAATATAGCAAGTAATGCAATCTTACATGAAATTAATGGGAAGTGGATGCTGCCTGTGATGTTGGAGGAGCAATGTTTAAGTATATGCACTTCATGCTTTCTAAGGAAGGTAAATGACATTCCTCGGAATAATTTTTTACATCTTCTTATCTTCTTTTTTTTTTCCTCTGTCTTCCTCATTGTTTTTCTCATTTCAGAACCATCAATCTGTACAAATATAAACAATGGAAATAAGGAGACCATATGGGAGCTTGCTGTTGAAACCTTTGCATTACGGGGACCAGCAAGGTGATGTTTTTCAGTGAAAGCCACAAATTATGAAAATGATCACTGAAAAGGAGAAATCATTTGCCATTTAGACTGAACTTTTTAACTGAGAACATTGATTAATTTTGTATTACTATTCTTAGCCCTCACTCCATTGAGGAGATCTCCCTTGAATAATGTCTACAAAATTTGTCTGAACTGTTGGCTGTTAAATTATTTTCCTTAGGTAGGAAATTGTAGGAGAAATACAAAGAACTTAGAATTTGTGACACATAGACTTCCAAAAAACAGGAGTGCCCTGTGGCAAAATAGTGTCTTTGTCTGAATAATTCTATTGCTTTCTTTACAATAACCTCTATATTAAACTGTGGTACATGTGGAAATATCTTATTAAACCAGGAGCACACATGAAAGCTTTTCAGAGTTTGTTGCTGTAAAAGAAAGATCTTGTCCACCACAACCAGAGCTAAGAAGTGTGTTCCACAGCCACGTTAGGCCTATTGTATGAGGGCTAAACTCAATCTGAGGCACTGAAGAGGCACTGAAAATTAGAAGATAGAAAAAAAATCGGACCTCCTCTATTCAAACTTCAAAGTGTTTCCTCCACAGTTCATGAAATGTCATCGCTGGCTGGATTCAGAGGTAGAGATGCTCAAAATAAGGTTTTACAAAAGTAATTTGTTCTGTTTCAGATTTCTCTTCAGCTGCAATGCAGTTGCCCTCCTTGACTGCAAATACAGAATAAAATATCAGCAAGGAAGAAAAAGACATGTCTCGTCACTTTGAGAAATGTGGGAGGTATGCTGGGCCTCTAAAAAGCTCTCATTTTCTGTTTGATTTGGACAACTTCCAAGAAATTCAGCTACTCACCAGAAACCTATCTAAAGCTCAAACTCAACAATATTTAGAGAACATCTCAAAACCACAGTGGCACCCATGAGTTCCCCCCACTGGAAAGACCACGAAAACAGTCTCTTTTCCAGAGACAGACAAATCTCTTCAACAACAACAGTGAAAAATCCAGGTAAAAAAATGCCATGCTATTTTTCTTTATTTTTTTCTTTTTACTATATCTTCCACTTGCTAGCAGCCCAGCTTCCAGAGAGCACCAAATGTTTTCTCTCTCAAGCTACCTTCTGTTGTATCCTATGGTATTGTGGCAGCCCACACAAACTAGATGTAGCAGAGGAACAAATAAATCACTTGCACATTTCAGTACCTACAGAGACTTCATCTCAGGTGTTGTTCTAGCAGTGGGCAGAGGTCCACAGTTTCATTATGCTGTGAGGCAGTTCAGCCCTCCTGAGCCAGCACCTTTCAAGACTTGTTACCATAACAGCCGAATTTCTCCCTGTTGAGCAACTCCCACCACCGAAAACATGCAAAGTGACAGCACTGCACCTCCACTGTGCTGTCTGCTCAAGAGGCTGATCCTTGTATTGTCTGCACCTACATGGTGAAGTTAAGATACAGCTGCTGGGCTTTTTTAAAGACATCCACATTTTTCTGCTGGTGAGACGAGCAGCGATTTTCTGTCAGTCATCGTGTTTCCTACAGCTGCCACCACACCACTTGAAAACAGACCCCAGGTGACCTGAATCCCAGATCCCCTCAGCCCAGGCAATATGTGAGTTGCCATATGTCGCTGTGGGTAATAGCTGACGCTGAACAGGTGTATGTCATCACAGCAGACCATCTGGAGGGCAGAAGATATTAAAAAAAAAAAAAAAAAGAAGAGTAAGAAATAAAGGTACATTTCCAACGTACAAATCTTTTGGGTGGCTTTTTCAAGCAAACCTGGGCATGTAATGTCTGCCTTTTTTGTTTTCTTTCAATGACATTACTTGAAATGAAAGAAGCCATGACACATGTTTTACTCAGCCTGATTCTGCTTTTGTCTAGCAGTGGTCCACCTTGAAACTTGATTAATAACCATTCCAAAGAACACACAAACATTGCGTTAGGGTTCATTGCTTTAGACTCTTTCCATTAAGCTCAGCAGTGGAGAGCAGGGTGCCACAAAACTGTTGTACATAAAGCAGGAGTTGACCAGGCAGTAGCCAAGCTGAGGAGACTTCCTGAAACATCACCCAACAACTCCCATTTAAGTTTGGTTAGGGGGAAGGGGCTGAGAAAGCTGTTGAAAATATTCTGGTCATCCCACTTGCCTCTGTGAGCTGAGCCAAAGCAATGGCATCTGTTCTCTGACAAGAAGTTTGGAATTTTCAATGGTTCTTCAGTGTCACATCGGGAAAAATTATGCTCAAAATTACATAAGAGTTGTATGGTTCGGTTTGGTTAGTATCGTTTTGGTTTGTATTGGGTTTTCAGGCCTTTTTTTCCCCCCTATAGACAGAAATCTAACATCAAAGAGGTGGGGGCACTTCATAGAACATTCCTTTTTTACAAGATTTCTGAAGTAAAAATAAGTCCTTTCTCAGTTTGGCAAATGATGTAAAAGGAAAATTGGTAGTGACAGGCTTTGATTTGACGACACAAACCTAAACATGGAATTTGTAGGATGCACCACTGCCAGTATTTCAGGGTTCTGTGACATAAATCTGCAGCACCTCCAAAGCCTTGGACGTTCAGGTTTAGCATCCTGGATGAGGCTGTGCTATAAAACTTGAATGTATCCAGAAACTTCCCAGATATTATTTTTTATCCAAGATTAATTTAGACTCTATGCATAGCAGCATTATAGTTTCTTAAAAAATAAATCATTTGTACAAATAAAAGCTGGGTGGCACTATTTATGTATAGTTTCAAACTTCAGGATAACTGACACATTTTTTACCACCTTAGAGTAATTTAGTTGTGAGTTACAGGGTTTTAACTGTCTAGGGATTTTTTTTTTGCAAGGGGGGAGGTGGTTTGGTATTGTTTGGGGTTTTTTTTTTAACATATAACCCCAACAAAAGCCATTAATTCCCTTACGTGCTTGTTTCAGTCTCATTTGAATGTCTGTTTTGCAGCAGTTTGCAATGTCAATGAATTTTATGTTCTAATTATTAAACCTGTGTTAATTCTTGATCCAAAGATTGCAAGAGTCAGTGGAAACCAGTCAATTTTCTTTCAGAAATTTCGTTGCCCTTTAAGAGTTTTAGAAATCAATATAATTTTCTAAGTTAATACTTCATATTCATAAATTATAATAATGTGCAATATTTAAGGTAGTCTTTTGTTTTAAACAAAGGAGAACATAATACCTCTGAATCTCATAATCAAGTGATTTCACTCATTTTCTTATTACCATGGTTTCCAGATGAACGAGATATACAAAGTGTGGCTCCAGATCTTACGAGCAAAAGAATGAATTCCTGGTGTAACTCCACTGAATTTAACAGAGTTTACATTAGGGAGTAATTTTGCCCAGCAGGATTAGGCAAGTCATTTACATAAAATTGGTACTACATCATGTGTCGAGTTGATGAATTTGCTGAGAGATTGACTTTATATTTATAACAGTGGGCTTGTATCACATGTTATAATTATTTGTATCATCCTTGGCTTCTTATTGTGATGTACATTACACATCCCAAAGGAGCCGGATAAAGGACATGGCAATTCGACGACATGCTGCTGAAACACACAGCAGCTGGAGAAACAACACATAGACTTTCCTCTTTGGAGACTGCAAATATATCCAGAAGTATTAATTTTACAAGGGAGGAAATTAGGTGAGTGAGTGGCTTGACTGAAAAGCACACAGTCTCTTGTCCTCTTGGTTTGTGTTGCTTGACATTTTTTAATGTAATTTAAATTAATTGGATATCTGACAGTAGCACAGGGCATCCTGAACTCTAGGTCAAGTAATGCTTTCATGTTTCTCAGAACCTTAAATAAAATTAAGTTTACTTTTACAAGGGACTGTTTTCGATGATTTTATCACAGATCTACAGATCCATGTGTTTGTCCTAAAATGCTAAAAGAACCAGCAGAAACTGAAATGTGAAATTAGTACCAGCTGAAGGAGAAAATACTTGTAGAAAAGAGCAGTTACCATCACTCCACCCACAGAAGAGTCTCAGAAGACAGTGGATGGCATGTAGAGGAAACCAGCCTGGATAAATGTGCAGCTGAGAAAAACAGGTCCCACTGTCTGGAAGAGCAAATCTGCCAGTTTGACTTTCCTGCATTTCTAAATTGGTCTTTACACAGCATTAGGAGGAGATTGATGAGAAAAATCTGGAAGGTGGGAAAGGAATGCAAGGAAGGAAGGAAGGAAAGAAGGAAGGTAATCTGAAGGAATAGACAGGAGGACCTGAGCCTGACTCACATCAAATAACCAAGGAGGTACAGGGGGTCTCTAACCATCATCCACTTGAATACCCAAGTTCACGGAGAAGTTTCCAGCTTTTTTTCTTCCCTCTGACTTCCAAAACAGTGTGGTTCAAGCCATTTCTTTGTCCAGAAACTCGTACCATCAGTTCGCATGCACAGCTCTGGGATCAAAGGGATCAAATTTCATTATAAACCTCCAGGGTCATTTGGCTCTGAACTCCAAGGAGACAACTCATGAGCTGAGCAGGTGCCTCAGGTGCTTCAGGAAAGATTTGTTATTGTACCTACAAGGAAAGACTTCCCTACCAGGGAGAATCCTGTCTTGGGTGTCCCCAGGGAGTTACCTTTTGCCTTTTCCCATATGCCTGCTGTTTTGACATATGATCTTCTGTCAAAGCATTCCCATGCTAGACTTTGCACCTGCTTAGGATGTTACCTTTGCTGATTTGACTGTTCCAACTCAAAATAACGAAATATATATGCACATATATAGGTGACACAGCCTATGCTTCATCCAGTCTGTTTCCAGAGTAACCTTCTAAAGCGTAGGACAAGGGAGTGCTGAGCTACTGATGAAAGACGCTGATTTCTCAACCTCAAGACTACAATTATAGCAACAAATCCAACCAAGAATAATCAATTTCATTCCCACTACAATCTATTCCTTGTAGTAGCACTTCAGAGTTTGTAATAGGTGATCTGGATGCTCCATTTCTGTGTGAAGCATGCTTCCCATACAATGCTTTGTAGCTATTCAGGGCAAGCAGGCATTGATGCACTGTGCCACTGAATACTTCCAAAAATAGACTGTAGATACTGCAAAGTAACTGCTTTCTTTTGAAAAACGCTGTGACCTCCACGTGATCACAACACGTCCAAAGCAAAATGAATCTGGGCATTTCGCTGTAAAAACTGCAGGCAGCACTTATGGGAGGGTAGCTGGATAATTCAAATCAGTGTTTTTAGGCTCTGACTTCTTTCATTGTCTCTAAATCTAGAAGAAAACAACAGCTACCTGAAGACAAGTGAGCTTTTTTCATATCTGCATGTGTGATGCTGCCTCGTAGCTAATCAATATATGGAAGCAGCTTCAGATGTACTGCAAAATAAATGGGCTTCTGTTGGAAGAATAATGGTAGATGAGCTCAATAAATCTTCAGCAATCTGGATGTCCATATGTGAAGGCAAAAGAAACATTTAAATGGAACAAAAACAAACACAAAAAAGGGAGCAATCTCAAACAGGGTAACGTGAAGTCACGTGGAGGCTGTTGCATGGCCAGTTTTACATTTTATTTCACCTGTAAAGATTTTTTTCTAAAAAAGGTGTATGTTCCCCATCTTGAACACCCTCCAGATATTGCTGAGGTTAACAAGGGCCACATGGGCATGTACAATGGTAGAGGCACCTATTTGTCAGCCACTGAATATTCAAGGATTAGGCATCTTAATGGCAAAAAGACAGGCCCATATTGCTTAAACATCACCAGCACTGATAGCTTTGGAAAAGTTTTACTGACAGATGTGAATGCAGAGAACAGCCTTTGACTCAATGACTCTTTGTCACTGTTTGACTCATGAGAGGCCCCATCCCTCATTCTCAGGTTAGCTGGGGCTGTAGGAATGAAGTTTTCTCTCAGGAGTCTCCTTTGGGTTGTGACAGAAGCGAGCTCCAAGAAGACTTAAATGCAGAAATGCCTTTTTCTGATAACCTGGCTGCACAGCGGGCAAGCATCTGAGTCTTGGGCAGACATCTCAGATTAGGGAGGGATGATGGGTATGACACACACTGGAACAGCTTTGGAACCTGTGGTGGTGACTGCAGATGATGTGACGTTGCAATTCTTCAGAAATCTGTAAGGAGACACTCAAAGTTGAACTGCATTGGGATGGATTCGCAGCACTGAGCATTTTGCAGAGTAGAACAGCTGCTGGTATCCAGCATCCATCATGTTTATGGTAACATTTAATTGTGTGGTAAGATGCATGAAATAATATATCTTAAAAGCAAGGTCATCCCTTTCCACTTTCTCCATCTTAGTGCTGAGCCTTTGAGACCTTTGGCAATATATCTAATTTCCTTTTGTTGCATAATCAAGCTATGGAAATAATGAGATCAATCTTTGAAACCAGGTAGGGAAGAAGAGTCTAGCAAAGAGTCAGAACCACAGGATCACAGGGTGGTTGGATTTGACGGATCTGTGGACACTGTTCAGCCAACCCCCTCCTCAAAGCAGGGCTGAGCAGAGAAGGTGTCTTAGGACTTCTCCAGCTCAGTCTGGAATGTTTCCAGGGAAGAAGACTCTCCGGGCAACCTGCTCCAGTGTTCCACCACTCTTGCAGTAAAAAGTTTTTTATGACATCTGAATGGAATTTCCTGTGTTTCAATTTGTGTCTGTTGCCCCTTGCCCTTTCCTGAGGGGCCATGAGAATGGGCTGGCTCTGTCTTCTTTACAGACTCTGGCCAGTGATTTATGCACGTTTATAATACCCCCACTGACTTTCTCTTCTGCAGGCTAAACAGTTACAGCCCTCTCAGCCTCTCCCCACACTGACAGATGCTCCAGTGTTGTAATTTCCAGTGCTGGACTCCCTTCAGCACGTGTGTGTTTTTCTTGGCAGGTGGAACCCACCACCAGACTTGCTCCACTAAATCAATATCTTGCACTGAGGAGCCCAGCACTCCAGATGTGTGTCCCTTGGGTTGAGTAGAGGGAAAGGATCACCTCCCTCGAACTGCTGGCTAAAGCAGCTCGGGATCCCACTGGCCATCTTTGCCACACAAGCACATTTCTGGCCCACAGTCAGCTTGGCAACCACCAGAGCTTCCAAATCCTTCTCTGCCAAGCTGCTTGTCAGCCAGCTGGCCCTGGGCATGCAAAGAGACCATTCCTGCCCAAGAGGAGGAATTGCTTCTTCCGTTTGCTGAATGTGGTGGTATCCCTGGCAGCCCTTTCCTCCAGCCTGTTGAGGTTCCCCTGAGTGTCAGCTCACCCACCTGGTCTGTCATCCACTTCTCAGTTTAGTATCCTTTGTGAGCAGGATGAGAGACCCCTCAGTCCCACCATCTGGGTTATTAAGATGTTTTGCAGTATTGGCTGCAGCGTAAACTACTTGCGGCTGGTCTCCAGCTGGATTTTGTGCCATTGACCAAAGCCCTCTCAGCCCCAAAGCTCAGCCAGCATTCAGTCCACCTCACTGGCCACTTTTCTAGCCTGTACTTCATGAGTTTGTCCATGATGATGTTATGGGAGGTAGTGCTGGAAGTCTTGTAAAAGTCGGGATAAAAAACATCCACTGCTCTCCCTTCATGTGCTGAGCCAGTAATTTCTTTTCATGGTGGTCAGGCATTACAAGTCCTTGCTGCCTGCTCATGATCTCCTTCTTGTCCTTAGTGTGTTTGGAAGCAGTTTCCAGAAGTTTCTCTGTTGCTTTCCCAGAGTTTGAGCTGAGGCTGTGTCATCTGCCATTCCATGTGTCCTCCTTCCTGCCCTTCTTGAAGACAGGAATGATGAGACACTGGCTTCCTTGCAATCCTCAGGAATTTATCCTGATCTCCACAGCCTTTCAGAGATAATCATGGATGGCCGCACAATGACGTTGGCCTACCCCCTCAGCAGTTCTCACATCAGGCCTCTCATTTTCCGTCTGTTTAAACGTTCTCCAACCTGATCCTCTTCCCCTAAGGATAAGAGTTGACTGCTCCAGAATTTCTCACTGGAAAAATCAGGTGTAGCGGTTAAAGTGAGCTTTCTTCAGCAAAGACATTATAGATGAAAGGGAGCAGCAGATACATTTTTTCATAGAAATGGAAAGATTTCCTCCAATGCCTTCCTTTCAGACACTTGTATAGTGGTTTAGGGCTTTCCAGACCTAAATGGCAAGAATGTTGCACTGAATACCTGCTATGGTCACACTTTTGGCCAAGTGTGGGCTAAAAAATAGCTCCCCAGAAGAGCAATATCCAAAGCAGCAGAAGAAGATTAAGCAGGCTTTGATGCATAGCTACTGATGAACAGAAGTTCTGAAAATCACTCTAACTGAATGTTCTCCCACTTATAATACAAGCCTGATGCTAACTCAGTTATTAGTTACCTTTCTTTTTCAAGCTTGACTGTGTGAATCAACGTCATAAAAATGTGGTGTAAAATAACCGGTTAAACATTCCCCATCAAAGCTGTAGGTAATACAGCAATAAGAGAAGAGGCTATTTTATGATTATAAAATCTGTATGCTCAGCTGCCTGACTGAAACATCAGTAATGATTCAGGCTGGAGGAGTTCTGTTCCCTTGATCATGCTGGTATACAGAAAGTTGGTGTCCACAGGTTGAAGCTTTTCTTTGTTGATTCTCTTGAAAGGCATTTTCCAGAATTCACCTTAATTCTGAATTTGGGATTGAGAGACCTATGTCAATGTTTCACCCATTGTTAGCCACTACAAAGAGTAAGAAGTCTGTGGCTAACAATTTTTCACTGCAAAGCTGCTACGGGGTGGTAAAAATACAAAATCTTGTGAATATGATAAAGAGAAATAATGCACCACTTGTGACTGCTTAAGCACTTGTGAATTCTGCATATTGCAGTGTCCAAGAGAGTTGGACATGGCTAATGCAATGTAACAGTAGAGTTATGTCATGTGCTCAATAGCTGTGCACTGAAGAAAACAGCTTGCTGCATCATCAGAAGCACCCTTGATGGGATGTCTTGGACATGTTACTTGTTAGGTTGATTTATTGATGAAAGCTGTTGGTTTTGCAATTATAATGGAGCTGTTGCCAAGCCCAGGAATTTCACTAGGCTTATTGATTCTGAGTTGTAGAGAACTTGTTGGCACAAGCAACTTAACTTGAATGCCTGAGCTCCAGAAAATACTCCAGTCATTATCCCTGTTCTGTCAAAATCCAAATAAGCCTCCCATTGGAGGAGATATCACTTAGGTTCCCAAAGTCACAGCAACAACACTCTGAAATGCACAGCAACTTGCTTTTTGGAGTGAGATGCATCTCCCTGCTCTAACGAGACAGCGGGGCCAGGACAGGTCAGACAGCACAAGATACCAGGGATCCTAATTTATATTTTATTCCCACATCTAATGGTCCATCCTGCCTCACCTTCTTTCTTGTGATTTCTCAGGTTATTTCCATGCACAGCCTCTGGTTTCTTTCTCTCTCTCTTGGTGAATGTCAGATGCTCTGTTAAGCCCTGCTGTGTTTGAACCCATCACTGGGGACATGGTGCGTTTGCAAATCTTCCCGCAGCCTCTGTCTGTCCTGAAACCACAAGGAGCCAACGGGGTAAGCTATGTCCCATTGTTCTTTTGAAGTTGCTAATGATGGGCATTCTTTCTTAGTGATTCCTTTATCATTTTGGATAGAGCCTACCGTGTTGCAGCTGTGCCCTGAAACCCACGTGTTAACAAAAAAGCGTATTCTTCATTATCAGCTTGGTACACACTCAAGACATTGCTGATACAGACAGTGATAGGGTAGGGTTGTTTGGCAGTGTTAATGCATCTGCTGGAGCAGGAATGTCATGCAAGAAGAAAAGAGTTCAGTTGTTCAGAGTGGGGAGAAAATGTTGGAGCAGATAAATGATGAGATGGCATCTGTGTGGAAGCAGATGAAGATGGGAGAACCCAAGAGGATAATTAATGTGCTGAAACAGGAGCCAGGTGTCAATAGATTCAGCTTTCCTGGTCATTTGAATGCTGATTCTGTAGTCTGTGTTGATGGGAAAGACTTGTTAGGCAGCCTGTTTGTGGAGTTCAGGATTGCCCATCTTAATCGCTTGTTAGGGGTACTTGACACTTTCCACTGCAGGTATTGTCAGCCAAAGGAAAAATAAAATTTGAGGAACTGGTTTGAACAAGCCAAAGTTTTTTTATTCCCAGAAAGTCCTTCTCCTGCTCTTCCTACCTGAAGTGAAACAATCTGCCCAAAACATCTAGATCACCTGTTTTGAAGCAGAAAGGCACACCAGGAGCCCCACAGGGATGTTTAGAGCTCTGCTCCTCACTCCTGCTGCCCGTGGCACATGAAGGAAGGAAGAAATGAAGGCTGGAAGGCTGTCATCTGGCTCGTGCTGGGCCTGACTGGTGCCCACTGGAGCCAGTGGTTTTGTGTCAGATGAAAGGCACAGGAGTGTGTGTGAGGATTTACTCACATGCACTCTGGGGCAGACAGAGCCAGTCCAGCCCTGGCTGTGTCCAGCTACTGCATTTTCTCATGGAAAACCAACCCTCAGCTCTCCAGAAAGCCAGCCTGTGGGGCAGGAAAGGGTGTTTGCTCTCTGTGGCACTCAGGAGCTCTGTCCTGTCCGTGCTGGTTGGTAGATCAACATCGAAGTGAAGGAGGTCCTTCACAGGCAGCAGCTCCCAAGGATGCTGAGAAAGCTTCTTGTGTGCCATTCCTACAGCATCCTTGTGCTTCTCTAACAGTAACATTTGCAATTATTAAATATCCCATTTATAAATAGGGTGCCACCCAACCCCGCTGATAGGAGAGAGCAGGTGCAAGGACTGCAGTTCCAGACTCTGTGCCTCACTACAGTAGTCAAAAGACAAATATATACAAGGCAAAGTCATAACTTTTCTACCCACTGGACACCCAGCAGTTTTGTAAAAATAAGTAGTTTGTGTGTGTATTAAAGGAGAATGGGCATGTCTTTTAGGACAAGTGGCTTTTTAAAAAGCATAAAAACACATGGAAGGTACTTCTGCTTGTTTGTGCTCTGCAGTGAGTTGTTTTGTTTGCATCTCTCCCTCTTCACTCTGCAGAGGGTGCCTGTTAAAAACATTTTGCTCCCGACCCTGGATGTCAAACCATGCAGAGGGCAAGACACTTTATCATTGACATTTCTTTCAGAAAGACCAGGTGACAAAGTCTTTTTTCAAATGTAGTGGTATGGATTTGGACCACCAAAGGTCCTGGTTATCCTGGTTTAATCTGAATTTGGACCTGGTAGTAATAGAATAAGGTGTACAAAGCAGGAGGGGTTTTATGGCTCATGCCCTTGACTGATGTGAATCAGAATAGCTTCACAGAAGCTGGTGGAGAATTTTTACATGTGCTAAAGTTAGCATGTTGTTGGCCATGCAAGTTAGCAGTTTGTTGTCCACTTTGCACTGACGTTTACTTTGGCCTTGCTGTGGGACAAGGATGCCCACACCTGCTGCTTCCTTGTGCAAGATGAAGCAAGCACCGTCCTGTGGCTCGCCCACCTTCCACAGCAGCCTGGGCCACAGCAGTACAGTGCACGTGAGGGACAGGTCACTGGAAAACAGACAAGGATCTCAACTAGCCTTAACTGGAGCAGTGCTGACTTCAGGGCAACTGGGGGAGGATTTATGCTCTTCAAGAATCAGATTTGACTGTTGGCTGAATGCTACTATATCAACATGGAATGACTCCCATCTGGGGTACCCTTCACATATTTCTGTCCAGTCAGGCCAGGGAGGGTGACTTTTCTGGTGGAGTTGCTCAGGATGAGTGCTTGGGAACAAGGAGAGATTCTCACTTCTGCTGTTGGACTGGAAGTGCGCAGCTAGGGATGCACAGTGCAAATAAGCAGCCTGGCTGACACAGGTGAGCTGTAGGCAGAAGGTATCTTTGCAATGACTCTAAAAACTTGAAAGAGGCAATTCTCAACAGTTCCTTAAATGCCTGGCAGAATTGTGTAGGAATGATTGGTCCCATCCAATTTTTCCAAAGGTTTGAGTGGGAGTGAATATTAATGAAGTGCAGAACAGTGTTTTCAAATACACTGAAATTTATCTTCTCTTAGAAAAAGGGACTGTGTTATCAGCCCTGCTAAAAAGGTGTATCTCTGTGTGAATGTGAGACCATGTGCTATTTAAACATTCAGAGATATACTTACTTAAAATATGTGCGGCATCATCTGTTGACATATTATTCAACTATTCCTTGATTGGCATCATCTGCACAGCCTTCACCCACTCTCATGCAGGTCACAGGCAGGACAACAAAAGGGGGATTACATCTGTGTGAAATAAGAGAAGGATCTGAAGCACTACTACTTGGGCCTGCTAGCCGAGCACAGCTCACATCTTGCTGCAGCAGAGAGATCTTGCACCACACAGCCTCCCACTGGCATTTTGACATCTTTATGGAGTGCCAAGGGATAGACAATACCCCCTTGTTGCAGCTGCAGCAGCTCTTGGTGCTTCAGAAGAAGGTGTGACCCTCCTGCAACAAGTCAAGCCTGCAGTTTATAAGGACTTCCAAGAAAGCGCCCGGAGTTGTACAATTAACGAGAAATTACTCCCGAGGGAATTCTGTTCCTCATCTCAGCTGGTGTTCAACTTATCTGCAAAGAATATACACACTCAGCCTATATTCCTTTTATCTTAGCTTAGTTTTACAGTAATTAAAATCCTCAGCCAGCCTGAAGAACTGTATATATTTATTTTTGGTCTCTGTGAGCCTGGAACACAGACTTGCTGTGCGAGCCCTGGGAAGGAGTTCAGCTGTCTGTGTGCCTTGGTTTCCCTCCTGACTCCTGGTCTGCCTCGTTTATGGAGAGCCAGCCTGATGTCCCCACTGTGTGCACACCCTGCCCCAGAACAGCAGGACCTCAATGCTGCTCGGGACCTACAGACCCCACCAGAACACAGATTGCTAATTATTACTGAGAAGATTAATGTGCTGAGAGTGTTCTTCAGTCTCAGTGCGCATAGCTTTGGGACCACTTGCTAATCCCAGAGGTAATATTAATTTTAAAAAATCTTAATGTGCAGCTTTGTTGGCACTAGTGATTTTATCGTGAGTCTCCTGATATTTGGTGTTTCTTGTCAAGGTCCACTTCCTGGAAACCTGAGCATATTGGCTTGCATTTTGAAACAGGCAAGTTCTTAGCACCTTCTGCAACAGTGAGGCTGGGAAACATTCCCCAGGTATGCTCTGGAGACAGAGAAAGGCAAATAAAAAGACCCTAAAATGTGTTAATTAAAAAGAAAAACAAGGATTCTGCAAGAACTCTTTCTCCCCTCATGATTTGTGTGTCTTTCATTGCTTGCAGTGTGCAAAACTAAATGTCTTGGAGTGGGATAGGAACCTCCCATTGATTCTGAGGGAAAAAAAGATATAAGTAAGCTGATTTTAATATCATAGCTATGGCTAGTTTGGCACTGTCCCTCTAATTGTATCCATTTTGTTAAACTCTTTGTCTTGGTTTGTTTTTAACAGTCTCAGATTTCACGTCTTCCCCCTTGGAGTCCTCTTTCTTAATATCCTCGGGGTTTACTTTTTCTTCACCATGTCTGCTCTCCCTTGCTTTCATTTGTTCTTTAGTTCAGATGAGTTGGTACAGGTTGAATTTACATCAAGGAAAAGCATGAAAAGTATGAAATAGACATTAATGGTTCACGGAGAGAGAAGATTTCTGTTACTGTTCTCCACTGCGATCCAAAAAGAGCCTGGAACAGTTAAGAAAGTGTCCTGGACTTATTTATGCTCTGCTCTAAGTGTCACTGGTTGAAGTTTTCCCATTAGTGGAAGGGAGATGTACCCCAGGCCACCGTGCTGTTTTAGCAACTAATCTATTTCAATGCTTCTTACGTAGACAGGCCAACAAATTTCCAAACAACCAGAGAGCTTTGGCAAATCATGCTGAAAGCAGAGTACTGGACTCACACAAAGCAGCCTGTGTTACTCCAGTACCTTCTTTCAGGGCTGGACTCTAATAATCAGGTCAACTGACTCAATAAGACAGCTGCTTGCCAAAGAGCAAAATCCTTTCTGGGGGGAGAGGAGAGCCTTGATGGGGACCTGAAGAGGACAAAGCTCTCCAAGGGGGCTGGGGTAACGCTTGGGTGCTGAGTGGCCTCTTTCACCAGAAGACTTTGACGTGCTTTAAGTAGGCAGTGAGGATGACTTGTGCTTTACAGGGAGGAAACTGAGGCACAGAGAAGCACCTCACTTCTCTCAGGGTCCCTGCAGTCCCACCCTGCTGCTGCTCACTCCACCAGCAGTGCAAAGGGGTGGGATTGTTGGGTGGGCTGCCAGCGCTGTGTGATCAGGGGTGTGGTGGAGAGCAGAGGGAAGGAAGGGAAAGGGAAGGAGGGGAAGCAGAACAGTCACAAAGGGTGAAGCCAGAAGGGGGTGGCACGTTGAGATGTGTCTGGGTGGCCTCACAAGCCAAGTGGGCAGTAGCTGAGGTAGGAGAGATAGGTGGGAGCAGTGTCATGCAGAGCCAGTCTTTGTCCTCATCCAGTCAAGCAAGTTTCACTGGTGGTTGCAAATGTTTCAATAAGCTCTGATGCTCTGTGGAAACCCTTCAATGACATGAGGGTCCGTTTTCTTACTCTCAAACCATGTCTTTGAAGAAACAAAACTACTGTGTTTGGTATTTTTTGTAGGATGTGATTTATTTCCCCTTAACTTTGCTAACGCTTTTCTTGGGTTTTTTAAATTTTTTTTTTTGGTTGTGTTTTTTGGTTTTTTTTTGGTTGTGTTTTTTACTGTTTTCCCTGTCTCCTGCCAGACCTTTCAAAGGGAAAGCAAGCTTGCATTTAGCTTCTCGTTCCTCTGCTCTAGATAACTTATCATTTCAGCCTGTCTGGAAATTTGGAATCCCTTATGCTTGGAACCTTATCATAGACATTTCCGCTGCAGAAAGAGTGATCAGACCAACAATAGCATCTTGAATTCAAGGCAGAGGAAATGGATGACTGCATAGCCTGGTTTTGATGTTGTACTCGGCACTCAGTGTGCTGATCCTCATCTGATTCTGTACTTCTGTCATGTCCTTGGACGAGAACCACGGACTGCACTGAGAAGTTTGCACCACGTGTTGTGCTGCCTGACCTGTGTGCTGCCTGCTCCTCCCTCAGACCTCTGGGAAAGGTGCATGTTCTAGATTCTGTTCTGCAGGAAAGAGGCAGGGCTTTCATTCGGAAATACTCTTTTCACAACTGTCAATCCTTGCTTGAGACAAAACAGCCACCAGAAAAGTTTTCCTTCTGGCTTGCAAGTGATTTTGAGTTTGAAGTGATCAAGCCAATCCTTAGCAAGTGCAGGGTCATCAGCAGTCACAAATGTACAGCATGACTGAGTGGGAGATGTTTGCTTGTGTTAATAAATGTGTTGGAGTGAGAGTACACACTGGGGATTTGTTCATTTTAGCAAACCTGGCAGAACCTTCCTGTGACCTAAATAGAATACCTTGCTCTACATAAAGCATGCATCAGGGTATTTCCTGATTTATTCATGAAAGGTTTGCTTTACAAAGGCATTTGGAACTGTGTAATCTCAGAATACATGATACATGTAGCTGGCTGCTCAGCTGGCATTTGCACAAATTGCTTTGATATATGGCTGTAACGTATGAAGGCACAGTGAGGCCAATTTAAATACTTGATATGGGAGTAAACTGGTTAAAAGAGTAAATTAGATCTAACCTCGAGATTTTCTTGCTACTGCATGGAGAAGGTTGCTGTCCAGAATGAATAATTGATAAAGGGATGGGAGACTACACTCTAGTAAGCAATAAAATCCTCCAATATTAAGTGGGCAGGGTTAAGGGCAGATCCATGAGTGGTGTGCACTGGTCTTGCATCTTTCACATTAAGAGCCCTTTTCTGATTTACATCAGATTGAGCTCCAACACGTTGTGTTAACCAGATCAATAACTGAGGATCTCTGCTGCCTTTCACTTGGGACACTTTGTGCTTTCTGTTGCTCTTTCCTATTGGCAGAAAATAAAGTCTAAGGTAACACCTCATCAAGTCTGTGAATTCATTAGGAAATTTCTAATTTATACCTTTAATGATTTGTATAGATATTATTTGTACATGTTTCCTGCTGTAATATAGTCAGTAGCAAGGTAGATGGGGATGGTTGCTTGCATTTTGGAGCTTTGGAATAAATTGGGGTTAATTTACAATAGAATGAAAGTGACATTTGTAAAGATGGTAAGAGGGGAATGCCAGAATCCATTACACTGATGATCCTACAAATGCACTGGCATTCTCCATTGGTGAGTTAATGCTCAAATCCTATCAATGTTACTTACTAAACTTATTGCAACTTAATGGCAGACCTCCAGATTTTTATCATGCCAAACATTCGATAATAGATGTGTCTGCACAAATTTTTTGGGAAAAATTTTCTCTTTTTATGGATTGCTGCCATAAAAAAAGGTAAAAATGTGATTCATTCGAGTCCCATGGAATGAACTTTCTCAATTCTTAGTCTTGTGATCTTTTGTTTAAGAAAAGACTTTGTCTTGTGTGGCTTCGGAATAAGCTGAGAAAAGACTCTTCTGATTACTGTGTTTCTTAAAAAACCCCTCCAAACTCCTTCCTAGGAGGTTTTGTGATTGAGCAGTGATTTTAAATTAATACAAGTCAACTGCATTTGTCAGTGTTCACCCAGTAAACACAAGGGGCAGCAGAAACCTTGCTTGTCCATCCTCCAGACAGTAGAAAAATAATTTTTTAAAACTTGCTGCTGACACCATTGGCTGCCCAGAACAATAGGGAACTGACAGACTGATTCTGTACTTCATATCTTTTCATATGACATACTTTATAATATCAAGTGATGTTTCCTCTGTATGCACAGAAGACATCAAATAAAGCACAATTCTTTCCATATTTTTGCTTTTAATTTTATCAGTTCCAAGCTTTAAGCAATTTGAGGTCTTTCTTCCTCTCTCTCCCCCCCTCTCCCCTCCCCTTCTACATTCTTGACTGGAAGGGATCTGTTTCTCCACTGGCTCTGTAAATCTGGGCATTTTAGAGTTAATCAGGACCTGAAAAGAGCAGGATGACATGAGGTTTGCATTAAAGAGTGGTATGTGGACAAGTGGCAAAGGCATGGATTTTGTGGTAATAAAAACACACTGGGTGATATTTTTGTCAGAGGGCCTCACTTCACTGCCTCCAAAATGCAAAAGCATCAGGAAATCAGATTGCTGTCTCTGAACCATGATTACAGAAGCAGATCAGTGTGCACCTTACTCCCAGCTCACTGAATTGAGTTTAGCTTTCTTCTGGCACACCAAAAACTGTCCACGTGCAATGCTGGTGGTGAAAACCTGGGGTTCAGCATTGCTCCTGGATTAGCAAGACACCCCTAAATACAAGCCAAACTTTCCATGAGAGGAAGCCATCTGTCTTGCCAAAGGTTTGAGAAAATGATGATGCTGCGTCAGCCTGGCATCATGGAAGATTTTGTTTTTCCCGTGTGTAAAAACTGTTGTTTACTTGGACTCCATTATTTCAAATTCACTGAAGTCTCAAAAAACCCTGCAGACTGAAGCATCTGTCAGCACAAACCTGTGTGTCTGCTGACTCTAGTGGTGGCTGGACAAGTGTATGAAGATCCTGGAGTTCTGGCTGCACCTTTTCAAAGTCAGAAGATCTTGCTGCAACTCTCTCAGTTGACCTCCCTTGTAACATGTGGCGCATGTACAGCATTACTTGCTCATGGTAGGGGTAGGGACTGCCTGACTTCCCTTGTGTTCCTTTGCCCCATGTCCCAGCCCTCTGCAGTGGGAAAAGACTGTCTCTTTGACCCATCCATCCAATTAAAGCCAGTTGTTGACAGTAGCCTTTCTCTTCTTTTTTTTTTTGGAGACAATGTGATTTTATCACGCTGCCACTGAACTACGCTCCTGTTGTCTGAAGCTGGAACTGGATGCAGAAGAGTCAAAGAGTGAGAGATGAGTAGAAGAGAGACAGTGTAATGACAGAATGTTTCACATGCCTTTGAATTTCTAAGGGGATTAGGCGCTCCCCTGGTGCTTTGACATGGAGCCTATGGCAGCTGCTTTGGCAAAGCCTGCTAGCAGTTACACAAATATGTTATTTTCCCCTCGTTTTCCCAAGGTGCACAGGACACAACAACTTCTGTTACAGACCAGCAACAGAGAGCATTTGGAGCTGTCAGAGTCTGTGTGCTCGTGTTCCTCTGCATGCAGGACCACCTCTGAGAACTTGTGCATCCATTTATGCGGTAGTCAGATACCACCACTTATGTTGTTGAAGTGTAAGCCTGCAATGCAACCAGAGCCATACAAGTCAGCCTTCATCCCCAGCCTCCACACCTTCTGAAAGAGCTTCTCTGGGTCAAACCTTTTCCCAAGCATCAGCTGAAACAAAATCCTCTAGTTGCTGTAATTCTATCTGCCCCACATGCTCCAGAGAGTTCTTTGCACAGCAGAAGTCCTTTTCCTGCAAGCAGGACAGGGACAGCAGGTGTTGTGCTGGTGTCTCTTCAGTGGAATCTGATTACCATTTTGGTTGCTTTTCTCTGTCTATTTGATATGGTTGTTTAGGAAGCTGTGGCTGATGGAGCATTTTTAAGCCAAGGACTGACAGAAATCAGGTGTCTTCACTGTATAAAAGAAACATTAACCCACAGGTTGAGATCTGCCTGCAACATCATTGGCAAACATGAAACTTGAGCTTTTCACAAAATGATTGAAGTTCTTTTCTCATTTTAAAGCAGATACAAGCTTTAAACATTGAACAGTAATGCCAGTGGAGATGCAGCAAAAATAAAAAGGAATCCCTGAATAGGAAAGAACAAGAGATAGGAGTAAAGGAGATGCTCCCTCCTGGTTGCAGAAATGGGCAAGGAAAATTACGACAAGGAAGAAGCATCAGTATTCATAGCTGCAGTGAGAGTTGAAATGATGGTCAGGGCCTGTCAGTCCCAATACCGCATCCTTGATTCACATGCACTGATTCAGACATTAATTTGGACCTCAGATGTGCGTGTCTGACTCCCAGGAGCCCTCCTGGAGGGCAGAGTGTGGTCTCCTGAATGGTGGGGTGAGGGCATAAAGCCCCAGAAAGAGTGGGCTCGGCAGTGGTGAATGCAAACCCTGCCTTTGTTGGCATCTGTACCCTTGGGACAGGATTGGCCTTGCTGGTTTCAGTGCAAGACACACACAGGCTCGCAGAGGGTTCACTCCAGCACCAGAGTGCTGTGAGTGTAAATGAAGACTGTCACGGCCACAGTGGCTGGGTTTTTTGTTGGGGTTCCCCTCCCCCTTCACCCCCCTCGCCCCCTGCCCCTTTCTGAAACAACCAGCCAATTTAAGAGCACAGTTCAGAGGGAAGGGATTCTTGTTATGCTCATGAATCTCAAAGATTTCCTAAAGGAAGAACAAAGAGAGAAGCAGAAAAGGCAGAGAGAGCTGGAAAACCAGGAGCAGGCAGCAGACTTGGAAAGAAATGTCCTCCTTCTCCCCAGCCCAGGAATGCAAACAGGAAGCCGCCAGCAGAATGTTTGGAGTGTGTGCAGCTGCAGTTGGGTCTGAAGACACTGAAAGCTGTGCTGAAAGTATTCAGCTTGCCTCTTACAATGGAGGGGAAACACTTGCTTTGACACTGCATTTGATAACCATTTTGTAGCAGGAGTGCAGACCCTTTCATTTGCAGGGAAAGGGAAGACAGCTGTGGCTGTCTTCAGCGAAACTTGCTATTCTATATGTGAGAGAGTGTGCTTGTTAAAGGAGGACAAAAGGGTGCTTACTGAGGTTCTGCAGGTGGCTTTTGGTTATTAACCAGAGGAGCTCAGCTAGTCCAGAATGTGTTGGGCTGCCCTAATTCCTCTCTAAAGGAATTTCAGTTGCTGCTGGGGATAACCAGCGCCATTTTGGAGACTGCACTGCCTGAAACACTAAGCTACTGCCTTGGAAGCAGAAGTTTCCTATCTGCTAGATCATTCTTCCACAGCACATGTTTTCCATGTGTGAGTTCTGATTTGGGGAGTTTCAGGGAGAAATCATCGGTAACAATATCTCCTAATTCATATGTAGATGAACCTCTTTGAGGTACCAGGGTAAAAAACACTTGAATTATGTAAATTGAGATAATTTCTTATAAATTACCTTTCAAACAGGTTGGATCCGTGTCTTAATTCAAACGTCTTTAAAATTATCTCACCTAGTTTTCCTCCATTGTTCTTGATCAGCAATTGACCTTGAGCTGGCTTGGTTCTTAAAATAGATCAAATAAGTGTATCACTTCTTTTGATTATAATACAGGTTCTGTTTTAAAAAATGCTTGCTGAAATAAGTCTTGCAGGTTCTTTAGCTGCTAACATTTTATTACTACACTTTGAAGTGCCTGAGTGTGCATGAGACAGAAAATCCATTTCCTAATTAGATGATTGTTTTAACATGCATGTCTGAGAGCTGTGTATCGGTTGTTGGGTACTGGTTATATGTATTAATTTGTCTTCCTGTGGAGCTGATAATCTGGATGATCTCTTCAGGCTCCTGCCTTCTGATGGGTCAAATGCAGAAGTTTGCACCTGCAACACCATTGGAGACCTTGCTAAAGGCAAGACTTGTGTTGTGAGATGCTTTTGCAAAAGAACCCTGGGAGACAGCATTGCCTTTTCAAGGACTAATGGCACTATGTGTTTCCTTGTGTCCAACATGCCTGAATTTTAATAAATGAGAGATTATTGTTCCTTGTTAAGTAAGTAGGTAGGGTAGCTAAATATAGAGGAAGTCAGACTGCGGGGAGGTGGGGGGAAGCTCCAGTTTCAATGACTGCGGAGGAGGAACATGCAACAGCAGCACTTCAGAAAGCATCACCAAAGCTATTCCTCAGGTCTCACTCCTTAAGCTCCACTCAGAGCTCCACACGTGTCCCCAGGTGCTGCCGTTGCTCTGGTGCTGCCCCAGGATTTGTGGTATCACCTTGAGCTCCTCCCTGTGCTTTGCAGGGAGTGGAAAATGGTTTTTGTGATTCCCAACCTGGAGCTGTGAGTGTGAGGTCATCGTTTCCACCAGGAAGGACACCAGAGTTGGGGGCAGCCCTGCAGTGAAAATTGTTAAGAGCCATAGGAAATCCCAGACTGTATGAGGAGAGAGGGATGGGAGTCGGAAAAGGAGACACAGGAGGAGTGGAACGAGGTTGCATTTTAATCAGCCTTTAGAGGAGTTAAGTAGGGAAGGCTACTGGACACACAGAATGAGACAAAACTACAAAACACCTTGATAAGAGAAGAAAGCCCTGTGTCAGCACAGTTGCCCACAAGGCAAGAGCTGTCAGATCACTGTTTTCTGACACCTTCTGTCTCTTCAACACCTTTTGTGCTGTTTTTCTCTTCTCGTCAAGGTTTGGCTGACAGAGTGAAAAAAAAGGTTTTTCAGAGCAAATCACAGCCTGAGGAGCTTCCCCAGTTGCAGATTGTTACTCAAGGGAACTCCAGACCTAGATCTCAACCCATTCCTCAGTAAACAGCAAGGGTCTCGTGAGATAGAGATTGCCATTGCCACGTCTTATGCAACAGCACAGATGTTGATTCATAGCTCCTATCTGTGCTCCAGTGCAAAGCTCACCCGTGAGCAGTGAGATGTTTGGAGAAGGGAATTTGTCTGGGGCTCTCAGTAACCACAGCCATGAGCTATCATAGTTGCAATACAGGTTAAGGGAAAAAAGTGCTCACAATTACTGTACAGAAACCAGCAAACTTTGCCAGTTTTGACAGTGAGCTGGGAAAGGTGACTAAAATGGGCTCAAAAAAGGTGGGTTTAACACCTGAGTTATTTTTTGAGACCCTTTGGAGGGAATCTGAATTTTTAAAACAAATAGTGCCTCACTCTGCAAAACTGATGAAAACTGCTTTCCTATTTTTCTCATCCATGTGGATTGTCTTATGATCAACCTGCAATTTTTCCTTGTAGGGGCACGCATCGGGGTATGTCTTTTGCCTTGTGACCTATTTTCTTCAAACATGAGAGAATGTAATATCTGCAAAACCTTTACCCCTCCCCCTGACAATGTGATTGAAATCGATTCACTGATTCAAAAGCAATTAGGTGGGGCTGACATACAGACAGCACACAGGTTTTCTTCTGTAAGAAATGAGGTAAAAAAACTCCACCGCCCTTTGAGATATCCTAAGGCCAGTATCAATAAAATTATATTTCAGATGTCAAGAAGGGCTTGCATGTCTGATACCTTTCCCTTTTTTATCCCTCAAATCTATCAGGTGGTCTAATAAAAGGTATTGCCTCTTCCTACAAACTTTCCCTCTCTCTATAAAATGGGGTGTACAAAATCTCTTGTCCCCTGGGAGTACTTATGGCGTGTATCCCTGTTTTCTGTAACAGAGGTTTTATTTTCCTCTGTTTTTCTCTGGTCTCAGTGCAGTGCTAGAACTACCAGGGGTATACCAAACCAGCCATGTGCTATTTGTTATTCTCGTCAACAGCACTATATTCCCCACAAGGTGGTGGGCAGCATCGGATTTTCTCTGGGGGGATCATTTCCTTTCTTTCTTCTCCTTATAAACAAATATAACCTGAGCCTGGCTCGCTGTCTTGGAAGGCTTCCAGAACAAGGTGATGTGCTCTGTTTGGGATAAGCACGTTTCACTGGTTGACAGCCACTGCAACAGCGGCATCTGAAAAAGAGGGCCACAACAATTCCCTCTGCAGCAGGAGTTGCTGGGTGGTGTTCTCTGACCTGTGTTATGCAGGAAGTCAGACTGGATGATCAGAGCAGTCCCTTCTGGCCTCAAAGTCTATGAATCTGTGTTCTGATTACACATCTGAGAATGTGCAACCCAAGTTGAAAGTGGTGATTTATTGGATGCTAGCTACAGGCAGCTTCTTGTTTCTGAGTAAGCAACTGCTTTTAAAAGGGTCCCCGTAGCTCGATGGGGTACAGACAGCTGTCAGCTCTTTTGGGGAAAAGAACTCGCCAGTCTATTTCCGTAAAATGCATTTTAAATTTACAGCTCTGTGCAAGTGCTGTTTTATAATAAGGATTGACCCTTTCTGGAGATGGCTTTGTGGTTGATTTATAGGTACATCCCCAGTAGGGCTGCTTTGGGAGGAAGCCAAGGTGGGTGAGACCCATCTTTTCTCTCCCGCCTTCTGGATCAACTCGTATACGAAAGCATCCTGGTTTGGCGGGCTGAGTTTTGTTGTTGCATCCTGCTGAGGACTGTTTGGATCTCAGTGAAACAGATGTTGTGTCAACAGCCCTTAAGAGGCTTGTCTTCAGCCTGTTGTTTCATTTGCTTCCAAAGACGTCACATGCAGAGCAGAAGACCCCTGCAGCAGCTGAGAGTCAGTTTAAAGACACCAAGCTCCCACATCTTGGAACAAGGGAGCCCCAGCACTACCCTCAGATGGCTTGAAGGAGCATGATGCACCTCAGATGTTCTCTGAGAGCTGTGATCCTTTAAAACACTGGGGAGGGAAGAGCAGAAAAAATGCCTTGTTGTGTCGATTAACCATAGCAAGGGCTGCAGGACTGGGAGAGGTGGCTCCATGGGCAGACAGAATTTTAACTCCAGAGCATTGTTAGGATATCAAACACCACCTGTTGGTTGTGCTACTGACTTCAAAGTATTGGAAGACACTTTGGTCAAATTTGGAGCAACAAAGACTATCAGAAGCCTCTGTAAAACCAGTAACAGGATGAGGAACTGCCATTCATAAAAGAGTTCTCTCTTGAATGCAGAGTCTCTGGTGAGATACTGCTTTTAATGGTGGAAATCTAGGACTGCATTATTATTATTGTTATTGTTATATAAAATACATGATGACATCAGATAAACATCAACGACTAAAGAGCTCTGCATATTCAAGAGTGTTAGGTTTTAGTTCTGGAAACTTCTCTCAAATCAATTATGGCAATATTGCACTTTATTAAAACAGTTAAATCTACCCTAACAATGAAACTGTCACTTTGAATTAGAAGAGCAACCTACTATCTTGTAAAATATGTAAATATCAAGGCAACCATATTTCTAGGTATATACATTATATTTATTTACAGTACTTCCTTAATTGCGAGGATTAACTGAGTAGAGATTGCACTCTAAATGGTCCCACAATTATTAAAATGCATGTTTACATTTGCTTAAATTGTGCAAAAGTAATTTAGAAGATGAATTTCAAGAAATATTGAGGAAATCAGCATACAGAGAATGTAATTATTATTGATATTTGCATAACTTCCCTTTCCACTTTCATGCACTATTACAAACCACACAGAACATGACTAAAGAAATTATTAGAGAGACTGCTGTAGTACAAATATGGATTCATCAATAAATGTTCAGGCTTCTAGGCGAAAAACAAACGACATGGCTGTGGAGAAGAAATATTACGTTTTATTTAGATACTTATTTGGAATGGGATCTGCACAGATAAATCTATACTCAGAATATAGCAGTCTGTTATGACAGAGATGAATGTTGTTGAAAAGAACAAGTGAAATACAGAAAAAAAATTTCAAATGCCAATGGAAGGCAGTACAAAGGCTGGGAGATATGTGAGGCAGATGTGCTCCAGGTGTGGGGGCCAGAACTGGCCAACAGCGCTAAGCTTTCACTCCAGCAGTGTTGAAAAGGTCCTGATTCAGAGGTGTTTGTGTTCCAGTGCTAAACAAAGCAGAAGTAGATAGACTCCAAGTGCAACAGCAAAACTCTACATCAGGGCTTGCTGGAAAACAAGAAGGTCCTGGTGATATCGGGGATTGCAAATTCTGATTTTGAAACTGTGTCTCCTGCAGCCAAGCAACTGCTCTGTGTTCAGTGAAAAACAGACTCCAGCTGCCACCCAAGGGCACATGGAACATAGAGTTTTGTGCATTTCTGGAAAAAAAAATAAAAGAAAAAGGAAAGACGTGAACTGGGAGTAAAATGAACCAAGAATGAGATGACAAAAATGATTAGTGGAGCACTCTCTGGAAGCAGCAGCTATGCCCTATATTAGGTTTCCAAAAGAGGCCAGTGATTACTGACTAATTGTCCTTAGAGCTTCTGCAAACCAGGACACTTTGAAAGATGCATGGAGAAGTGTTTTTGGGAACCTTGGTGGACACATTCCTACCTGAGCTGCAAGAAAGAGCTGAGAATCCCACAAGACCTTGCAGTGCAGCTGGTAAGGGTCCATGCACAGAGCAGGACCGTGTGTGTGTGTATTTGTGTTTTTGTGCTGAATAGAAAAGAGGAGCCTTGTCAAGATGATCTGTCATGAGATAGGAGAAACCCATGTATCACTCATCCTGAAGGCTGTGCAGCAAGGAGCAGAAGAACCTCACACTCCCCTGACAATGAAAATAATGAAGTCAGATTATCCAAGGAAACTGTGAGTTTGCCTTACCCACAAACCTCAGCCCCAGGGAGGGAAGAAGAATTATCAGAAAGGTCACTCTGAGCAGTCAGAGTCAAGGACAGAGCTGAACAGCCTCTGAAACCCATAAGGAGCAAACACAGAGCTCACGAGGAGGGAGAAAGCTGAATGAGTTCAAGGGAAATAAATAACAACCTGAAAAAAAATTTAACATTGCTGAGGAAGCATAGGAGACATTTCTCTCCATGTTGTGAAGACCTACAATGGCATGCTGATAGGATCCCCAGAGAGAGCACATCATCTATAACTATGCAGCACTTCACATGCTGGTACTACTAATAAAAGAGAATGGTTCAGATCACAGAAATTAATTAGTTTAGAACTGCAACCACCAGGAAGAGAGCATGCACACAGCAGCATCCCAAAGTGTGTTCTTATTAACGATTCTCTGTCTGGTGTGCTGTTGACAGAATTCTGTCTGTCTCAACAAAACTCTGGAAGCAGCTTTAAACTTCAGGCCCCCATCAAACAGCAAGCGGTCTCCCGGCAGCATGCCTGCATGGAAGCCAGTAAATCCAGCAAATGAGGACTCGACAGCATCTCCTGCTGTCACAAGGAAAACTTCAGCTTCTGTACTGGAAATGTCCCTTCTCCTTGAGGGGCCATCACTTTGCAAGCACTTACCATGCCTGAAAAGCAGAGCTGTGCTGCTAGTTGTCAAGGCAGCGAGAGTGCTGCCCTCCTAATCAAACCCAGCTGTGCAGGGGAAGGGGCAGAGCGCTTGGGAGCCTCCAGCACCCTGCAGGATGGAGCCATGCTCCTCACAGACTGTGGAGAGCATGTTTTCTCTGCACCAAGAGGCAGAACAAAGGCTTGCATGCATTTTCCTTGCCTACCCTTCATGCAAGAGGGGGCTCGGCTTTCTGAGGTCCGGAGCTCATTTAGAGGCACCTTGGTAGTTCAGAGTTTCCATGTCCGATACTTCATCAGCCACAATTTACTGCAGTGAGATGTGATATACAGCAGGGCCATTTCATCTCCCAGAACTTTAGAGAGGGGGGTCTGTGTTTTAGCATCTACCAGTTTTATCTCTGCCATCTGAATCTCATTTCCAGGATAACCAAGGGTCCTTCTAATTACTGCTCTGGTGAATGTATATTGCTCCAAGCCCTTGTGATTTGGCTGAAAACTGGGGAAATGCAGACTGATGTTATTAGTCATTTCTTCAGGGGAAACCCACTGACACACAGTGAAAAGTCATAATAAAGTCGTATCAATCTGACTACCTATCTGGCTGCCTTGTAGAAGTGTAAAGTTTGAAGAATATGCCTGAATTTCTTAGAAATTTTAGGACAACAAGGTCTTGTAATGGTACTTGCTGTCCTAAAATTTCTAAGAGCATAAGATGATGGCTGTCAGCATGTTCTTACTCAGAGACCAGAGAGGACAACAGTACTTTGTACAGCTAACCATGGCTTGTCTCTGTGCCAGAACACACATTATGGGTCATGATGCAAGGCCTCTGATGCTCCAGGCATTTGCTGCTGTGGTTCAGTGACCACGAAATATATGGGGTCTGCTCCAGCTCTGCCAATGATTTGCCATGTGACTTTGGGCACGTTATGTCCCCTGCCTCAGTTTCCACATATAACGTGCAACATTTTCAAATCAATTACCCATGACAGTGAAACTAGAAAGAACGCAGCATTGATTGCTCTTTTCCCCCTCTCCCTGTTGGACATGAGGACTGTGATTTATCTATTACACTAGAGTATGTATCTGTGCAGCACTCAGTGTCTTGTAAATACTCATTAATATCCTAGGAAAGCCCCCATGAGGTTGGTAGGGCAATATGGCTCTCATTCTGCATTTGAATCACAGTGATATGAAAGACCAAAGGACACATTTCAAAAGTAATCTTTTATCTTTGTCACTACTTTTATTTGCATCAATCTGCTTTCTAAAAGCTGGCAAGATGGAGATTCCACAACCTCCATGGACAATCCTCCCCAGTCCTTAACTATTATTACCATCAGAAAGCTTCCCTTGATGTCTGCCTGATCTAAATCTTCTTTGCTGCATTTTAAGTCTTTGGGTGTGGAGAAGCATTTGAATCTTTCTTTTCTGCAGCAACTCAACTGTATGAAAGGATTACCTTCGTGACTCACCACAGTTTTCTCTTTTCAGAACAATCCTAACTCATTTGGTCTTTCTGTCTTAGACATGTTTTTAAGATTTTCAGTCATGCTGCCATTTCTCCTGGGGGATTTATGTCTCTCTTCAAGTGTCATGTCCAAAGCCAGACACATAATTTCTGATACAGCCCAGGATGCCATTGGCCTTCTTGGCCACCTGGGCACCCCTGGGCTCATGTCCAGCTGCTGTCACCAGCACCCCCAGGGCCTTTTCCAGCTCTCCAGCCACTTTTCCCCCAGTCTGGAGCTGCAGGGGGTTGTTGTGACCCAAGGGCAGGGCCCAGCAGTTCCCCTGGTTGTACCTCACCCCACTGGCCTCATCCCATGGATGCAGCCTGTCCAGATCCCTCTGCAGAGCCCTCCTGCCCCACAGCAGATCCACACTCCCGCCCAGCTCGGTGCTGACACTGACTGAGGGGCCCTCGATCCCCTCCTCCAGGCCTTTCATGAAGATGTTAAACAGGCCTGGCCCCAGTACTGATCCCATGGGAACCCCACCGGTGCCCAGCCCCAGCTGGACGTCCCTCCCTTCCCCACCACTCCCCGGCCCTGCCATCAGCCAGTTCTTCCCCCAGAGAACAGGGCCCTGTCCATGAGCAGCCGGTTGCTCCAGGAGAGGCTGTGGGAGAAGGTGTCAAAGGCTTTGTGAAGTGCAGCTAGACACATCCCCAGCCTTTCCCTCAGCCCTGAGCAGGTCACAGGAGGGATCAGGTGGGTCAGGCAGGACCCACCTCTCCTAAACCCAGGCTGGCTGGCCCTGATCCCCTGGTTGTCCTGTTCCTGTTGCTGGTGGCACTCAAGGTGATCTGCTCCATGAGCTCCCTGGCACTGAGGGCAGGTAAGGCCTGTAGTTCTGCAGTTCCCCATCTCCTTCTTTTAATCCATCTTGTAGAAGAATGTCACATTTGCCAACTTTCAGTCCTGAGACCTCCCTGTGTAGCCTGGACTAACTGCAATTGATTGAAAATATCTTGGTGAGCTCTTCCACCAGATCTCTCAGTGGAATTCCTTGGGAGGATCCCATCTTGCCCAGTGGTCTTGTGTGTGTCTAACAGATGTAGAGGTCATTAACACTTCCCCTTGGATCATGGAGGCTTCACTCCACTCTGTATGCCAGCTCAGGAGAGCTTTGAAAGACAGAGCCAGAGAAGGCATTAAGTGCCTCAGCTTTTTCGTCACCCTTGGTCACTGTTTCCACCAATGATAATTACTGGTTAGGTATGATTTCCAACCACTTTGTACCCACATTAATTCAGTTTAATTTAGATCCTTTTAGATTATTTATGAGGATGTCCTCCTAGATAAAGTCAAAAGCCTTACTAAATTTGATTAAAATGAGGCCTACTATCTCCCATCCACATGAGGTCTGTTTCTCTGTCAGAGATAGAAAAAAGGATGTTTTGACATGATTTGCTCTTCGTGTTGATGACATTGCCACCTGGTTGCAGAGGACCTCTTTACTGAAGAGTGAAGCAAAAAGACATCAAATAGTGCCATCTGCCAGTATTTTCTCTCCCCATTGAGTAGCAGACCAAGACTTCCCTTTGTTGGGGTTTTGGAGGGTTTTTGTTAGGGTCCTTTCTTTATGGAGAAACTGTGTTATTTTAGTTATTCTTCTTTCCTATTGGCATCACCCCTTTTGGGTTTATTTCTCTGTGTGTTCATGATGTTCTTCTGTGTTTGTGTGATTTTTTCCCATGTTCTTCATAAAAATGCAGCAGTTGTGGTGCAAACAGATTTGTCTCTCCTGCATTTTCTCTTCATCCTCGATTTTGGAATAGGGAGTTTTTTTGTGTTGTGAGTACTGCCTGGTCTCCCTTTTTTCTCTCAGCTTGTCACCCAGGGGATGTCACCCACCTGCTGCATTTACTCATGATTCTCTTCTTGAATTCCTGTGGGAGTTTTTTTGGTGTTCTCTCTACTCTTTCTCTCTGATACAACTACAATTCTTCCCTGTTAGCAAACAATGAAGTTCATTGGTTTTAATAGAGAGACTAATTCTTCATCAAACAGACCAATGCTTACCATGATCAGAATTTTCCATCTTTTTCAAAACAATGTTTTATTGGGGAGATGTAGGCCAAATTCAGACAGTATGGTGCCTCCTTACCTTTAAAAATCTGTATTTGTGAAAAGTTGACACAGCTATTTTCCTGGTCGTTTCACAAGAGAAAAGCAGCAGAGCCAGCAGTAGAACCAAATCCCTGTGGTCTGCTGCAGTGTCAAAACCATGGATTCATCCATCATTGCTCTCTAAATTACATCTTTGTCACTTAAGGGAACGTAGGCTTCCCTGCATTTGAAGGATATTGCCGATTCCCTGAACAATCACCCAAAAGCAAGCCGTCCATAGACTGATAAGGAAGTCTGATGGTCTGATATGTAAAGAGTCTCCTTTGGAACCTGATGCAGCAAAATCCATCAAAAGTAATTCAGGAGTCACTTTAAAATTTGCAAGTAAAGCATGGATTCTGGGGTGAGATGAATTTCCAAATCCCTTTTAAAACCTTCACAAAGAACACAAATGATAGTTTGTTAAATCTATACTGTATGTTTAATACATCTGTTCTGTTGTTTGAGCAGAGAAAAGCCATGTGCTTCATTATGAGGGGTAGTATGGGTCCATGTCTCTGTTTTTCCTTTCTTATCTTTATTAAAATCAAACCAGACGGCACTAATCCTTCAAACAAATTATAATTTATTTCTTCGTGTTCAAAGTATGAGGATTCCTTGGTTTCCCTTATACTGATAAATTCAATGATTTTAATTAAAAAAGGACTGGTTTAAACATAAGACATAATTAAATAGATGCCTGCTATAGTTACCACATTGGTATGCTCCCTTTCACTGGTTTGAGCACACATTTCCTCCACTGAAGTCAGTTGCTGCCCATACACTCTGATTTCTATACCTCTTCCTACAATCTGTGAGTGTCTGCAGAATCTGGGCCTATGTCCCCTTTCTGACCTCATGCTGATGTAATTCTGCTGATTTTCAATGGAATTACATCGGTGTTAAATCGCCAGCTTTATTTGGGTTGTTCGCTGGGATCCATGTAGAACGGGTCATTTAAAAGGTCGTGCATTCTTCTTGTATGAAAACAGTGAGTGCTTTTGGAAAAAAAGAAAAAACTGTCTTTTTTCTTCCGCATTTTATCTGTCTAACACCTACTTTTTAGGTATTACAACAATACAAGTAAATATTATTACTCTTGAGGACAGCTACTAGACAAACTAAATTTCTCCTGTGAATTTTTGAAACTGTGCATTGCTTCCAAATAGGGGAGAGGATTAGAGATATTTGTAGAAGAGAGAGCTCATCGCTCCAAAGTGCTCATAACTGACCTGCATTTCCCCTCTGTGGAGCAAAAATTAAATTCTCATGAGCTTCAGTGGGACGCAGTGGACTGTGCTTCCTCTTGTAATCACTGTGGCTGAAGGAACATGGATCTGTGGTGAAGGGGAGGATATACAGGAGCTAGCACACTTGCATGAGAGAAACTTGGACCATTGCACCCAGCTTAGTGTTGCTACCACAATTTCTGAGGATGCAACGATTATTTGAAGTTGTAGCTTGGCACTGATTTTTCTTTGGGGGAGCCACACCATGCTAAACATGTTGCACATCAGTGGAGCCGTACTTTTGCAGGAGGTTTTGCTGGTGTGGTTGCACCTGGTGCTACAAGATACATGACTTTGCTGCGTCTCAGCCATCTGGCCGTGGAACTGTGTGACAAAATCTGAGAACCACAATTTTTGGTGTTCCTGCTAAGAATTAATGCTCCATCTCCAGTATTATTTTAAAACGATGCCAGTTTGTTAGTTCTTCCAAGTTTGGGAATGGACAGAGCAGACTGATGTGATTTTTAGTGCCTCATTACAGAAGCATGTTGAGTAACAGAAGCCTTCTTTCCTCTACTTGTGTTGCTGCTGTTGTTGATTTAACTGCTCTTACCACACAACTTCAGTTTTTGCTTCATTTTCTTCTTCCTTGTCCTAGTTTTGGGCCAAACTTGACAGAATTCACTGATTTAGTGTAAAAAAAAAAACCAAACAAACCAGAAAACAAACAATAAACTCAGGCTAAGAAGAAGAATTCCCCCAAAGCAATGAATAATTTCTGCATCACCTCAATGCCAAGGATTGAAATGTGTCTACAAGACAATGTCACTGGAACCTGGGGACTCTAGAATTGCATTAGGGACATAGACAAACAGTTGAGTTGTGTTCACTGAAGTGACCAGAATGAGGACAAATGGTGTCAATGTAGCTAAAAGATAATTTACTGAGTCAATTTTCTTTGGTTGTAGGTGGATGCAGTTAGCTGAGATATACACTGAAGATGTCAGCAGAGCACCTACAGGGCCTTTCCTACTCGTGCTCACAGATTTTTATTTGTTTATTTGACCACAGTGCTGCTGATCTCCAGTGCTGAGAGAAGGCCAGCAAGAAACTAACAGGAGATTCACCCTTTCATCAGGAAACAAACCCAAATGAGGAGAGCAAAAGGTGGCCAGACTTGGAGTGAATCACTTCGCGGTCTGCCTCCCAGGATGACTCCTCTCAGGAACACAGCAGGCCCCTACAAGCATGGATTGGTGTCCCCAGGAAGGGCATTTGCCTGACCTAACTCTCAGACCTGTGGAGCACCTCCAGCTGCCTAGCTTTTAAAAGATGAGGGAAAGCCTCTGACTCTCAGAGGAGAATCTCTGGCTGACCAGAGGTGAGGCTCATCTGAAGCTCTTTGCCCTTGACTGGATCAAGGAAGGGCTCAAGAGAGCAGTGGGAACAGCCTGGAGGGTCTGCTGGTGTCTGATGCAGGTCTTGCAGAGAGCATTTGCCTCGTGGTTTTGCTGCTCAGTGAATGATTGCTTCCTGTTGTAGGGGGTTTGGACTCTTTGTGATCAAAGGCTGGAAGGGCTCTCACAAGGTCATCCAGTACAATCTCCTGCTCTGATGTCCCAGAAACCTGATCACAGAGTTTAAGCCCTCTTTTATTTAAGTACAAGAAGACAATTTGATGCTCTACAGACAAATTTGAAGTTCATAGAATTAGCTAGTTTAAAGGATTTTCCAGTGCACCTATTGTCATGACACTTGACCAATCATTATATATATCATCTATATCTGTATCTAATCTATATCATCTATCTCTCTATATATCTATCTTATCTATTATATATTATTTTATTTTGTTTTGTTTTGTTTTGTTTTATTTTATTTATTACATTTATTATATTTATTATATTTCATTTTATTAATTATATTTATTATATTATTGTATTATTTATTTATTATTATTATATTTATATACATATATAAAAATCATTGTTAGAATACCCTGTACTTTAGGCATTTTTCTTCGTGGTGCCTTCTGGAAAGAAATTTCGCTGTTAAAGTTCTTTGCTATTCAATACCAAATTAACTTAATGTGGAGCTGCCCTGCCACTCACTGCATGACTTAGAGCTTTTAGAAGCTCATGTTATCACTGTGTATTGAATCAATTGTGGTCTGCTCCATCTAGACTCCATAAAGGAATGTAGGTGACTTCTCAGCATTACTTCAACTGTTCTACCAAAATATTTAGATGGAGAACTAACAACCATTTTTCCTCACAAATGCCTCCCTCAAGGAGACCGCGATGAAACTTCCTTGGTTAAGACAGCAAGGAATTTCCCTGGCATATGTACATAATTTAGATTTTACTCTTGGATGGGTTTTTTGCTTCTGTTGAGCTCGAAAGTTCATTAGAGCGAGGATTGTCTCTTTCAAGTATATTAGCATGGTGAAGCCATGCTTTATGAATGCAGAAAGACATCCTGTCTTACATGGCATGGCCCAGTGTGCTGCTCATCAGTCCATCTGATTGCCAGGTGATTGCTTGCTGGATTGATAATCTGACCGTGAGGACATGACAAAACATGAGGTTTGTGTTGTTGAGCGAGCTCTGTGAGGAGTTTTCTGTTGCTGTAAATTTCTTCTTAAGTCTCTCTGGGCTACTCGGTAAGGTTTAGGTAGCAATGTAAAACCTCAATCAGCTCCCACCCTGCCTCTTCTAGGATCTGCCATAAAGCTCCTAACAATCGCTGTGCTCTCTATTTTAAACAAAAGCTGTGTCCTGCAGTTCCTTACACTTGGCTGTCCTGATTCTTTGATATTAAAGAATGTGCCACAACTACTTCTCTTTCTTCTTCTTCTTTTTTTTTTTTTTTTTTTTTTTTTTTGCCTTGGGTTGCACTTTCTCTCTTGATTAAATATGACGATTTCTGCTTATGTTCATTTTCTGACCTCTCCTAGCTTCTGATCATGTCCCTGCTGAGTCTATGCCTCTATTATCATACTGTCTGTAATGCTGTGGACACCTGCTAAGACTGAAAAAAAGCACCATTTTTCAGCTGAAACAATTCCCTAGCAGACTGTGATTCCAAGAGTTAAGCTGTGGAATTTGAATTTTTCCCACTGGGTGTTTAAAGTGCTCAGCACAAGTAACTTGCTGTCTAAGCTAACCTGTCAATACTGAGGCATGTCAGCTGACATTTGAGCAGCTTTATCTCCAACTGGTTTGTTAGGTTTAAAATAATGCTGTCTTTCTTCAGAGCTGCAGGAGCCAGGCAGAACCAGATTTGATCATATTCCTTATAGAATCATAACACGGTTTGGTTTGAAAGGGACCGTGGAGATCATCTGGTTCCAAACCCTCTGCCATGGGCCGGGACATCTTCCACTAGACTGGGTGTTAACTTCCAGTGAGGGGCAACCCAGAACCACATTTTAAGAAGTTGAATGGACATTTCTTGGAAATTGGGCATTATCTTTTTTAGGTGTGGTTAAAATACTGATTTAGGTTAAGCAGGAGAATTAAAAAGGCTCACAAGATCCTGCCCAGCCCTGTTTTCTCTTCCAGCCATGGGAAAGGTTAGACCCCTTTCACATTATTTGAATTTTTTTGTTTTCTTCAATGCCTGTTTATCAAAGGACTTGCATCTGTGTCTATATAAAATGTGTTTTCCCCCTTTCATTTATGCTCATTTGATCTTTGAATGTGATAGTCACATTGTTACTGTCTCATATGTGACTGCTTACATTCAGCTGTCCCAAAATCAGTTCTCTCTCAAAAACTAATCCTATGGGTAAAGTACTCAGCCCAGTTTTCTTCTTTATTTTTTTTTTTCCTGAGTAATTATTAGTAATTTTCCATTGCAAACACTTCACTTCTACAAATCATTTAGCTGAACTACACAGGGTAAAATGTTCTAAGAATTTGTGCACAGCACTTTGATATGGAAGGCACAGCTGTAACTGAAAGGTTTGCTCAAGCAAAAGAATTGTGACATGAAATTTCAGTATTTCTTTCACCAGGTTATCTAAATCAGATGGGGAAGAGTGCATTTAGAAATGTGCCTGCAACTCAACGGCAAGTTCATCTCCAGTATAGAAAAAGATGACCTATTTATTCATGCTTTATAAACCAAAGAGTCTATGTCATGACTCAAAAATGAAACGAAACCAAACCAACAACCAAACAAACCCCACAAAAGCAACCATATTATTTTACATTTAAAGCTAGTGATCAGTATATTAGGTTTTCCAGCCTCTACACATTCTGTCCAGTGTTCCAGCCCCTGAAGGAGTTTTGAATGCAGCGATATTAGACCTTCTAAAGCAGAACAGAAGACTTGCACAATTTAATTTCCTATGAAGTACTGTGATACCTTACTGATATTGGTGGTGTGTAATGATTTAATTTTATTTTGATTTCAAAAAATGGAATTATTTCCTAGAAACTTGAAGTACCTGGAATATCACATGCAGCTGCAAGGCTAGCTCTCCTTTTCTTCACCGCTAAACCAAACCTATTTTCCTCTTGATTGTCAGCTTCAGTGCAATTTTGTTCAGCATTTTTTGTTTATAATTTCTTTGCTTTCATTATCCTAATACCTTTGGGGAAATAATTTTATAGTGGAAAATGCGATATAGAGGTTGGACTAAATAGAGAAAAATCATAAATGAAATTACAAAATATGGAATAAAACCATAACCATACAGCATTGTAGCATCTTTGAAAGTTGGGCAACACTGGACTTAAAAGCAGTGCTCCTCTGCTAATGTGACTTTATCCCTACTTTGCATTTTTTCCTCAAAAAATAGTGAGAATGAGACCCATAGAAAAAACAATTGGCTGCAGGCCTGTAAGTAGTGATACCTTAGAAAATGGTTGCTGATTAGGTAAAATTTTACTCTTGATATGCACTACAGAGTCTCACAGAGGAATTAAACCATGAAACTGAACAGCATGTCCATGGTGAGCTCCTTGCTGGAGACAGTCTATCAATTTTTTTTTTTTTTTTAAGTATTGTTATCACTGAAAATTTCCATATGTCTTATCTACACAGAGCTCTTGAAAGGATGTTTATAGATGTCCTCTGGGATAGGTGACATGTCAGACTGGCATTAAATACCCTATTGCAAAAGCTCAGTGATTAAAATATATTGAAGCAGGCGGCAGAGCTCTTACTACACCAAACAGAAAACATGGTATTTTTCTCTCTGCTTTAAAAGGAGTAGAGAAGATCCTGCTCTCCCCACTGATGCTCTTGCTCATGCTGAAGCCCTGTCCAATTCCTCCATCCCTCAGAAGCCTGAATTGCGTCATTTCTTATTGGATATTATCATCACTAATTTGAGATCATAATTGAGCAATGTGCTTTCAGGGCTGACATAAAACATTTGGAGCCCATATGGGAGAGCTTGTCTTGCCTCACAGTGCTCTATAAAAACCAACTCGAGCTTCCTTAAGCAGAACAACTGAAGCCTGGGGATGTAACACAACATTTTCATCCTTCAGAGCTACTCAATTTGCCATAAAGATGCTGCCCACTTCTCATCTGTGCTACCCTGCCCTTTGCTGAGCTTGTGGATCATCTCTGTCTGTGTTAACTGTTACTGGCCCCCAAATGTGTATTTGCTAAGAATAACAGTGGAGACTGTTGACTGGAGAAAATTGAGTGTTCTACATATTGACCTGTCCTCTAGATCTCTTTTTGTGTTTCTATAACTAACATTATTTGGTATTTTTGTTCACAAATAGGAGGTTCCGGTAGAATAAAGATTATTTATCACTTTGAGTTGCTTTGGTTTTTTTCTGGGGTAAATATTTATTTTTTTTTCCTTTTTTTTTGACAGCATTAAAAAAAAGTGCAATAATAAAAAAAAAAGGATTTAAACCATCTTTCTAGTCTTTATAAAAAATAGAGTACTGTATAGAACTGTATTTCAGTTACCATACATTTGGGGTGAACATTCAGATGAAATTTAAACGTGCAATTTTATGTGACATTTCGCTGTAAGTAGCCAACTACATGTTCCCTACTAAACAAAATCTCAACTTCACCTCCACAATTAGTTTGGTCTTCCACAGAGTTAATCAATAGAATGAAAATAAAAAAGGCATCTGCACATTTATAATATGAGATAGAGCAATCTGGTGAACAATACCCTGTAGTCTAAGTGCTGCATCCTGCGTTACTTTTGGTTCTGCCTTTACAAATTAGAGTGGAAAACTCTGCCACCTTGACACCCTGGCATTTTTGCATTCACTTTGCAAAGGTGTAGATAACAGTGGGTGCACAGCAAATGGGAATTGTTGGTTGCATGGTTTCCTCATGTACATGTGTTTTGCTGGAGTATCAGGCTGGGTGGATGCGTTAAAATAAAGCACAACGCACGTTTAGATTAAATTTGCCTCTATCATGAGTCCCAGTCCTGCCGTTATCACCTCCCAGAAGGATGCCGCTTTATCAGCCTCTCATTAAATGTGAGCAGTTATTTCGTGTCTCCCCCTTACTGCCTACATTTTAATTTTCCATATTCCCCTTGCACTGCAGACAACTTGTGGGCTCCATGTGCACATGGTGGCATTTTCTTACTGAGCAGCCTGATCTGCTGGCACACAGAGCATCACTTGATTTGTGGCTGCACATTATCTCCAGCCTCACTCATTCTCTCAGTTTGGAGAGGAGAACGATGACTTCGTACAACTTAAAGGTGTTTCACCAGGGATGCATTTGCTCCAACAAGCTGTGGGTATATTGACAGCCGACCTCTCCTGCAGGAGGCCTCCCCCTGGATGAATCCTCTTCTCTGTATTGGCAATTTTCCTCCTTTGGCATGAAGTGCTGGCATACAGGGTTCACTATCACGCTGATAATTCAGTAAACAGCGAAATTAAATCTTCTGACAGTCTCCTACAGGAATTTCATAAACTGTAGGCCCGATTATAGACCTTGATTGCAACTACAGCACAGGGATGCTATTCAGCTGCCTTATGGAAAACATGCTCTCCACTTCCTTCTCTTCTAGGATGGTCTGTTCTCCATAGGTTTACATGTGCTTCCCATCTCTTGGCAGGGAATGTTTGTTTCTCCCAGGACTTTGAACTCCTAAGTGCTTTTGAACATATAACAAGAATTGCGTATTTATCCTCCATATGTGTTGTAGAAGGACACAGTTCGCTATCACAGTACACTGAAATGTGTGCAGGAAATTCAGATATGTTTGGTTATCTAATAGCAAGTCATGTTTTGCTAACCATGACTAGCTTGGTACAAGTGGAACAGTTTCAGAAGCTTTAGATCCACCAAAAGGAAAAGTCCAGCTACAATGAATCACTTGAAAACTTAATGGATAAAAATGAAAAAATGGAAAAGAAAGAGAGGAAAGTCAGGAATGAGTTCCACAGCGCTGCTAAAATGCTCATGGCTGGTGGGGAGAAAACTATGAAACAATAAGGAAATTGGTAGGTTTGTAAGGCAGAACTAGAATTAAAGGATGGGTATTTGTCATGGACTGAAAAGGCAGGGTATTGTCAATGGTGGTTTGGGAGAGGCTACACCCTTTTGTATGTGATGGCAGAATATTCAGGAAATGTTCCAAGACACTTTTTAAGATTGGAGACAAGAGAGCAATCAATGTGGTTAATCTGGGAATAATCCACATGGAGGCTGTGGTTTAAATCATGATTGCCAAGAGTACGGTTATAGGATCTGCAATCTGCAGCAGTGGAGAAAGTAGGCTTACCTCTGAGAGGGGATTGCATAGTGTAGGGTGTGCCTTTAAGAAGCTGAAAAGAAAGAGGTAAGAGCAAACAATGTAATAACCCTTTATGACACCACCAATTACTGCATGGGAAGAGTCAGGGAAACAGTAAATGAGATCCTCACTAGCCTGAGGTGTAAGAGGAATAATGGTTGTATCAGGAAAAAAACCGGCTTTGTTGACGAGTGAACACATATCAAGGAAAATAAAAATCTAGCGAAGCTCCTTTGGAGAAAAATAATTGCAAATTAATAATAAAAGATATATAATTTCTCCTTTCAAATGCACTTGCAAAAGCAGCAGTGATTTAAACCTATATTTGGACCTATAGATGAGTGTCTTTGCAGCACCTCATCGTGGATCTTCAGCCTGGTGCAGCTTTGATCACACTGGTTGGGGTGAACTGTGTTTTTTCCGTCTGCAGCCATGGTTTTCAAAGAGCAGAAGGGTCAAGAGGCCAGAGTGGAGCAGAGGCAAGCTGCCCTATTTATAGGGCAACACCTTGAGTGTCCCACAAAACGAGACCTCTGACCATTCCCTGTTGTGGGATCTCACCAAGCAGCCCTTTGGTGAAGCACAGACTGGCCTTGTATTTTCATCTCTTCTGGCAGAGGAGACGGCAGCCAGGTGTGGGAGTTGGTAAGGCAGCTTGATGTTTTACGAGGGGAAAGATCTTCAGCTCCCTTCTGACTTCAGGGCTGCAAAGATGCCAAGGAAGAACCTAAATGCTTAAAATGAGCAAGCTGTTTTGCTGTGCGAGACATGAGCATGGCCTAAAGCATGTTTGTGTGGGTCCAGAGGCATGAAACGGAGCTTTTGCTACAGATTCCTGCTGAGACCTTTCCTGAGCTGATTCAGCTGCAAATGCCAACATGCTAATTCCACCTGTGGAGTCAAAACCAGCCAAACATGACTGGAATCATATCAGACCCTTGGGCTGTGGGACTTGAAAACCTTCTTCAGCCATGCAGTTGAGTGGACCAAGGATGTTCCGGGCTGCCTTCGACACCTTTTTATCCCACAACTTCTTTTAACTGCAATGCCAATCAAGGAATAAGGAAAATATTTGTGCATTGTTCAGTCACTGTTCATGACTACACCCTGAAGGTACTGAATTGTGCTGGACTAGTTTCAGTGCTAGGGCTCGTTTGTTGACCTGGATTCAATCACAAGTTGCTTTGAGACCGAGACTACCAGCCTGTGCCAAAGCCACAAAGTGAACAGGCATTTTGTCCCCACCTTATCAGGGTCAATCCACACAGGTAATTGGGGAGGCTGACCAAATTCTTTGTCATTTTTTTCTCTACCAAGGCTGACTGGTCGCTTTCAAACCTACCTGAAAGCCAGATTTCCTGCAAGAATTGGCCTGAAATCCTCAGTTAAAGAACATTCATACTTCAAGGGACAAATCAAATGATATATATTAAAATAAAAAGAGCAGGTAAATATATTTTTAAAAGCCTTTGAGAAGTTTGTAAAAGTTCAACAGGGTATGCCTGGAACTGGAATGTGGTGTTTGTACCGAACTCTTTACTCACAATGTCTTATCCAGCTTCTTTCGCTGTGGGCATTGGGAAAATTTCAGCTGTGTGTGGTCTCCAGTACATATGGGAGACAGAGCTGGAGCCTAAACTGTCTGTGTTTGTATCTGCATTTAGTGTCTTCAGCAGAGATTTTCATCAGTCTCTTCCCAGTCCTACTACACCTCGCTGTACTTCTGCAGAAGTTCTCATAGAAACTGCTAGAACTCAACTTGTTGATCTCTCCCATTCCTTCCTAGCCCCCTCAAACAATTTACCTCCTACAGAATACAATCTGGCTCACAAATGGAGCCTGGAGTTGAATCAGATGACATAAAGCATCATCTAAGATGTAATGTTACTTTTCATCAATTTTTGCTGCTTAGTTTTTGTCGGGTCAGTCCTTGCTATTACTGCCCACAGGTCCTATTGTTCATTTTTGTAAGCCTTGGATTATCAATAATGACTGAACTATTTTCAACTCTCTAAAGGATCTGATTATTTATAGACTTCTGAAGCCAATTGGAAGCATCGACTTAGAGAGTTCTTAACTATTATTTGGTCCTATCTGGCATCTTCTTCAAGTAAACAACAACAAAAAAAAAGGGTCATTTTTCTTGAAATAATAAGGCCACTGGTAAAACTACCACCAAAGTACCTGCTAGAACTTGGAAACAAGGATTAGTGCATATCAAATACCATGTGCCTAGGGAAAAAAAGTCATTTCTAAATTTGCGTCTCTTCCCTCACTCAACTACTCTCCCAGTTCCTGTGAAAATGTTCCTGAATTTCTAGGGCAATGATGTCCTGTTTCTGGGTGACCCAGTGACATGGGGGAAGCACTGATACACTGACTAACCTTTTACCATATGTATAGGATATTGCTCTGGTCTCTCTGTTGCTGTCAGGAGTGTGATCATAAATTAGTAACGATAATTGTTGTGATACTGCTGCTGTTTCCACACTTGAATGAACAACACTGGGCACACACGCAGCAGGTTTTGCCTCCTCCAAAACAAGGCAGGGCAGGGACTTCTGAGGTGCCCCTCTTAGTTTGACAGGTTTCTTCAAAAGTGATTAAGCTCCACTTTTCCATTTAGGATCCTTCCACTTAGGAAGTGTCATCCAACATGTGTTTGATAGCAGCACAGTGAGGAACTGATGCAAAGGAGATGACCTCCAGGAAAGGTTAAGGAAAAAAAAATCTTCTGTTTACCAGACAATTGATATTCCTCCATTCTGACATGTTTTGACGGTAGATGGCTTAAGAGGAAGGCAGGAAGCCAACTGTTGACTTGCAGTACCTAGCAACGAGTTAGGGCTTGGAGGGAATGTGTCCTGCCTTTGGAACAGCTGACTTAGCTGGGAGTTTTAAGACGTGTGTCTGCACTATAGCTAGACCTCGGGCAGTGACAATGTGATGAAATTGTTGGCATTCTTTGTGAATTGCACATGTATTTTGAGTAGAATTATTAAACTTCACTCTATGAGGGGTCTGTAGAGATAAAAAAGGGGAATCAATAATTACAGAAGGGGATACATCAGGGTACTAAGATGCTTGCTGTGGAAGAAGTGCTGGACTCTTGTAGGAAGCTCATTAACCTCTGAAAATGTGGGTTTTGTCTCTCTTGCTGCTCTTCCTGTTTTCCAGAGGTCTGGGTTTCCTCTGTAGTCATTGACCAAGAAAGCACTTCAGCAGCTGCTGCTTGGTAAGGCAACCTCTCTGGCTTTCCACAAATTTGACTCAAAAGTTATGACATCAGATTGTTTGTGATGGTGAGAACTTGTTTCCACCCTTTATGTCTTTGGGAGATGCCAAAATTCTTTCCTGCTGCCATTTTACTCTTATTCTTCTCAGTTGTGACAGTGGTAAGGAGCTTGACAGTTCCTTCTCAATAAAAAACTCCCAGTGAACAGGACAGAATTACCTATGAATTACCTATGATTTAGAATCCTAGAATTATAGAGCAGCCTGAGTTGGAAGGGACACACAAGGTTCATCAAGTACAACTCCTGGCCCTGTGCAGGACAACCACAAAAATCCCACCATGCTCCTGAGAGTATAGTCCAAATGCTTCTTGTACTGAAAACAGGCTTGATGCTGTGACCACTTCCCAGGGGAGCTTGTTCCAGTGCCCTAACACCCTCTGGGGAAAAAACTTTTTCCTAATATCCAGCCTAACCCCCCTGACACAACTTCAGGCCATTCCCAGGGTCGGGTCCTGTCCCTGGTCACCACAGAGCAGAGATCAGAGCTGCCCCTCCTCTTCCCCTCACGAGGAAGCTGCAGAGCTGCTGTGAGCTCTGCCCTCAGTCTCCTCTTCTCCAGCTGAACTGACCAGTTGTATGCTCCTCATATGACTTCTCCTTAAGGGCCTTCACCATCTTTGTGGCCCTCATTTTCAAACTCTCTAACAGTTTAATGTCTTTTTTACACTGGGATGCCCAGAGCTGCACACAATATTCCAGGTGAGGCCACCCCAGCCCAGGGCAGAGCAGGACAATCCCTCCCTGGCCCAGCTGGCCATGCTGGGCCTGGTGCCCCCAGGACAGGGATGTCCCTCCTGGCTCCAGAGCACTGCTGGCTCATGTCCAGCTGGCCATCGACCTGGGCCCCCAGGTCCCTTTCCACATTGCTGTTGTCCAGTGTATGATTCCCCAGTCTGTCCATATACCCAGGGTTGACCCATCCCAGGTGCAGCACACTGTACTCTTTTTCTTGATCACTCACTTCCACCCCATTTTGGGTATGTCTTTTAGTCAGAGTTTACTGAGGTTCTTGAGAGATTACTCATGACTGCCAAAATGCTGAATGGCCCTTCAACCATGCCCACATGAACTATGTCTGGACCTGAGCATATCCAAGCAGCCCAAGAGCAATGGACAAAATGATGAAAACAGAACCTATTGGACATTGGACAAAAAGGCACAGAAGCATGGGCTCTGTCCAGATTCAAACCCCATACACTAAGGTGAATAAAGGATTAGAGACAAAGCCAGGCAAAAGCCTTGTTCAGACCTTAACTGGAGTTGTATTAATACTCCTTAGGGTTGGTATCACACAGCACTGGGAGATCCTTGAGCATGCTCCACCAGGGACTTAAAAACAATTGGTCCCTAGATTTGATAAGTGCTCACCACAGCCCTGTTCTAAGTAAGCTCTTCCATGACTTTCACAAGCCACTGAGGCTCCTGTGACAATGTGATTGATGCCCAAGGGGCCTTTCCAAAATTAGGGTGGGGTGGGAAGCCTTCTGGATGTGAAACCCCAGGCTATTCTATGGTTTGGAAAGAGGCACTGAAAGAGTTGCCAGCACCTGCCAGGTAGTGGGAAAGGGTGGCAGGGGGAGACAGGGGGAAGCATGCTATGAGGGCAACAGCCAAAATAAGTCCAAGGCAGCAAGCACCTGCACAGCCACTGGGACCTTTCTGCAGTTTCCTTGGGTGGCAAAAAGGTTTTTTTGGGGTCTGCTCTGTGTCTTGAGGTCACGCTGTTATTACCATTTCTTCTTTTCTCAGCATTACAGCTAGTCCTGTCAGTCCTTGTGATGCCAGGCCTTGAAATCAGCTCCATTCAGACATTCACAGGAACACTTGCAAGTTCATTTATTTGTCAAATTAGAGTTTCAAATTATGAGCAGATTTGTGTCTCCAGCCCACTGCCATTCCAAAGACAAAAAAAAAAAAAAAGAAAACTGAGAAAAAGTCCAAATATTTTCATTCAACTTTTTTTATAATGAAGCATTTTGGGGTAATGTTCTGCTTCAGCATGTAATTAAATGTGAGTTCTCTGAAGCAGAAATTCTACCTTATCCCTAACTTAAAACATCTGATCCTGAATGAGATTCTGCAGGCAAGCAAGATTAGTGTGTGTGCAGAAAAGTGGAGTAAGTAAATTTTCAGAAAAAGCAAAGCATCTAAGCATGATTATTAAAAAGAAAGACAAGAGAAAGTATGCTAGTTATTGCCAGGCTCTAGGTGTACCTCTGCTGATGGCTGCTTTGTTTTTTTTGAGCTGGTTTTGCCTTTGAGTACAGCCTCTGAATTTTCCATGCATCTGCTTTTGGAGGGGAACTGGCATTGCCTCTGTTCATCCCCTAGCTGAAAATGGCACAGAAAAGCCCCGTTTCACAACACAGGACAGCCAGAGTCAGATATGGAACCAGGTCACTGAGACATCACTTTCCTCTCTCACCACTGGCCACATTTCATCATTGAGTCTGAAAGAATTTGGCTGCTCGGCCCTTGTGGCATCCACTTAAAGCAGGACATTCCAGTCCTGCACAGCGTGCCCGTGCCTTTATAAACCTGGTGAGCTGCCCCTCAGACTCTTACAGCAGAAATTGTTAAAAAGTCTGAAATGTAAAGAGCTTTATTGTGAAATCTCTGCTGCAGTCTCTGCAATTTGGAGAGTTACTCTATTTGGTACTGCTAGAGCTCTCACTGTGATATACTTTAGAATAATGAGACATCAATTCTCAGTCAAGAGGCTATTTAAAAACACTCCTAATTTGGGGGGTTGCGCAGATGCATTAGTTCGTTCAACACAACTTTTGCCACTTATGCTGGTGGTGGGACAGGTGTTGTGCCTCCTGTCTTTGAGATTCTCCCTTTCTTTCTTGGAATAACTGGTGTGTTAGGCATTCTTTTTCATCAACTGAGCTTTAGTGTTGAGAACCAGACAGCATAGGTAAACATCCAAAGGAGACAAGGGACTTTTTGGAATTTAGATGGATCAAAAAAACCTCTTGAACACTGGATGTTTAAAAAATACAAGGTCCTTTTGACTTCACCCAGAGTGATGGAGGGCCAAGCTCCACAGCATTCAGTGATACGTGCAGGACCACAGTTTTGTCAGTAGCACTTCTGACTTGCTGCATGGAAAACAGTACAGGGAAGAAACCTTTGCCCCTTTCTCCTCACTCCTAACCCATCCAGACCTGCAGTGAGAGAGGGTCTGACCATTTCTTTAGTGTTAAATGGATGCTGTCAGGATCCTGGTCAGTGGCCAGGAAAACACAAAACAACAGAGGCTTTGTGCAGACAAGAGACTGAGTTCCTCCAGGAAGAGAAAAGCAGCTGCTGATGGGACAGCAGGAATTTTTGTTCCTGCATAAAGCTGTCCAGCTAACTGTGCAAAATGTAAATTTGATGGCCAGATATGGATCAAAAAAACCCCACAGCACAATCCCACTTCGCAGCAGCATCCCTAGAGATGCCAGTGTCTGAATGTCTGAATGGGTAAGGAGAGCAGCCATATCTTGAGCTGCAGGGTGATGAGAAGTGCTCATGGTTGCTGCCAAGCTGCATCTGCTCTGCTGTGAAAGGAGGCTTTCATCTCTATGCCTAGTGGTCAGAGAAAAAAAAAAAAAAAGCTTCACTGCTTTTGCTGGAAAGATCACCTGCTCTGGTCCCCTGTGTGAAACAGGTGGTGGATGTGGCATCTTTTTTTGTTTATGGTGAAAAACTAAATTCCTGTAAGTGGGTTATTTTGGTGTGTTTTAATTTTGTAAACAGTTTTCCACCCCAGCATCCCAAGAGCATGAGCAGCCACTGATGAATGAGTAAAAGTGTCTAAATTATGTACATGATGAATTGAATTCCAGTATGTTTTATAGAAATTTCCCTTCTGCAAGGGTTGTGTGGTGGTGTTCAAATGGATGGGAGTTTTAAGAAAAGCTGGAGGTTAAAAAAAGCAAATGAGATCTGTTAGGCTTTGGAGGATTGTTGAGCTACCAGGGCTAAGAATGGAGGTGGAGGGGAAATGCATTTAGGTGCTTTCAGATGAACCAATGTGTCTTTGCAGTGGACCCTAAGAATTTGGGGGGATGGAGGGGGAGAATGGAGAAGGGCCCAAACATTCCAGATGTACAGAGATCATGCAGTTGTAGGAGAGACTAAGGGTTCAAATTATAGATTGAGGGGAAGATGCACATGCTCCTATTTGCTCTGTCTCAGGGTCCTTTGGGTGGGTTCGATTGTAGAAGAGGCCCCCCAAAAAATCTCTTAATGTCAAGATCACAAGAGATGGGAACTTTTGAAGAGAAGCGCAGGTCTGCTCTTGAGTCAGCAAACAGAGCAGGGGAGCATCCAGGGGAAGCCTTTTGTGGACAGCTGGTTCCTCTGGAGTGGTGAGATTAACTATGACCTTGATAAGTGGTTCACCAAAAGAGATTTCTGGAGTGGGTTGGGGTGTGACTGCTGGAACTCAAAATTGTCATGCTCTGTCCACACTGGTGGATGTGCACATGAGCAACAATGTCCTGTTCCTGCCATGAGTCATTCAGCCGAGGGCTCTACATCTGAAAAAATCAGGTCCCAGTGCTTTAATATGGTGGCGTGAATTTGGAAGCATCCTAAACATCAAGTCATCTCTGAAAAGATGGCTTTGATGGGTAAAGACCTCAGCTGTTCTTCTGGGACAAAAGAACATTTGTGCACTTCTGCACGACTCTGAGTTCTTCACAGGAAAACAGAGATGCAGAACAGAGTTCTGCTGCAAATTCAAATCGTGCTTTCGTTCCACCTAAGCCCCTGGGAGCACAAGGGAGTTTACACTCTTCTGTCAGTAGCCTGCGACCCAGTGAACAACAACAGCTGGATTTGTTGAGGCTGATGTCAGCTTCTGGATCGTCTCCTTTGGCAGCCTGAGTCACTGCTCTCAAAATGATCCTGTGCACCATGTGGGTGGAGTATGGGACACTCAGGACTACAAGGTGAAATTGCTCATGGATGGTCCTGGTTCTGTGTCAGAGGGCACTTTGCTGTTTTGTGAGGCATTTCCTCCCTGCTAGCCTGGGTGGTAAGAATGAGAAGGTTTTTCTCATCTCAGCAATCAGATTTATGTCTTCGTCCTATCCATATGTCAGGCCACAGCCCCTTAGATAACCCCTGTGCTTACAGGTTTCAATCCGCCTTCCAATTTGGCCCCCTGACCACCATAGGAAGGCAAGAAAAAAGAAAGTCAGGCGTAGCATGGATTGAATGACATGTGAGACCCAAAAAGTCATGTTTGGCAGGGCTGGGGCTTGGACTGGAGTCTTGGACCCTACCTCACAGCTTGCTGAACTAATTTTGAATTCCACTGTGAAGGTGAATCACGCTAAAAAAACCCATATGACAAGTTCTGGAGGGTTCTTCCCACTCAGGAACGTTCTAGGCCTTTTCTTATATTTCCAAGTGCCATAACCTTGCTGTCCCTGGTGGGACAGCACACATACGGGATCGCAAGATGCTCTGCTCAGCTTATGGCCAGCTTTAAAGAAGAGCTGGATCTAAACTTCTTGGTGAACACATTTGTTTTTTTTGGTTGAGACGTCCACAAGAGGCCCACAGAGCTGTTCAGAAAAGGGGGATGAGCTCAGCAGAGAGGTGGATGGGCTCTGTGTCTCAGCAGAAGTTCAGAAGGCTTTGTGTAGACTCACTGTCTGCAGCTGCAAGGCAGCTTCTGCTCTCCCTTCAGAGGTGGAAGGGGCCAGTGGCTACAGCAGGCAGTGCCAGCTGAGATGTGCACAGGCTGCAAAAACATCTTCAAAGTATCTCACTCCTTGCCATTAACAAAAAAAAAAAAAAAAAAAAAAAAAAAATTCAAGATGCAAAAAATCGTGTGTTTGTGAAGGACCCTTACCAAGTATTTATTTGCCGTGTAAAATTGGTAAAAAGCTGCTTTATTTTTTTTTGCCCACCCTGCCTACCCACCCCCTGTAGCAGACATTGTGTACCAATTGGTTATTCTTCTCACCTTTTTCTTTTCCCTCATATTTTATTGTGGGCAGGGGGTGATGAAGGAGGGGGAGTTGTTGCTATTGTTGCGAGGAAGATTCTGGAATCTGTGAACACAAAGTATTAGTATTTTAAATAATGAGAAAAAATTCCACATGGAAAGCTCATCTGGCTGTGGCAGTTTGTGACTGAATGAGAGAAAAGTGCCCTAGAAGCTATTCATTAGGAATTCACTGGAAGCTCTCAAACAAGCCTGGCAGAAGCTGAAATTGAAGTGGTCTCTGACCTAATTTTCTTCTGCATGAAACATCTGCATCAAGGCACTCTTTGATGTATTCCACTTGGCTCTGTCTACAGTATTGTATCACATGGCTTCAGCGTTGCCTCAGTTTTAAAAGACATTTCCAGCCTGTAGAAGGTAATGTGATGTTACTGTTACCCAAACTAATCACTCAATGTGCTCCCGAAATAGAAACAATAGAGGTTCAGACAACGGTGTCTGCTTTGCAGTCGTTGTTGCTGCCTAAGCTCACGGTTTAAAAAACCCAGATCTGTGATATTCATCTCATGTAATTCATCAACACCAGGAAGGGGAGGGAGAGGGGGGAACTGTGAGCCTTCTGTGTAATAGTATGTCAGAGGACACAATGCTTTACATGTGTGAGCCCTGCATTCCTCGCCACTTCAGCCATGCATTTAGTTCAGCACCTTGAAAACAAAAACAGGGAAACGTTGGAGGATGTTATCATAAAACCTCAACAGAAGGAGCTCCTGGTTTTCATTTTGCTGTTTGTTCTCTGCTGATTGACACCCAAAGCTCACAGTGAAAGAAATGTGATCATGTTTGTGTAGATGTGTGGATGATGTGTGATGTATTTTGAATATATATTTTTTCCCCTCCTTTTCTTGTCTGCACCACAGTACACATTTCAGATCCTCTCTCAAGCTCTTCTCCAAGTGGTATATAAAAACATAGCTGCACAAAGATATTTCTAAATATGTACACACATACATTTTACACATATCTACACAGACGAATGATATAAGAAATTTTTAGGGTCACTTCTTTACTTTGAATGAATAGATCTTAGCCTTCTCCAAAAAGTTTTTCTGCTCAGTCTTACCTAATGGCATGCTGCTGTTTCCCCAAACTTGCTCGTATTATGTGAATAACTGTGGTGTCTTTTGTATTCCACCCCCTGAAGAAGAATCCTTTGAAATTCTAAATGACTGTGCTGCAGATTTTAATGTCTGTCTCTTAGAAATAGCCAAGCATTACCCACTCATGGAGCAAGATGCAGCAAGCCTTTTGAAAGATATTCAGACTGCTTCCTCAGCCTCATGAGTGTGTGCATGTGTGCGTATACATGTGCTATTTAATTCTCTGAATGTATGGCAGGAATACATTATTTCCCTGTGAATCACTTTCTCTCTCCTCCTGTCCATTTACTCCACCCCCCAGATCTCTCCTACTTTTGTTGACATGGGAGAAATAAAGCTAACTGTCTGGGGAGCTTGTACAGGTCTTGTGGGTACAGCGTGAGATGAGTTGGTAGCTTCTCAGTACGGTTCCTTGCAGAGATCAGAAAGAAAAGGCAGCCCTACTGCTACTAATTAGATGCCTCCAGGGTAATCACAGCGGAAAAGTCACGGCCCAGAAGCCTCAAAATAGCCTGCTCCCTGGGGTTATTTTCCCAAGTTTGGGCTGAAAAGCATTGGGAAGGCAGGGTGGAAGGAAACAGAGCCCCACTTCTGTCTGGCTTTGCAGCTGGCACATACCTGTGTCCTCTGCCTGGTGCTTCTCCTTTAAGACCATGTTTCTTTGCCTCACTGATGTGTGGAGGACTTGTATCTGGTAGCAATGGGTATAATTAATTCCTTATACAAACAGCTGCTCAATCCTGTTGAAATAATGCGTTTTGCTGTGCTAGGAGCTGTGCGCACTGCGACAGCCAGATCCAGCTCTGGAGGACTTCCCCACAAGTGCTCTGTCCTGAGACAAGGGGGGACAGGCAGGGAGAGGTGAAGGGATGCATCCCAAGGTCACGCTGCAGTAGCCAGGAAGCAAACTCCACCTCATCTCCTGCCAGCCAAACTGCGGCACTTTGAGGTGGGAACACCCTGTCTCATCTTCTGCAGAAAAGCACCAGGCCAGTCCTCGGTGCCTGTTGCCAGCAATAAATCTCCTTGAACTAATTTTGTAAAGGACAAAACCAACACCGTGAAAAAAAAAAAAAAAAAAAAAAAAAAAAAGGAGAAGGATAAGAAAGAAAACCACAAAAGACCCTTTGCATGTCTGTTGTTTCTGGAAGAGCAGTGACAAGCACGGCAGCCTTCTCCCACAACATTGTCAGATTATAGACCCCCAAAGTCTTATTTCAGAGATCATATTTAAATAAGAAAAGTCAAGATCTTCCAGCAAGCACTGGGGTTGATTCACACTTCTGCACGGACGTAGTTGGCTGTGGATGGTGCCTGGCAGAAGCTTATCATGTCCACTCTAAAAATAACAATCTCCAGTGGGCAAGATCTGCTCACTCAGACCTAGCCTTGGTTCTCAAACTGTGGCATGACATTCAAAAGTGTCTGAGAGAGTCTTTGGCAGGTGTGCGATGCTGAATAATCCAGAGAGGTCATGGTAGCAGGGCTTGAAGCAAGTGGCTCCTGCCCAGGGAGAAACCAGTTTTTTCCCCCAAGTCTGGGAGAAGTGGAGGGATGGGGTTTGCTTTCTGGTTTTTCTTTCCCTTTTCCTTTTTTTTGCCTCACAGGTCACTCCTTTCCACCCCTTTTTCTGTCCCCCAGCTCTTGCCTTTTCTCTGGATTTTATGGTGGTGCCAGAGACCTGCCTGGTGTGGGGGATAATCAGACCTATCCAGTGCTCCCCACCCGGCCTCAGGTCCTTAATTAAAACCGTTCTTGTTTCTAGCTGGTTGACCTGAGCTCTGGAGATCCCTGTTTTGCAGACAGCTCCAGCCTCTTCACCAGCATGATGCTTCCTCTTTATCCACCCCCTTACATCTGAACCCTGGAAGACAAGCTGGGTTTTGTCTATTCATTTGGCAGATGGTTAGATTCAGATCTTACAGGAACATAATGCTAGAAATGGAGTGTGTGTATGTTTGTGCCTGTGTGTGGTGGGGAAAGGATCCCAGATCATTTTCTTCCTCTGTGGCCTTATAACTGCTAGCAGTTTCACACAATCTCTGGTAGGTAGCAAAAATAAAAAAAAAAGCTGCCTCCCTCTTCTCTTTTTAATTTCTCCCCCAAGTCTGCGCTGTATATACCAGCAGTGTGGTCTAGGCCAATGCTGAACATTTGTGCCTTGGACAATAGCACAGCCTGGCCTGACTATTATCAGCTGCTGTTTTCTGGTTAGCTTTCCTTTTATTCAAGTGCACAATGCAAGCCTTTATCACCCTTCAGTCATAGTGACTCTTGAGGAATACATCTGGTTTTCTCTTTCAGCAGCTCTGAAAAGGTCAGTCTGTTCATTTCTTATTCGCAGGACACCACATTTTTTTCTGAGCTGGAAAGACAGGCCTACACCTTTTCATTCCGTCTCGTACATAATTAGACATGGTGTCGCTCTAGAAACCTACCCTTGAAATCCTCCTGAGTAACTCTTTCAGAGACAGAGGAGACGCGGCAAGGGAGCGAGCGAGCGGGGGGGACCACTTCCATCCGGTCTTAAATCTCTTTGTGTGGTCACAAAAGCACTTCCCCAGCATTGCCAGCCTGGCTTTTCCCTCTTCTTCTCCTTCTTCTCCCTCTCCTTTTCTGTCCCCCACCCCCCTTTCCCTTCCTAGTGCTTATGAACACAGGGAATAAAAAGCCCTCAGATTATTTGAGTAAGCAAGGTTGCAATCGTTTTCCTTTCCACGACATCCCACATTCTTCAGGCAGGCTGTAACACAATAACAAGTGTGCCCAAGAGGACAGAGCATGCAGCAGCTGGTGTCTGACAAATTATCCCTCTCCAGACAGGCAAATGGTGACTTGAGCTCCAGCCATCCAAGGGATGTGTGTTTTGGTTTCCCCCTCCATGCTGGGTAGGGTGGGCCAAATCCTCTTGGGGTGGGAATCAGTGCTGTCTCCTTGGAGCCAGAGGGTCTCATCTTTGCTGGAGGTCATTTTCCCCTTCCCACATGCATACCAGTGTGAGGAGCACCAGGCAAGGCTGTCACCACAGCCTCTGTGCTGAGGAGGAAAACAGTCTGAGAACTTGGACAGTTCTTCTCCTGAGCAGTGACTGCCAGTATCACCTGATTTTCTTTGTGCCTGCGCTATTTTTACATGTGTTCGTGGTGACGTGGTTGCAATCCATCAGCACAGTTCCCCCAGGTTGAAATTCTCCCCTCTCTTGTCCTTGGCAAACACCACAGGACTCTCATACTCGCTGCGAGGCTCCTTCCCAAGCAGGGGCAATCCCTCCAGCTGAGATCTCTTAAATTAAGTATGAATCTAGAAATCACCGTCACCAGGAATTTCCTTTTTTTTCTGTTAGGAATTTCTCCAAGCCAGATGTGAGTATATCTCAAATCCAAACCATCACCAGCTTGCTGTGGTGCTCTCAAGGAGAGCAGAAGAAGGAATTGCACAAAGCCAGAGCAGCATCAAAGTGGCTGATGAATGTGAGTGCAGAGACATCCCATTTCTAGTCCAGAAATCCCTGTGAAATCTCTTCCTGCACACCTCAGCCCAGAGACATTGCCTTGCCCAAAGGAGTACACAGCAGAGTGAAAGGACAAAAATGAGCTTGAAAGGGGAAAATTAATTTGCTAGCACACTACACAAGCTAGCCATGAGACTAGGAACAGACCTTCTTCCTCCTGCATCTGCTTACTGAGTTGCTGAACCATATCTTCTCTAATGGACTGCCCCTCCAGTTTACTTCACACAGAGGACTGGACCTACTGTACCAGTTTAAATAACCACCTTTCTTATTTCAGTTTCATATTTTAAAGCAAGGGACAGGTTAAAGACAGACAGAATTTATTTTCTGGTATTAAATTTCTTGATTGGTTTAGAACTATATATATCATATATATATATATATATTTTTTTTTTTTTTTGTTTCAAGTTAAAGCCTTTCAAGATTTTCAAGACTTACAATCCTTTAGCAATGAATAATAGCTTTAGGACACAGAAGGAATATTTGAAATCTTTATTAAATTTTCTATATTATAGCTTCTCCTACTAATACAGGCAGACTTTGGGGTTTGTCACAGTTTCTACTAAGAATCCTGATTTTCAGGGGTTTAGAACAATGTGGTCTTAAAACCTGCCCACAGCTAAAACACATTTTTGGTCTTACCACACCAGGCTTACAGTAAACTGGAATAGAAATTAGAAAAGTGCAAGAATAGTTATGTCATTTCTGGTTACTTCTTGTAGAAAGCCATAGAAGTTCAGAGTCTTGGCCAGCTGTAAAAGATAATGCTCCTTTCATCTCAGCATTGCCTATCTGACAATTTATGTTTCTTCATGATGCCGAATTATCACTGCCTACACATGGGAAACCGAAACGTGGAGAGAAACAGACCTGGACCCTGGCTGGAAGCCTGGTGTGCAATCACCCTCACTGTGCTCTCCTGTCCTGAGAAAAGATGGAAAGCAGGTCTTCCTTGAAAAGATACCTCCCTCTGCAACATCCTGTGGCAGCAAGCCTCACGAGTTTTACACAGAATTTAGCCATTTAACTGTTTGCTGTGTTAATCTTTTACCAGCACTGATTTGTCTTTGTGTTTTTAGGATGAAGCAAGCTATGGTTATTCCCTGTAACAGAATATAAAACTACAAGAACCTTATACATTTCTTCTTCTTCTTCTTCTTTTTTTAATTTTTAAGGGTTTTTAAAAATGTTTTAGTTTTTAAAATTTTTTAGTTTTTTGGACCAATGGCAATATCTGTCTCCAGGTGCAGCTGTAACAGAAATTACAAGAAATGTAATAAATTACAAGATACACCAGTAGAAGCTGGTTTAACCACCCATTGCCAAAAGCTATGCATTATTAACATACCTGCCTATCAATAAAATATTGATGTAATAGTTTAAACCTTTATAAGAAAAGCCCTCACATTTTCTGTTGATGATTTTGCATTAAAATTGTTTTCAATTTGGAAGATATTGCTGTGACCAGCTTGAAAGATGCCATTAAAATTTTTGAAAAATAACAGCTGGTTTTGTGGTGACCAAGCATGTAGGACCAAAAAAGATGCATTTCCATAAGGAGGGGGAGCTTTGTTGAGGCTTTGCTAGTCTCAGGACACAAGCAAAAGAAAGTTTATGGTTTCCAATTAACTATTCTGTCAGAGATGGTCTAACAAATGCATATCTGATTTGGCTCAGAGAAGTTGGTCTTAGCTTTGAAGTATTTCAAACATAAAGTCCTAACAGTGGAAAGATTTTCTGCTTTTTTCCAACTGCACCTGGCTTGTCTATTTAAGCAGATGACTACAATGGCAAATGTTGTTCTACAGCGAGGTTAGTTCGATACTTCTGGAACCCTTTATTCAAAAGGACTGCTTTTCCTAAGTAATTTCCAAATTTCGTTTCAGCTGGAGATGGGTGATGTCAAGCCTGCCAGCATTTCTTAGCAAATGTGAAGTCACAGTTTTCCACCAGGTCTTCTACATAGACAGGAAAATTTATTCAGACATGAGCACTCTATTTTCCCTGGCAACCTCAAACAGTTGTAGGCATTTCTGGCTTGGCAGGTGCCTGAGCAAGCCTCACTTGTGGGTGACTAGCCACAGCTATGAGGCATAGGTACTTGCTTGAAGCACTCTTTGTGTTTCAGAGAACCCTCTCTTCCTGTGAGAAGCCTTGGAGAGCTTTTGAGCATCCTTGCTCCCAGTATTGCAGAAGTTAGAGCCTTGTCTCTGTCTCTCTGCGTGAATGTGCTGGGAAAATGCATGTAAAGGTAGGAAGGAATATGCATTTCGACGTGCAGTGTGTGAATAGGAGAGCTACTGATAGGCTGGGCAATTTCATCTTGAAATTTAGGCTGACTTCAAGCAGGGACAGTGAAATCCTCCCTTTGCTGGAGGCTACTTTTTGCTCCTGCTGTCCCTTTGGCACAGCCCTCAGTGGAAGTCCAGAGTTTTCACTTTCCACCTCCTGCCTATCCCTCCCCACAAAATAATGTGTGCATGGACACGTGGCATGAGGTTACAGGCTACACCCAGCCCACCAGCTGTAAATTCCACAACCTGATATGACAGCATCAAAAGGGTTTTCAGTTGTTTTAACTTCTTTTTCTTCCCATTCTACAAGTCCTGGTGAGACTGATGCTGAAGTATTTTATTTTCTTTTTTTTCCCTCTCCAGAATTATTCATGTGTTACCATTGTAAATGCTGCTGGATTGCTAATTAAATGCTATTTAGAGTTAGAGATGAATGAGAGTTTTGTATAATTTTTTTTTTTTAAACACCAACATTTTTCAAGTATGTTCACAATCAGAAGCATATCTTCATAATTTGATTCAGAGGAAATGACAACAAAAGAATTATCTACAGAGTATTTCTCAATAATTCATCATTCCTTAAATGTGCAGAGCCATCACCTATGTTTAGGGATATGATTTTTGTCCTTTTATTGGAATCATATATATGTGTACCCACTGTTAAGCCTACCTGCCACTCAGGTGGCCAGGTGAAGTTCAAAGTCCACATGTGCATAGGGTTTCAGAAAATGTTTTCTCTGTCCACCAAAGGCCATAAAGTTCACAAAACCACTGACTAGTCTGTGAAAATGCAAACACCAGGTCCAACCCTGGCATGTCTTGAAGACCCTTTTGCTGTCCCAATGAACAGGACAGCAGAGGTGACACTTTCGTGGTTCATCAACAGCAGAATGCTACATTTTGGGGCTGAACTCATGCAATCCTGTCTGCTTCAGAAGATCCTGGTCTCAGGGACTACAGCAGTCTTTCTAGTTTTTCCTCAATGACCGTACTCAGAATCTGAATGAAGAATTTCACACTGTTTGGGCCCCTTTTTTTTTTCAGAAAACTGCCAGGTCCGCCGCTGTGTGGCAAAAGATGATGAAGTGAGTCCTCGCTGGTTGTGATCACAAGAGGAAGGGCTTGAAAACCCAGGATGCGAATCAAAAGCAGCCAATGTGTTACTTCACTGTCACTGGAGGCTTGATTCATGACACTGTACCACTTGATGACAACGGTGGTGGCCTCTTCCACTCCTCTGTGTGTATCACCCCCGCACTGCATTTCGCTACTAGCTGGAATCCTAAAGCTTGTCAGGGCAGGAGATATCTCTTGTGTACATATGTGTGTGGTGCCTAGCAAACAGGACCCCTGCAGTGAGCTCCAGCAGCACTGTTCTGCAGATGTTATTAGCAGCTCACTGTGACAAAACATAAAGGGCTGATCCTGCATCTAGGGATGGGTTCAGATCACGTTTCTGGACTCAAAACATCCCTGAAACTCCAGAGAGCTGAAAATCCAAGCTCAGCAATACGCAGGATGTCCTTTACACCTGGAAAATCCCAGGCTGATGTTGAAACATCTCTTCCCTTGCTGTTGTTTCCACGAGATGCAAGTGACAATGCTACATGCTGTGAAGACCTCAGCAAGATGAGACTGGAATCTCAAGGTGTGGGTTTTTGTACTCTGAGGGTATAAATTAAACACTTCTTGTTGCTTCTTTACAGTTCCTCATGTGTTAATCCAGCCATCCCCTATCAGTCTGTGAGGGGGGCTACTCACTTTCTTAGAGCTCAGCATCATTTGTTTTCCCTATTCCTTGTTCCTATCAGAGGGCAAACACTGCTGCTGTCACTTAGAAAAATAGGATTTTGCCTGCTGTGCTTGAGAAATCTTCAGCACCAGTCTGATTGTATAGGTTCCAGGAACTCCTGTTGTAAGGCTGGGATTCAGCTGACTGATCTATAGCTGCAAAGGTTCACTGCTTTACTGCACCAGCATAAAATGGAAATGTTGTAACATTCCCATCTGTGAAGACTTGCCAAAACAGTTTAGTGTTTCAAAAGCTGCGTACTGAACGAAGACAAGATCTCACTACAAGCTGTGGGAGCTGGGAGAGTTTATGAAGCAGAAAGTATGGGCTAAGGGAGAGATCAGGCTGGTGATAGTTTACTGGCCTTGCAATTCTTTTAAGAGGCACTAATGGTAGTGGACTGCTACAGTCGAAGTAGACCCGGACTCATTTAAGGCAGTACCATGAAATTGGTTGCAATAAAATTATGCATTAAATGTGCATTATGTTTAATAAGACTGTATTGCACTCCCAATGTTTACTCTGTGCCCATTGAGGCTGATCCAATTTTCTAAAGTTCTCCAATTGGTTCGCTATCAGGTTTTCAGCCAGAAGGTCAAATTTCACTTGCTCTTAGTACGTCTCCATTACTTTGCTAAGGCATTTACACTCTATATTCATTACCTCTTCTTCTTTTTTATCTATCTCCTGTAACCTGACTGCTCCAAAATGCTCCCTGTAGGTGGCATGTTTGACACAAATGAGATCAGTCTTTAATAGATGTCAACTCAAAAACATACACACATGTGAACACACACTTGCAGAAAAGATGCAAAGAGAAAGAGTAGGGGGGAAGGCTATTTCCAGACCCACATTGGAGGTAATTTTATGTTGCTTCACTCAAGGTGCATGAGTGACCTCTGCGAAATCATGGGTTTCAGATATGAAACTGGGAACGTAAGTAGAGAGGCTGGAATATATGTTTAGAGCAGTATGTGATCATGACTATACCAAACTGGGAGCTGGATTGTTTTAATCAGAGGCAATGATAGTTTTAGTGTTCCAAAAAACACATTATTTCCCAACATCTCAGCAAACTCTGTCAGCACTGAGCTCAATGTGGGTAGCACAGGCGAGGAACCAGCAGGCGAACTTTCCTAGGGCTTTGTGTTTCTCCATAAATGCTTTAGCAGGAAAATGCAAGCCTTCTTGTATTCTCTCCTCCTCTGTCAGGAGATCATGTTGAGAGAATGTGGCATGTCTAACAAGTCTCAGCCAATAACGTGGCATTCATCACTCCAAAACGGACTGTCCCTCTTAGCAAAGCTGGCTGGGCTGCCCAGAAGGAGCCATTGTCCAGGACACACGGTACTCTGCCTTGGCAGGGAGGTCCCTGCCTAGCCTTCAGCTTGATTAGGTAGGGAAAATGCAGTGGAGGCCCTAAAAAGTCTTGCCAAAGCCTCAGATAATGAAGCATTTGGAGTGGCTGGCTGCAAGGTATGTCCACCGTGCGGTCACCCACTGCTCTGTCTGCAGGCTGGTGAAGATGTGCCCGCTCTTGCTATAAAGCTGTCTGCTGGCAGGCTGCTAGCTCTGCACACCCAAAACCTGCCCCAGGGTCTGCTGGGGAGCCTGCAGGGTGTGCTGGAGCATGGGAGCCTTGGCCACCGTGGGAGGGCAAAGTCAGAGCACCTGATGCTGATCACAGTGCCCCTTCTCCAGGGGACGTCTGGGTACCACTGGGACAACTCCACACCAGCTGGAGACACCTCTCCTCATGTGTGTCTCCAGAGGGGACCTCCCTGCATCACCCCAAAACTCATGGGGGCTAGAGCACAGCACACAGCCAACCTCCTACTTCGCTTTTTCCCCTTTAGGTACAGACAGGGTGCAAATTGCTGCCACCTCTGTGCAGACAGAGCCACATTTTGATGTCACTCTTCTGTAGACTGCACTATGTAGAATTCTACTAGGTAGAATTATCAGTATGTAGGTTCAGGAGCATCATTTGCTGCTGGGAGAAATACTGGTATTCACTTTGGGTTTAAAATACCTTATTTTCATAAGATACTGAGCATCACACCTGTTTTATGAAAGTGCTTTGGTGTTGTGAGAGGGATACCAAATCCAATGATCTCCCAAAGACATTGCTTTCAGAAATCCTCAGGGAAACTTTGCCACCCACCTCTCAAAAAGGCATGTTTCCTGAGCACCATCTTACACCTGTGGTATCCTGATAGAACATTTACAAGGGTTTACACATGCAGCTCTGGGCATCAGCCCTCCTGTAGTGCTGTTGCTTGGGGTTCTGACTCACCACTGGAAGTGGGGAAGACCAAGAGGCTGAGCAGGAGATCTACCTGCCCCTGAGCTGCCCCAGCCTCTGCAGTGTGTCTTCAGCCCATATATGACACAAGTGGGTCCCCAGTCCCTTCAGATGGCCCAGAATAACCTTTGGCAGAGGACTGGGGCAAACAGCTGAGGCGACGGCTGCCTTGGCTAAATCTAAATCCATCTGCAGGCATGAGTCAGAGCCCTAAATCTATGTGCTTCTAGCCCCCACCTGCCTTGCACTTGTCCTTTCATTTTTCCTCCAACACTGAGCAGTGGGCCTGTTTTCTCCTGGCTCTCTGTCCAGGCTCTCATGCAGTGCTCATCTTATCTTGGTTGAGATGTCACATTGCTGCAAAAGGTGGTGCTGCTGTCAGCTAACCCCATGCCTGTCCCAAAGGTCTCACCGTGGAAGGACAGGGTCAGAGAGCCCTGAGGATGAAAAGGGACAGCTGTTTCTTTGGCTGCTTTGAGAATCCCGGAGGAGATACATCCAGTTATCTCAAGGGTCTTTCCACTCTCAGGCAGTCAAAGGGTCTTGGCTTCACCCGGATTTCCTCAGTGGACATTGTGTTTCGGATGTAAGTATTCCCACTCAGGAGGATGTGTTCACACACACGTGTAATTATTTTGCTTGGCTTTTCCTCTGGGATGCAGTTTTCTGCTTCATCCCAGCTGTTTGTGTTTGGTACTGCTCAATTGAGGCTGAGGGGTTAAGGAAGGACTAAACCTCATTGGTGTCTGCTAGTCAGAGACTTACAAGAAAAAGGGTACAGTTTTGATTTTGATAAATTATATTAAATTACTGAGAGCAACAAAGGCAGGCAGCCTTAGATATCTGGTTTCCGTGCATAGGAAAGAACAACATAATCCTTTTCTCCCTGAAGTCAGCAGATGGGATCTCATTGAATCCAGTCTGCATTGTGTCAGGCTACAAATAAATGCTTCTTATTCTGGTGTTACATTTCATTGTTATTATTATTATTGTTGTTGTTGTTTGTTGTTGTTTTGGCCATCTTTGAATTTTTTTTCTTTTCTTTGTCTTTTTCTGATTTACTTTTGCACCATTGTGTTCCACCAGAAGAGTGGGCTGTGGAACATGTCTGCATGATGAGAGATGGTCCATGCTATTATATTCCACAATTTACACATAATTTTATAATTTACAGGTAGTTGGTAGAAGGCCAATGTAGTCATGGAAGCACAGCTGATATATACTTTTGATTAAAACTCCTTTATCAAATAATAGTTGCTCACAGGAAAAAAAAAGGTTAAAGGATCTGGCCTCCTTTATATCAAATATAGATTTGGATCTCAACAATCTGTGGTTTGGGGCTATTTTTAAAAATAATATATATAATTTACCACAATCATGCCAGTCAACCTTAAATTCTTCCATGGTACTGTGCAGGAGAAAGCAAATGTTAACTCCATGGAAAAAAAAGTTCCTTGTGACTTGCATGGAGCCAGATTTACTGTAGGAACCCACAATGTCCTTCAGTGCAACCATCAAAGCAGAGGGAGTAAGACACCAAGACATACAGCCCTCAGTTCAAAGGACAATAAAGCCCTGTTTCAGCACAGCACAAGCACAGTCATTTCAACCTGAGTCAGTGTGAGGCTGTAATCCAGGAAGGTGCTTACACACATGCCTGCCTGTAAATAAATGCTTAATCCCATTGGAATCAACTGGGCCCCAGCTCAGCTTGATCTTTCTTTGCCGGGCTGAACTTAAACGTACGCAGTGAAGGGAAAATTGCTCACAGCACCCTCATCTTTAACAAGTGTGATGGAAAAAGTTTGCAGTGAAATCAGCAGGATTTCAGCTAATGTGATTAAATGCCTTTTGGAATCCAGATTTCTGCAAACCCAGGCCTGTGGATGCTGTTCAAAGCCTGCTGAGGGCAATGGGTGCTGGACCAGACCCTGAATGCAACTGGGTTTTCTCACACTCCTGCAACTTCAAAAAAAAAAAAAAAAAAAAGGACTGAAAAGATTTGAGAAGGAAAGGGTAATCAAGGGTGTGTTTTATTGCTTCACCACCTTTCAGAAAAACAGCTGGTGAATGAAACAAATGAGGTTATGAGAAAGTAGCTGGTTCCAAACTGATTGTTTTATTTCTCTTCTCCAAACAACCTGCTAGCTCTGGTTTCTGCTCTCCCCAGAACTAACTGAGATCAGCAGGCCGAGGATCATGTGAAGAGCAGAGATTATGCAGGAATAAGCTGTTCTCTCACTCCTTCCAGCCCTGCTCTTTTCTATGCTCCCTGCTGAAATGTAAGGTTCCTTCTCCTTGTGTTTAAACGGAAGGATCTTTGTGTCTGATTAAAACTAAATAGAAGCTGGAGGACTAGGTGTTATCTGTGGCTCATACCCATATGTCCTATAAACCTCTGGCAAGCATGTGAAGAGTTCTCCAAACTGACAGTGCACTCAATGTCCAAATCTAATTTGAACTGTGTGGTGCAGCTTCAGCTTTCAATCACACAGCACTTCCTCTAAAACACTGTCTGCAGCTACATTTCCAAATTGGGACATTTTTGAAATTGCTCATCACGCAGCTCCCTCAATAGACCAACATATGGTTCAGCAGAATCAACAGGCTGACAAACTCCAGGCCACTGAGAATTTTATGTATCAGGGAGCGTGTGTCGCACATGAATCAAAGTGCATGTCATGCTTCGGGACTCGGTGTGTGTACATCTAGAAACATTTTCCAGCAATGGTTATTAATTATTGAGATGCTGTAAACAAGTCACCCTTCCTCACACATCTTGTTTCAGCTCTATGAAGCAACAGAGAGCTCATGCCAAAATGACATAGTCAACCCGGAAAAGGCTTACCCCACCTGCTTCAACTCCAAGCTCTGTGAATGATCTTATTGTGCTTGGTGGCACATGCTTGTTAAAATTAAGGACTGTTGTCAGTGTTTTGTGGGATTGACATGTGAAACGCTTGGAGAAGCCAGGGTGGGGGTGGGAGGGTAAAGGAGACCAGTCATCTGCACGGTACAAAGGAGAGGAGTTCCAAAGGTCTGGGGATCAGTTCCCATTTCCATCTGAGGTTTGGCCCTGTGGCCTTTGCTCAGTGTCTCAGCAACGAGGACATTACTCATGACTGACCTCTGGGAAGTGCTCAGAGACAAAGGCTGATGAGCACTATAAAAAAAAAAAGGCTATAAATAATAAGTATAAAGTTTCCTTCTGCCAACCAATATGTGTTGCCCCCTGTCTTTTACCACATTGGAAATGCACAGTTTAACCACCTCCCAAAAGCACTGAGGTAAAAATTTGGTCTCAACACAGACTTGGAGAATGGTATTTGTAAACAGGGAGCTGGAAAAAAAGGGACCTGAACTGAAGAGTTTTTCTGAGATGGAAACCCATTTCTGCTTCCTCACTGCTTGCAACAAACACCCCTTTTACCTAGGTAGTTGATTTTCTTCATGAAAGGCTTTATTTTGCCTTCAGCTGGGGGTGAATTTTAAGAAAAAATCGTGGTTTTTTTTGTTTTCCTGTTGAGAATGGCTCTCAGAACAAGTGGCAAGTAGTAGGGATGGTGACTTTTCATTTCACTTTCTTCTGGAGGGACATCTATGAAATATTTACTGATGCCTGTCACAGATGGGCCATCAGAGATTGTATCATGGAGAGCATCTCCTGTGCCAGACAGACCTTCTGTCTGAGTAGAGCTGAATGCCTTCCTTTCCCACACACTAAAAAAAAAAGAAGTTTTTTTTAATACAGGGGATCAATTGGGAGAGCGAATTAACAGCTGTATTTGGGATTTTGTTGTTCTAATTTCATTTCCTCTCTGCTGATGGATGGTCCTTTTGTCATTTTAAAGCACAGTGGCTCACCTAAGCTGTGCATTGCAGATCTCAGAAGGTGGAAACTGGGAATCTCAAGCCTTGGTTTGGATTCTGTGGTGTCTTAACCAACTGCATCGGGAAGTCAACCCCTTTTTCAGGGCTGCAGGGTGTCTAAGTAAGCACACTAGTTTCCATACACCTCTTGGGGCACATATAGGGGGAAAACACTCCACTGAGAGACATGAGGTCTGTATTCCTCCAGTCGTGCCGCTGTTAGGCCATGCTGCTTAGGAAACTTCTCTTATCTCTCAGAGATTCAGCTTCCCTATCTGAAAATTTCAATGTTTATATCTTTCTCCCACTGTAGAAAGTTTAAAGTGCTGCCATGGAAAAGGTATAGAATAGTTATTTTATTAATATATCACATATAAACAAGCAAAAAATTAGTGACACCTCCCAGAGGCATTGCTTAATCCAGTGACATGTATGCACCAACGTGCCAAGTTGGATATCCCCAAAAATTTTGCTCATCTGACTTTTGTTTCCAGAAATTGCCCTTCTGTTACTTGTCTCACTCTACCACATGAAGGAGGAGACAGAAAATTCCAGGAGGAGGGCCCATCACATGGATGAGCTCATCTTCCTAAGGTGTTTATCCAACATTTCTTCTTGGTTAGGAAAATTGCCGAGCTGTCCTTAAGAAGACCAACTCCCTCTCCTTGGGTAGCCTTCTCAAATGATTGGCTTTTGTTACTGGCGTGTTATTTCAGGTCAGCTGCAGCAATCTAGAGCAGGTCCTGCTGTTGGTGTCGTGGAGATGAGCGCGAAGAAACATTTTCCAGTACTGGAAAACAGAATGTCCAGAGGATGAAACACTTGGTGTTTCCCTGGTTCTGAGCAGAGGAAGATGAGAATGTCTTGAACTGTGCAAGGACTTTGAGTCCCTGGGCTTTGCTCTGGGGAACCTGGCTGGGGTTTGGCTTCCCCAGTGCTCCAGTTGGCACAGCACTGTAGCCACGCACAGGGGAATGTGTACCCAGCAAGTAGTCCTTCACATGATGGATATAAATATGATTCTTGGAATTTACCAAACAATAGGCAAGAGCAGTATTCCCAACAGGCTGGAGGGGAGCAGTTAAGTATGAAGGAAACACCTGCAGAAGTGGGTATCCATTGTTTCCTTTTGATGTTTATCACTGTGCCTAAATCTGGAAAGAATAGGCTTTTGGCCTTCAAAAACAATTTCCTTCCTAGCCCTTATTGCCTGGAGGAATCTGTCCTTCTCGAGCATTCCTGTTTTGGAGACAGTGAAAATTATCTCTCTGCCTGGGTGAAATTTCATCTCCGACTCCTCTCTGAGCAGGTAACTTTTATGGATGAGGTCATTCAAAACGAAGGGCTGTGGTGAGTGACACTGGTGACATGCCTCTCGTGGTGGCACATTCTGATTCACAGGACATTAGGGCAGCAGCAGCAGGAAGGCGTGGAGGTGGATGAAGATTGGGACCAGGCTGAGGCTGCCCTGTGAAGGTTTCCAGACCAGGGGCCTGACAGACACAGTCCCATCCTCCAGCGTTTCTTCAGCACTCTGACAGATGAAAACCACCAGGAAACAAAGGGACGGACCAATCCTGCATTTTTGATCAGCAGAAGGGCCTGACCCTTGCATGGTGCGAGGTCATGGGCAGGCCCTCCCTTTGCCTTGTCACCTTTGGAGACAGAAAGCATGTCTCCAAAGCCAGCCACCTCTGTAAGCCCCTAAATGCTCACACAGCTGCAGGAGTCCAGCTCTGCCTGCTCTCCCTTCTGGCCAGTCCCACTGCTGCTCTGACTGCCTGAGATTTGTCTTCTCTTTATAGCACCTTTTATTATTCTTTTGACAGGCCTTGAAGAGTGACGATGAGGAGGCAGGGGCAGCCGTCCAGTGCTCCCAGTGGTGCTGTTCAGCTGCACGGTTGTTTTTTCTCAAGCTGCCAGCTGGTCCTGACACTCTGCTTGTTTTCTCCCCCCTCAGGAGGCATTCTTTTGGTGGAAGCTACCTTGCTGACATTTAAATGGAGCAGGGAGTGCTGCTGAGCTGCCTTCTCCTCTTCCAGAGGAGCTGTGCTGCCAGCTTTCTCTTTGACCCTGCCCCAACACTCCTCACCCAGTTCTTCTGCATATACAGCAACCCCTTCCCTTTTCCAAAATCTTCCTTCTTCCCACTCTTCTGTCTATCTTTCCTTGGGCTTTAAAAACTCTGGAAGGAAAGTCTTGATTCTCCTCTCCTTTATGCTGATAGAAACAGGAGCAAGGCAGAAAATGAATGTAAACATGACAGGGTATCTCAGCAAGGCTCTGCACATGGCTGTAGTTCTCTCCCTTCTGCTCCTTCAGCCCCTGATGGTTTATTTAGGCGGCCCCAAACCACAGAGGATGACAACCATATGCACAGGGCATGGCTGACAGATCTCAGCTCACCCTGCCTGTACTGCAAATCAGTCATTGCAGTCATCCCATGGTCATTTGTGTCCTGCACTGGATTATTGTCTCTGTGTACTTTGTTAATGTCTCACAGGCTTCACGAAGTCTGGGCAGTGCCAGCCTGTGGCTGTTTGCAGTGTTCTTTGTGGATATGGTCAAAGTGATGTCTTTTTCCAGACAAGGACCACAAAAGCACATAGGTTTGGTAGCCACCCACATCCCACCGAACACCACAGCACACACTTGCCCCCCAGACTTTAAAATTCCTCTCGTGCTGTTGTTTAACATGGTGGAAATCTCTAAGTTGCTGAGATGACCAGGAGGGCACCAATCACATCCAGAGAACAAGAAGGGCTGTCTGAGAAGAGGGGATGTGGCTGGGAGGCAGGGCCAGGGGATCACAGCTGGTGCATGTCAGGTGTGTGATGAAGGCCATGTTCCTGCTATGGCTTTTCCACCTGGCCTCCTCTGCTGGACCCCCACAACACCACTGGACAGTGCCTTTCAGTGACCAGAAGTGGGTTTATTGATAAACTCAAGCCAAAAGAAAAAAACAAGCCCTCAATCTCCTTCAAGACCATTACTCTTGCAGTGGATATGTAGGGCGGTGAATTAGTGTAACACATGTTTTGTTGGATGTATTTCATATTATATATTGGAACGTGTTTTTTGTCTTGTCTTTTTTCTTTTCCTGCATATTCTGGGCCCGGTTCCCACAGTGCACTGTGATGACAACACGTTTACTGATGTCACCTTTGATTTGCATGGTTTAGCAGCCATCAGAAAGCACCAGCCAGAGCAGGTCAAAATGTACCAGGTTTATTTACAGTAGCAGCATAAATCCATATGAGACAGCACAAGACTGTCATCTCATTCAAACTGTAACAACCACCCAAAAACCAAATCCATCTCCCCGCTGTGGCAAATCAGCCTGAGAAGTCTCCAAGGCTCCCTCTCTTCAACAGGATATCAAGGAGGTGTTCATGCAGCTGCATTTGAGGTTGCAGCACACAGCAAGGCAACCAGGAAAACACATTAAACCGCCACACCTGGAAGAACAGGTTGGTCAACAACACGAATCTGTAAGTATTTTTGGATTGGTCCTAAATTATATGCAACTTTTTTCCCAGAATTTGTCATGTCTGCTCGTGGAGTAAATACCAGGGTGTAGCTGTGGCATTTGTACATGTTTATGCAGCTAGCAGAGTAAGGATCCTTAGAAATTTCAACCTCTGGTATTTTTATATATATACTTACCATTGCCTAAATCTCTTGACATGTGCTGTGGCTTACCAATGCATCCTTTTGATGTTATTGATATCTCAGCATCACCAGCAGACCCCAGCCATCGCTGATTCCCTCTGAGTTCATCCCTGGATTTATTGTGAGAGAATCCAGCACCAAGACCTTCATCTAAGGACACAGATGAGAAAGCTGCTGAGATGTGCCTGGCTCTGCATTTAACACTGGCCACAGAGCACTGACTTCCTCCTGAGCACTGAGGTGACAGAGGTTTCAATTTCTAAGCATTTTCCTGGGACCTTTATTTTCTGTAAGTTTTGTCATGCTGGAGCAGTTGTCTTGCTTCCTCTCTGTCTCTCTGATTCTTCTGAGAAGACTTTTAAGTCACTAATCAATGCAGGCATGTAGATCGGGAGCACTTCCCCAAAGAACAGCAGTGCTGTTTAAAGCAGTGCAGAGCAATGCAGTTGCACCTGGAGCAAGGCCTCCTGCATCTACAGCACTAAAATAAAAAACCCTTGGGATGCAACAGTCTGAGAGGGATGATGACGTAGTCCAGTGATTGATTTGCAAGCTGTTCATGTGGTCTTTCCCCAGCCAGATCCAGAGAGCTTGACTCAGTTCTCATTACACTTTGCACTCCAGAAGATGCGCTGGAAGAAGAGAAAAGAAATCCTCTTGGACATACATCTTTTGACTCAGCTGAGGTCAACATTTTACTGACGGGTGCCACTGGTGAAGAAAGTAAGGGACATGCAGATTACTATAAATTTTCTTGATATAGAGAGAGACTGGAACATTGGTCACCATTACAACCTTCTGGTGCAAGTTGTGTAAAAGCGACCCAACAGTTCTCATTTAACCCCTTTCATCTGAAACTTGCTACCTAACCTGGCTTATTCTCTTCCACCACTCTCCTACAAACACCTCACCTCCTCTACAGTGTTTCAGCAGATAAAGTTTCTCTCATTCCTACCACTGCTCCAGAAAAACTCCCATGCTGATACTGAGCAGCTTTTTTTGGTTTAGCCCCCATGCTTTGAAGGTGTGATGTAACCAGACTAACAGGACAACTCCTCCTCTCGCTGTCTGTGCTCGGAAGTGACAACAGCACGGGGTCTGTAGCCTCAAGGAATTCTTAGTGCATCAAATCCCTGTGGTCAGAGTTGGGCTAGAGCTCAAAACAGCCAGCTGGACAAAGGCACAGAGTGTCAGGTGAGCAGCATTTGTAAATGACACACATAACATCCATCAGAAATGTTTGTCTGCCTTTATGCTGATGATTTGTTTGTCACTGGTTCACCACTCTACCTACAGAACACCTGATGGTTCTAAAAGACCCAACTTACTTTTATCCTTCACATTTTTGCACATTACAACAGTACTTTGCATGAATTTTTGAGCAATTTGGTCTTTATTTTTTAATGTTTGCTAACCCTTGTACCTTACTCCCCTTTTGCCCACTCTTTCAGAACAAAAGATAAGCCTTTTTATTCACTTAGTTTTTCGTAACCAGGGAAAAAAAGATTATTTTTTTCACAACAGACATTAATGATTCTGTAAAAACTCTGTATTAGTCTAGATTAATCCACCACTCAGGTAGTTTTAAGGAAGCCTCAGCTGGCCTCATAATGATCACAATGAAACAGCAGGTCTTGCAAACCTCATAAGAGCTGCAATTAAGGATTCCTAAGAGATACAAGCTGATATTCCTCTGTTGACTTCTTGGGCATTTCCCCAGATTTATTGGGTTTTATGATCATATACGCAAGCTGTGATTATGTTTTTAAAAAATAAATTAAAGGAATTAAAATTCAGAATGTTGAAAATCCTGGAAATAAATAGTAAAAATGATGAGTGTTCTGGCTTGACTTACAGCAAGCACTAAAGTTTTCCTTCTGCCACTTGAGCATTGCACAGTTTAGAAATCTGTGTATGAATCTTCCGCGTCGCTGTCTGTGGCTTTACAATGAAATGATACTTGGCCATATTCCAGGTCTCAGAGAGCTCAGCAGTTTTGTGCAGGATATGTCAAGTTAAGGGAAATTTGGTAGGGGCTGAAAGCTCAGTAGGAGGGGACACAACAGTTGTTTGAGCCTCTCTTGAATTGTAAAGCACAGCGCAGATGTACACAACACCGCGGTAAAGCAGCGCAACTTGGTCTCAGCCAGCTGACTGTATTTATGGGATATGTCAAAGGGAATCAGGAATTCTTCACGGGCCTCTAGCCAGAGGAACTGCACCACCAGAAAAGCTGAGAGTCCTGGGGGACCTGCACGGGGCAGCAGGAGCTGTGTCCAGTGTCAGTTCTGCACAGCTCCACCTCAGGAAGGGGCGGCCCAGGTGCTGCAGGTGTGGCTGTAAGTGCAGCCTGGGGCAGGCAGATCCATCCACCCCACCTCCACGCCGCTCCAATTTGGTCCAAACTCACAGCTGCTCGCTGTCAAGCCTCAGGAGTGTGCTGGTACTCCTGATGCTTTTGGGTTACATTCACGAGGAGGTGGGCCTGACGCCGGGGTGAGCATCTTTTCCTCATCATTTCCGAATCCCTTCAAGACCATGGCAAGTGGTTTGCTGCTGGGTGACAGCAGAGACAGACTGATTACATGTCCCTCAAAATGCTGAGGGAGGCTTCCAGAACAAGGTTTGCTCAGAAGAGCCACCCTACCTGCTGTATGAACATGCCTAGAGGCAACCAAGCGCAGTTATTTTGGGATGTAGAACTGTTAGGATTCAACAGTGGAACCACTTTTCTCTGTTTTAGTCACTTGTCATGGTGACTTTTGTAGGTTATGACAAAATAGGAACATATAATAATGGAAACAAAGAACTTTCACCCTTTTTTCAAATATAGGTTTTTGTTTTTTTTCTCCTCAGGCAGCAATTTCTACCTGATTACAATATTCACCAGTTTACAAGTATTTCATTTAATAAAAAACCCCCCTTTGTCAAAAGCTGTTTTAACTGAGCTTTATAAGCTTTATTGCTCAATGAAACTTAGTTTACAAGGTATGTGACTGGGAGTCATTCTTCAAATCCCAATTAAAATACATATATAGTTTGGTATTTTTTAATTATCTCAATGTAAAACAAAATGGAGAGTTTATAAGTTTCAGATGGATTCTTGAGGGTTTATAACTTTGATCTAAAAATGAAATTGCACTCCTACCATTTTCTTAAAACAAAACAAAGCAAAAAAATCAAGGAAAACCGAGAAAAATGTGATTTTAAAACTGATTACAGCTGGTATGCAGTAAATTTTGTCCACGGGTTTTATAAGGATTTTTACTGGCATGGATCCTAGCCATGGCACCACATCAAAATCTATAATCAGTCCACAGGTGCTGATCCATTTCCCTACTCATACTTCACTCAGAAGACTACTGGTAGTCTGTAGCTCCCAGGGCTGGACTCTGCTGTCGTGCCCAATAGTGCAAATCCACAGACAGTTCAATTAAAACCTACAGCTGGCTTCTTCTCCCAAGAAACAAAAATACACAAAAGCCGCTGTCCTTGCTTTCCCTCACATGCTGTCCCTCAGTGGAATAGGCTCTGGTGGCACAGTGGGACAGGGGGAGCCCCGTGTTCTGCATCTCTTCACTGCAAAAGACAGAAAACAGCCTTTGAAAGCAGGGCTTCACCACCTCAGAATGCCAGAGGTGGGGCTGGCAGATGTGGTGGATCCAGAGCTGAGCATCAGATGCATGTGAGGCACTGGCAAGTTTGGGATGAAGCCAGAGCAGCCTGGGTGAGAGAGGGAAAAATGGAGAGCTGCCTGCTGGACCAAGCACAGGCTCTACCAGCAGACAAGCAACGAGCATCAGGAGGAAACGCAGCTCATTCAAGAGTTTTTAATAGCCAGCTCCCCAACTGGCTGTAATTTTAGCAGCCAGTTTAACTAGGCTGGACTGAGCTTTTTCCAACACAGCCCTGTTCAAAGGAAGCTGGAGAAATCCCTTTGCCTGCCCAAGACCAGATGAGAAGCGTATTTCTCAGAGAAGCTTTTACAGTGACACAAATGAGACCCAATCCTACAATTACCACCTCAAGCCCTGTGTGTATCCTTCTGTTGGCAGCATGCATTTCCCCAACCTCTTAGTCTCCTGCATCTGAATATGCTCTTATATCATGTGTGCAGCAGCTTTTAAGTTTCATTCCGATCAAGTTCCTTTCAGGATGGAATTTTTGGAATTCCATTTCAGTCAAGGCTGGACTGTGGGATGCATGTATTTTCCCATTTTGCAAGGGGCATTGTACTCCACCATAATCATGTTTTTCCTGGAGAGCAGATCCATTTCCTCAAGTTCTGTTTGAGGAATCTTCTGAGCATTTTTCAGAGTTTTGGCTTCAAATTAAGTGTCCTGAGAGCAGCCCCGTGTGACCCAGAGGGTCCCTTGCTTATTCAGCTTCATTCTGATGAGCTGGGACACCCATTTCGGTCGAGGGAATCTCGAGGTGAGCAGATTATTACTGTTTTGGTCTTTGCTGTAGACCCACAGCAAAGATGGGAGGAAAAGGCATTTGGTAAAGATACTTGTCTATGAATGCAACTGTAAGGATGCTGGAAGTCTCAGCTCTTCTAGCAATGTGGGCCAAGGGCATAAAACCCACAGCCAGCTCATCTTCTGGTGGTCCCTCACTTTGTGACTCACCTCCTGAGCTCAGAAGTTTTCAGTTTCTCTAGAATTTGTCAGCAGGCCTAAAGCAGGCGCCAGAAGCCAACATCTAAATCACCATCCCAAACCTCCTTGGCCTAATGTGAATTAAACACTTCCCTACTGCATGTTTAAACATGCCTGGGTCTCAATGCACACTGACGAGAGCCAGAGAATTAGGGCTAAAGGTGACCAACTCATTTCTCTGCGCTATGCTGCTCCTCCTCTTTTTCTCACAACAGCCAAGTGTTAGCACATTACATCATCAAGCCTTTGAATTTCCCTGCTCTTGTCATGTTTAAACTCGATTGTCTAACACTCGCCTCTCGCGCCGTTGCTTCCAAGCTCCTGCAGTCAGCAAACCCACTGCTGACAGATGGTGGGGAAAAGTGGGTTGAGCTGGACAGCTTCCAAAAACTATGTCTAGCCACATGATATGTAAATCACAGGCTCTCATTTAAAATCTGGTCCATTTTTGTTTCTGTTGATCTTTTAGAACTATTTTTATTTTAGGGAGAGTTATTTTCTGTTGGGGATCTTTTTTTGTTTGTTTGGGCCAATGACAAGAGCGTTCTTTCTGGCTTCTGTGCCCTGCTTTTGGCAGTTTCTGAACTACCAGAAAGGAAATTCTCCAAAGTACTGCAGCTGATAATTGGCCCCTTTTACTGCAACAGAGATAAAATAGAGTAGTTTTCTCAGGTCCTTCCCTTCATATGGAGAAACCCACAGCAACGCAGACAAAAATCTTCAGCGCAGAAGTCCTCAGCAAGGGCCAGTGATTGATGGAATCTCTGTCAGCCGATGATCTGACCATTGTAAAGACAGCATCTGGAGCTGTAGCTTACTAGTTCTCTTTTATTTTTCCCTAAATATTTCCCTCTGAACAGTGTAACACATCAAACTGTTTCCAGTAAAACCTCTGAAAAGGCAACATTACTTCAACAGAAGGATACAACTTTCCATCAAGCCTCGAAAAATACTTATGAGATGATTTTGTATTTATTTACTTATTTGTTTTCTCTCCCAAGTTAAAATTAAGACATGTATCATGAAATGTCACAGCTCATTTTCTTGGAGGACCTAAGGCTAGGAAGGAATGAAAGCATGGTAGAGTATTGTATTTGCTACACTTTCCTGTTTTTAAAAGATCATCTCAACCCTCAAGATGAACATATAAAACAACAACAAAAAACCCCCCCAAATACGTTACTAATACAGTATCATATTGGAAATAATCTTGAATGATCCCTTAGCATCCCTTCAGCCAGCTTTATTTTCCACCTGGGAAAGGATGTGAAAAGGACAACCCCACTTCTACTTGTTCCTATGTATCTAATCAGGCACTTGGATTGCTTCAGTGGGAATGGGAACCACAGGCAAAAGCAAATATTGGAAATCTTGTTCCTAAAATTGGAAATATTGCTCCTAAGCAAAAGTGTAACGGGCAAGGCATTGTGTTACATAAATGATCTATCTTGTGGTAAAAGTGGGCATCTACTGTCGGGTTGTGTGCTGCTGTACAGTTAATCATATCAGGCCATAATGACTGGTATTAATTAATTGTATTAAAAGACAACACCAATTTCAAGGTTCCTTCCAAAACAGCTGGAACATGATCCTGGGAACTTTTCTGCACCATGCATGCACAGCAGAAAAATCCTAACTCCTAGTCCATATCACATAAAAGCAAAAGCAGATGAGGAAATAATCAGGAAAAAAAAAATTGCGGAAATATATTTCCTTGGGTTTTTATGCAAGTGGTTGGAATGTTGTCATATATACTTTTAAAGATAATTCTCATAAATAAGAAAGGGCTTACTTAAATGTTTTTTTAAAAAGAATTCCAAACACCACATTTTTTAGTGAAGTTTCTAATACCTTAGACTCAAATTACGATAATTCCATAAAAATGAGAAATAAATTAAAAATTAATATATTTTTTTAAATGTTGTCATCATGATTTAGAGAAAAAAAGTGAAAGTCTTAAGAAACTTGGAAAGAATTTCTAAAAATATTTTCAGAAATACTATTTTCAGAAAATTCTAAGCCTATTTGGGCACCAGAATCGCCCATTCCGTGAATGAATAATGGGTTTATAACATTCACCACTGTCAGCTTCTATATAGGCAAAAAAAAAAAAAAATCATGAAAAAAATGCATCATTTTAGAGTTTAAATATGTGTAGAACTGCATGGTGCATGCTCTCTCATTTAAAGCCTTACAGGCCCTGTGTTGGATCTTGAGAAATATTCAAATTGATTGAGAGCTACTTTCAGAGGACTTTCCAAACGTAGAGGAAACAAATCAGGAAAGCAATGACAATTTGAATCTGCTTTCAAATTGTTAGTTTAACCATAGAGATGGTGCAAGGAAAGTCATAAGGCTGAATATATTTCCTCCGTGTGGTGATAGGTCTGTGTGATAATTCATAGAGCTGTACAATAGTAGGATGTATTCAGGACATGCAAATATAAAGAGATAGGGACATTTAAAATCTTTCCTTTTTTTAATGTTTTGGTTTCTTTTCCTTCCTTCGTTTGCAAAACGATGGAGTTTTATTTATAGTGAATTATATATACATGTGTCATATGCTGGTGACATTTTGATTCGACAAATACAAATTCTACGAATATGAGTTCCACGGTTCTGCTGTAAAGCTGGGCTGTCAGAGCAAGAAAAGAAAGATTGACTTGAGACAAAAACTGGACAAGGACTTTACCTTTCTTTATTTTTTTTCCCTCTTTCTTCCTTTATATGCTTTAGGTGTCTTGGAGAGTCGTCCAGTCCTTCACATTGGCCATAAACACCCTCTGGAGCAGATCAACAGCAGCATTTGACTGTCACATGTGGTGTTGAGTGAAATCCCCTTATTTCCTTGTGCCCCACATCATGGGATTTGTGGCCTTGCTATGCTCTATAGTTGTGAAATATAGAGAAGAGGAGGAGCAAAAGGGAACAGAAAAGTAGTTGGTGGGTAACCTGAACAAGAAATGATCCTGTGAGAGGTCAGAACAGAAAAGATAGAGAGGAAAGGAAGGGTAAGGCCAAGAGGCATCCCGGGGGGGCATATACACCTCTGCATTCTCCTTTTATTCACAGGCATCTGGCAAAAGGTGTCAAAGGACATTTCAGAAATCATTTCAGGTCAGTCAGAAAAGGGGCAGCACAGGGATTGTGCCACTCTGTCCTTCAGCATCATCAGATGCAGCACCTCGTGAAATGGATGTGCACAGTCACCCCACCAGCTGCCCTGGAAGTCACTGGAATTAAGAACCTGAAGAACCAATTGGAGTTAAGACCTGAAGAACTCAAGGTGGGGAAAAAAAAAAAGACTACAAAGAAAAGTCATCTAATATCTAATAAATAAATAAAGGCTCTGAGATAGGAGCTAGCTAAGGAAAAGCAGGCCCTGATCCAGAAGCACTCTTAAGACACTGTAAATGGCTTGAAGCATAGGAGGAGGCAAGTACTCAGGAGCTAAAGTGCTTTGCTGGAGCAGGGTCTTTGCACATAATAGGATAACTGGATCCTGAAGATGGTAGAATGTGTTTTTAGTTCAGGAATAGGTTAGCTCTGAACTTTTCCATCCGAGCTAGGTGTTACTATTTCCTCAGCCGGCTGGCTCGAAGGCAGTCTGGTCTGTGCAGTGGTAGGTGTCTGAAGGAATTACTCTCCAGCGGGAAGCAGAGGGAGATTCAGCAGGATCAGAGATCAGCTGCAGGAGAACAGCAGACAGGAAGGCTCATCAGCTTGCCCCAGTCAAACTGAAGCTTTCAGCAGTGCCAGCAGAACTCCTGCCAAGGAGCCAGCCTCCCTCAGAGCGAGAGAGGACGGATCCGTCCTGCTGCACAACTGGCCTGGTGTCCCATTTCACAGGGACAGAAAAGGCAGATTCTTCCTGTGGCCTTGCAATTCCTGCAGTATGTTTTTTGATTTCACAGCTGACAGTTCCAACTCTTTGATGACACACTCGGATCCATAATATTTCATGGGAAGCAGGCAGAAACAAATACACACTCGTCTAGTCACTAATTGCCAGTGAAACAGCATCTCCCACCGTTTGCCAGCCCTGTCCCTGGTGTGCCCATCAGCAGCTCTGTTGCTTGAGGAAACAGACAAAGAGAAAGGCAGGGAGGAAGACACTCCTCAGTGTAGTTTACAGCGATCCATGGTTATGAAACTCTCCCACCAGTGCCAGAAAATCCACTTCAAGCTGGCCCTGTTGGTTACTGAAATGTTGGCAGGGTAATCCTGCTCCCATTGAGAATGAGGAAAGTTTTGCCATGGGCATGGGGAGGGAGATAATGATCTCTTCATAGGAAAAGACATAGCCATAACTTAGATATGTTTTGTGGAAGAGTCCTCTGGATGTAGGGCCTGCTGCTACCCCCAGGCTGGTGTTTACATGGTGGCTGGCTGCTGTAAATAAGAGCGGCTGCCATCCCCTGAATCCTTGGGTGTACAGACGTCGGAATATGGGAAGTCCTGAGCTCACAGCAAGATGTCCAAGCTGGGGAACCTCACTGGCTACTAAAGCTTTTCACATAATTGGTGAAAAACTGGAGGGAGAAAGCTTTGATTCAAATCCAGTAGCTTTTTTCTAAGAGACTGGCTTTTTCCTACTAGACAGTAAATGGAAAAACAAATTTCAGTCTGCTTTAATCCAGAATATTTGGTTTGAAGAAAAGCTTTTGCTTAACTTTTTTGATTTTAGAAATATTAGGTCTGGTTTCCTTCTCCTTTTTATTGATAGTAAATTTTTTGAATGATATTCAAAACAAAATATCCACCATCTTCTCCTTCCTGGACTGTCAAAACAAATTATATCAGCCTTTTTTTTGTTTTCAGGGGGACACCAAAATAAAAACAAAAAACCAAAAAACCCACATACACACACAAAATGTAATCAAATTGCTGGAACATAATATTGCAACACAAAACACCACAAAAGTTAATTCCTCCCTCATCCCCTTCCCTAGCCAAAATTATTAATTCAATTTATGTTCTTGTGACCCAAGCTGTAAGTACTTGTGGCCACCTGAAGTTTCCTAGGGCAAATGTGCAACTGGTTCAGAGCTTTCCCCTATACTCTGCTCTTCCCTTTATCACTTTCCTTGTGCCTGCTGAGTGAATTTTATGGGCAGGGTGGACAGCCAAGGAGAGGTGGCATTTGGAAGGGGGCTGCCCTGCCTTGCTGCCCACCAGCAGCCCTTCTGCCACGTGATGTGGAGCTGCCAGCCTTGGGACCAGCACTGCCTTACCAGCCTTGTCCCCACCCCGGGTCCAGCCTGCTCTCCAGGCTGGCAGCAGTGGTGGGAAACAAGCTGTGGAGAGTAAGATGTTGCCAAAATCATTAAAAGGCAGGAAGAATTGGCTGACAAGTGAGGAGAGGCAGTCTTGGGCAGCTGTTGAAAGAAGGCTTCATCTCTTCCACTGCTTATACCTGGGGAGATTAGGGATAAAGCAGAGAGGAAGGAAAAAGTGTTTTCTTAGGCTGTGAGAATTGAAAGCAAGGGGCATCAAAGCAACAGGGGAGTGAAAGCCAAATTTTCTTGGCAATCATCCCTCAGCTTTAAATTCGCTGAGAATTCTCATCCTCAGCATTTGTCAGCTTATTAATAGTTTTCCTGTAGTTTGATTTAAATCTGCATCCTAGGTTGTCAAGTCTGAATTAAAGAACCAAGTAGAAGATGAGGAATGTCTCATTATGGGCTCCGAGCCAGCTTGGAGGGGTCCTGGTGGGAGGTTCCACTGCCTCTAACACGAGCTGGATCCTTTTGATGTGGGAAGCATCTGCCGAGAGACAAACGTTTGGGCTTGGGGTGTCCCTATCTAAAAATAACTGAGCAGTTCACATCAGGGAAACTGCTCTTTGGCAAATTCTGTTTTCACCTGGGTTTGCAGCTCGATCTCACATATTCAGCAACAATTTATGATCGTGTTTCAGCACTGCTGATGGTGCAGAGAGAGCAGGTAACCAATCAACTGGGATTTTATTATATGTAATGGCAGATATTGTCATATCTATTTGATATGTTGATATATACCATCACTTCTCTTTCCTAGGCATCATCACTGCCAAGTGCCCTGTGTCACAGAACAAGGCACCCTAAACTATTTCTTAATTCACAGTAAAAAGACAGCCAGGAACACATTTCTTAACCTTCAAAAAGAAAAAAGGGTTTTTTTCAGTGCCTGAATGTGGCCCCTACAGACTCATTTCTTCAAGCCAGATCGAGGCGTTTGCAGCCCACTTGGTAGAGGGCAGCAGGGCTCTTTGTCCCTGGAATTTACCAGCCTGGGAGAGAGGGAATGACCTGTACTTCACACTGCCAGCAGCACCAGGAAAGACGTTGAAACACTGACAGGGAGAAGCAGTATCCTGTTTTCACTGAGGAGCCAAAACTGTGTTAAAAACTACACTTTGCCTCCAGTTCGGGCACAGTGCCAAAGCCTTCTTCCGATAAGGTGTTTGCAAAGTCCTTGGAAAGCCTGGAGCAGAGTGGTGTTTAGGGTATGTGATTTAAGGTTCCTGTAGAGAAAAACAGGGAGGCACCCTGATTACTATGGCTCATCTCTTTGGTGATTAAAAAAAAAAAAACAACCCCAACAAAAAGCCAAACCCAAACAACCAAAGCAACAAAAACCCAAGCCAAAACGAAACGAAAGCAAAACAAATTTAAAAACCGCAACAAACCACCTCTGAGCTAAACAACTTTACAAGAAGTAAGGAACGATCCAACATGACCAAAATGCCTTTTTCTACACCTAGTGAAAAGACAGTTTCCTTACTGACTGGCAGAATTTGGGATAAAATTACAAAGCATTGATCCTGCTATGGGGATGTTCCTGCTTTGGGAAGCAATGCAGGGAATGCCCATTGATTCAGGTGAATAGCTCATGAAATGATATTTCCTTCTAATCACAGCTGTGTTCCTTTGGGAGGCAAAAATTTTTGTTATGTTTGCATGTTAGCGCTGCGGGCTGGTCATTCCGGATGCATTTTTGGTTAATTCAAAGCCTCAGACTGCCAGGATTCTGCTCCAGCTTTGTAATGTTAGACTTCTCTGACACAGGTGGATGTCAGATCTGACCCGAGTGATGTTCATTGAGCCAATAACTTCCACTCTGTGTCTGCACTCCATTTGACGGGACCTGGAGCAGTTCAGGGCATGCAGGCTTGCTGAGCACAGAGTAGCATATCTGTTTGATAACATAGCTGCCTTTCAAAAACTCCGGAGTTAAAAAAAAAAAAAAAGGGAGAAGGAAAAAAAAAAGAGACTTCTCCAGATTGCATGAAACTTTCTATTCAATCCAAAACATGTTATTTGAAATGTCAAAGTTTCTGTCACATTTTTCCAAGCTAAGAAAGGGTTCTTTGTTTGTTTTCACTTTAGTTTTTGGGGGGCTTTTAATAGGGTGCTTGGACTCAGGAGGAATTAATGGAGGAATTAATGCCTTTACTTTCCTCTGTAAATCTTTGGGAGAGTTGTCTCTCCCCAGAACTCTGTTTGAGGTGGAGGTGTCTAAAGCCACAGTTAGGTGAGCTTTTTGTTCATTTGCAACTCTGGCGTGACTCTCACCCATCTTTCTGCTGTTCTCTTCTCCCTCCTAGCTGCTTCCCCAGTTGTGTTATTACAACTGCTTGCAGGCTTAAGGATAAAACAAACAAAACAAAACACACAAAAGCCGCCTCCAAAACCAAACGAAAGCAAGGAAAAGGAGGGTGTTTTTAAATGAGACAATTTTCCTCATTCTGTTCAGCTGCAACAAACTTGAGCTGGTATGATTGAGTGGGCAGGAGCGAAGGGTAAAGGACGAACTATGAACAAGTTGTCCTTTTTGGAAGAAGCCAGTGTTCATCAAATCACAGCCTTGATTTTTTTTCCTGTTGGAGCTGTTCAGTTTTTTGCAAGTAGCTCCCTGCGTGTGGGGACAAAAAAAGAGAGGGAAGGACTTTGCAAGCTGGTGAGCAGGAGAAGAAAAGAGGTGCATTTAAGACTTTACTTGGCAAAGCAGCAAAGCAGCCCTTGAACGAAGTCGCCTGTTTCTGAGGAAGGAAAGGAATAACCTCTGGGATTCCTTCCCCTCTTCCCTGTGCCCAAGGTGGAAATTTGCCATGAGCAGCAAAATAAATATATGAGGGAAGCAGGAGGCACAGACACATGGAAGGAGGGCAGCATCATGACAGTTTCAGCCACGTGCAAAATCAGGTAGGCAAGCCTGCTAGTCTGTCACCATCCACCAGCTTCTGATACTTTCTTCTACATGACAGAAGAGGCAAAGAGCAAAGCTGAGTGAGAGGGATATGAAGAATGACAAAATTAGAGGAAAAATATGGGAGAGAACATCAGTGAAATGACTGGTTAAGGATTTTGCTAGTTTATTCTGTCTGAACAGGTAACGTACAGTTCAGGTTATGGATTTAATGGAGAAGTTGTTGGGAGAGACTCCTGGAATCACCTGAGGCACAAAACAAGTGACTGTGCTCGCCCTTGTGTGCTGTAACATCCACTGGAAGCACAAACAAACAAATTGCCAGGGACAAAGGATGATAAAGAAAGTCTTCCAGCCTTGCCAATGCTTTCACTGAAAGCTCTGATCACAGAGGATTTCTGCTTGTGCTGTATAGCAGCAGTGGAGGGAAGCTTATGCCCAAGGTATTGGGACCTCCTGGTTTCCATATGTACTTCAACTCCTTCTCTCAGCCTCTGAGAACTCTGCAGAAAACCATATTGCTGAACCCTCAGAAAGAAGGGAGTTTTGTTTTGTCTGGACGTTTGAGTGGCCATGGAGAAGGACAAGGAAGCCTTCTGGGAGGACACTGACGAAAGGTTAATTACTCCATTCAGAGGATAAATACTTCCTGTATCTACTTAACAGACTGCAGCACCGTGAAAAGACCTTCAGAGATTACTGATACTAGAAAACAGAACGAGTCAAGGCCAGTGTGGGCGAGTAATATTTTAAAACATATGACACTTCCAATAAGCTTGGCTATTCTCTGATAGGGAATGTCTGGTGATACTAAAATTGCAAATTTTAGTGGTCCTTGTCCAGAATGCAGCCTTACTAGGATAATGTTTTTAGAATCTACATGGCATCAAAAGCAAAAACAAAAAAAAGAAGCTGCCTTTATGCATCACCAGGGATTCATTTATGAAGAACTCAATTTCCCCCCCCTCCAAAGAAAATACATTAACAAATGTACATTTCACTCTTGTCTAGGAGTTTGCTTGCTTGTCCTCAAATGACATAAATAGATGAATTGAGAGCCCTAGTTTCAGTTTTGAAGTACTTGAAGCATATTTTTGTATTCTCTTTGGCATCACTGGTGAATAACATAAATACAAAGCATAATATAACAGTATGTGTATACAGCTGGCACTGCAATGCAAAATCAAGAATGTCTGATAAAATGGTGGGGGAAAAGTTGCTTGGTGTAATTTGCCAAGGTCCTGATGCACAATGATTTTCAGACTAGGAATTTTAACTGGTTTTTTTTTGTTTGGTTGGTTTTTTGGGTTTTTTTGGGTTTTTTTTTTTGAGCACCTGAGGCCTTCTCTGTTGTGGACAGGAGGATTCTCTAGAAGAAGAGCAGATCAGTGGCAATCACTCTTTGCTCTCTGTGTTTAGAAAGCAGAGGGTGAGGGATTGGCCTCTCAGTCTCTGTGAAACACAGGCACTGATTTCCTTGATTCCACTGTCAGGAATGCCTTGCTGGTCCTGAAGTGGGTTAAAGTAAACTATGAAAATGAGTGCTTATTCTCAAGAAAAACATTCCTGCATGGAGTTGATTTGGAATAGTTGCATGCACAGAAGCTCCTAATAGCCTGAGGAAGAAAAGGAAAGCAACTACTGGAAGGTGGTCTTATTCACTCTAAAAAAATATTCCTTCAGTAACAAAACCAAAGAGATGAACTGAGTGTTCTGCCCACCTCCTAACTCTTAGCCCTCACCACCTAAAGGAAGAATGAACCTCAAATATTTGTTTGCGAGCAGTTTTTACAGAAAAACCATTCGCTGTGACATTAAATTAGCTCAAATATGGGATCCTCTCTGAGCTGTGATGTGCCCACCAAAAACATGCAGTGTTCAGAATTATATCCAGTCCCCACAAGCAATCCCAAAGCTAAGCCAGCTCCATCCACCATGTCTTTCACACATCACTGACTTCACTGTTATCTCGACTAAGACTCAGAAATGGCTGAAGATCACAGGGAGAACAGCATGAAAATTCTTATATATACATACATACATACATGCATACATATATATATATATGTATAAAGAGAGAAAGTGATTTTAGTGTCTTAGGAGTTTGCATATTTACTTTCAGGAAACCTGAACAGAGAATGATTGAAACATAATCAACAAATGTGCCCTCAGTCATGGTGTTGTTAACTCTGTGGGTTTTCCTTGGTGCTCAAATCTGCCCAGTCAAGTCAACTGGAGTGTTTAGGCTTTCATGGGCTTTGCTCTGGAACCCCTCTGAAATCTCATTGCTAAGGGAAACCACATCCCTGTGATATACAATGCGCTCCTCCTTACATGTGACAGCAGCCTGCTCTGGTTTAGATAATACCAACAAACTGGAAATCTCTTTTTTCTCTCTGAAAACTGTTTAAGAAACAGTGCCTGCAGACTGACTGGCTCCATCAATAAACCCAAATCATACATAATCTAAGAACCTGCCTGTTAAAAACGGCACCATGAGATATAATTTAGGCAGGAGGAACACAGCTCTGAAGGGAGCTTGAAACAAATGATATCTCAACAGCACTCTTGGGTTGTTTCCCCTGGTCTCTGGTAGGTAAATTTGAGCTTAAAAGGGGGGGGAGTTCATCTAAATGCAAGAATTGATGTAACTGGTTAAAAAGTTGAGTTGTCAAAACAAAATATGCCTTCTGTCTTTTGAAAAAGAAAAACCTCTGAGAATCTAAAAGTATGTGGAATTAATCTACACAATGAAAGAAACCTTATAAACCTCTTGGTTCAGCCCATGAAGCGGACCAATATTAACAATGACTGAAAGGGCAGAGGACGGTTTTATTTTAATTTTTGGGACAGGGCTCTCCTTTTGAAGAGGAAAAAAGATTTAATAAGCCTCAGTAAAAAAAGATTTCTTGTCTGGTGCCAGTGCAGGAACCACTGTTGGCCTTTTTTCTTCCGAGAAATTAAAGCCTTTTGTATGAATTTATAAAGTCAGTAGGAACTGTTTGTCCCAAAGAACCTGTTTGCACCCCTCTGCTATTCTAGGTGAATATTCTCACATGCAGACAGAGCATTAGAGGGAGCTGGCACACCAGGCTGTGAACAACAAGAATTCACTGCAGACAGTGCAGGGCCAAAAGCTGGGCTGCTGGTGGTGTGGAAGGTCTCAGCATGGGGTGGAGGCTCTGCCATTCCTGGATGCTGCCTCCCAAACCTCTGCTACAGCAGAAATGCTTTTTCCAGCCTGTGGCAAGCAGCGAGGAAGATTTGACATCTCTTGGCCCATGTGTCTGAGGGATGGTTGGCAGAGGAAGGAGCTGCAGTGTTGCCTTCACTTGATCTGGAGAGACAACCATAAGAAACAGGATTTGCTCTTTTGGGTGATTTCTTAATCAAATGCTTCAGGCCTTTGTGAGCTTGCCTGCAAGTTCCTTGTCCCATTTCTCTCTCCAGGGCTCAGAGGGTCCTAGAAGTAGAGGTGAAGCATCCTGGAGATGCCTAATGACCCTCTAAAACACAACAACCAGCCCCAGCCATCTGCAGCCTCCAGCTGGGTCTGGCCTGGTCCAGATGATTTTGTCTCAGTGGCGAAAATACCAAAGTTCCACGGCGTTATTTCAGCTGTGGGCCAGGTAACACCACCCAGCGATCACCTTGACCCTCTGACACTGCAGAATGACCGGCTCATAATGGCAGTGGATTGCCATCCATTGTTGAGAGAGAATTTGCAAAGCAGCCTAAGGGAATTTGGCGCCCCATTCCTATTGAATTACAATGGGATTTGGGCATTGAATTTTCTTAGTTAGTCCTTTCAAACTTCCCCTCCTTTTTAAAGTAATAAAGGTGGTATTTTCATAAGGACTCTTGTGCTGGCTTCTTTTGAAACTGCTTGACGTTTTTTACCACTTACTTCAATGAAAGCATCATTTGGCCTACACTCTGCAATTTTGAAAAACTCACGGTGGGGATTTTGAATCATTTGCTCTGAAATTTATGGCCTAAAAGTTTGTCCAAAGGATTAATTTAGGAAAAAAAAAAAAGTGAAACATTTAAAAGACATGAAGGAAGGAACTGAGCTCAGTGGAGAGAAGAGACCTTGATGAGATTTAATAAGTAAATTCCAAGGTGCACTCCAAATTCATCTTGGTTATCTCAGTCTCAAATAGCTTTTGAAAGCCCTAATATTTATTTAACTGTGGAAGATATGAAGGGGTGTCCAAGACACTTTCCAGCTATGATACACCAATATACTAAAAATCAGCTTTGAAGACTCAGACCTAATTAAATTTCTTGAAGATGCTTTATCATCTTCATCTAGGTATTTGTTAAAAACATCTTTTAAACTACATATATGGATTATTAGCTATTAACTTAATTGTGTGACCTTTAGTCAAATCAGAAGACCTCTGAAATCAAGTAAACCAAAGTCTACTGGCACAGTTGCATATCTGGAAACGGCTTGAGATTTTCACTAATTCTCCTTGAAAATGCAGGACTTTCTTTGACGGACTGGAAGCCCGGCTCTGAAAATAGGCAATTATCCCTCTTGGTCCTGTTTTTACCACAGTTTTAAACTGAGATTGCACGGGGTGGGGGTGACACATGGTTAACAATAGGAGACCATTAACAAACATCTTCCATTTATGTGGAAGCATCGGTAATTCGACGGGAAGGCTGAGGCTGTAAGTCCATGCTGAGGGCAGGCTCCAGGCTGTGGAATTTTCCTGGAGCCAGAACAAAGGAGCCAGGTATCAATGCAGTCATCTAAAGAAGCAAAAGATCTCTCTAAGGGATGAGATTCAGGAGACAAAGCTCCAGGGTGAGGAGGACCCCTGAGCAGGATGTGCTTACTTGGCAGGTGGCTTTTGTTTACTTGCAGGATCAGCTAAGGCATAAGGAAACCGGGCTGGGGCTGCAGAGAAGCTGCTGCAGGATTCAGAGCAGGACTTTTGTGGAGGAAGGAACATCCTGAGCTCCTTAGAGGATGCCTCAGGCCAGAAAGGAACAATAAGGGTGAGGCAACCGGGCAGAAAGAAGAGTGTTTGGTTTAGTCTAAAGCTGTTTTCCTTCCAGGAGATAAAGTGCTGGAAAGGTGGCACACAGCTCCCAGAAGGGAGGTGTACCTCGCTGCCCGCCGTTATCTCTGGTTCTAAACAATGCCTCATGCTGGGAAGTCGGCATGGACAGCATTGCTCCGGGGCTCAGGGCTGCCTGGGTCAAATCTCCCATTTTCATGGAGATCTTCAAGCATTGTGGCCAAGCAAAGGGGCCAAAGGAGGATGTTTTAACTTAGACCACTGGAATTTTATGAAAGCAAAACTCCACCACTTATACATAAGCAAGCAACTTAATGAAGTATCCAGCCCTAGAAACTGCAACTGGGTTTCACTGATCAGTGTCTTCAAGGACCAGAAAGTGAACCTGATCTTTAAAAATGAAATAAACTCACCTGCATCTGTTCAACTAAATACTTTGTATAATTTGTGATTAGTATCAAAATGAACTGAGACTCATACAGTGCCTTAGATTGCTTGTTCCTCCATCCATTCAAAAGTTATTCACTCAATTTCTGAAGCCTCTTACCTCAGTGGACTCTGGCCCTGGCTCTACCAGCAGATTGGTTTTCTCGCACTTGTAGTGCTTAGAAACAGGACCAAACAGGAAATAATCTACTTTCAGCATCTGTGGAAACTTCTGTTCTTCATAGTGGGCAGAAGCAAGCTCAATGCACAGAGAAATAATGCCTCTGCTCCAGCAAATGTGCTCTAAAAAAACACCCTCCAAAGTGTGGAGGTAAGTATAAATTGCAAAGAGGTTCTACAGAAAAAGCTGAGCTAAAAGGAAAGAAGTTTTTGGATGGGGGTGGAAGAAGGCAAGAGAACAAGGTTTAGTTTTATATTTTTTTGTTAATTCCATGAAGATGATAAATATAATAACTAAAACAACCCCTGCAGGAGATTATTAGAATTTAGGCTCAGCACTTCCATTAGTATTTAATGCTACAAAAAGATGTCCAGAGGAAACAGAACATCTTCTCACCTACTGGCTGCCCTTCAGCTAACAGGATTTCATTACTTAGATGCATTTATTTGGGCTACTGAACTATTTGGACTCTGCTTTAAAAAAAAAAAAAAAAAAGTTTGCACACAGGGAGAAACCTCAGTGTCCAAACAGAGGTCTCTGATCTGGCAGTAACAAAGATTTCTCTCTGTAGTCGGTAGCCCAGCAGTGAGACACATATCTGCTGAAGATATACTGCAGACAGCAGTTCTCCTCCTGAATGTCTGGAGGTGTTCCTTACCCTGAGGCAAAGGCTGCTGCAGCAAGCAGAACCCAAGGTCTGACACAGCCTGTCCCCTCATGGTCTCAGTTCAAGGTGTTGCCCTCCACCTCCCACGTAGGTTTATCTGCCTGATGGGTCTGATTGTGGATATGAGACAAAAATTCTCTTTGGTTCTTCCTTATGGGATAGAAAAAAATTGGGGAAAAAAAAGAGAAAAAAAGAGGGGAAAAAAAAAAAAAAGAAAAAAAGCCCACCCAACAGAGGAATTTATTAATTCCAGTGGCACTGGCAGTTTATTACAAGACCCCTTTCTGTAGACAGCCAGTTCCAATAGGAGGCTGCCAGACTTGCTTACAAGTGCTCTGAGAGCAGAGAGCTGCCTGGAGTTGTTCAATCACACTTAGGCCAAGACATATTAGTAATGTCATTAATATTATTTGACATATTGATGATGCCAATAAACATTTTGAGCAATACCTTTGGCATAAAGGTAGGAGGGGAGGGTCATATTGACATCTGTATGCGTGCAGGGCCTTCCTATTTTTTCCTTGAATACAGAATTTATAACCTTGGCAACGCAATTCAGTATTTCAGAAGGAACATTCAAATGACTTGTAAGATAATCTGCCACCCCCTTGCTCCTCTATGTGTTAATGGGGTCACAGCTTCACTCCCTTGTTCCTCATTTCCCCTCTGGTCTGTTTATTGTCTGTCCATCCCTACAAAACATTTCCGTGCACGCAGCTACAGCTCCTCCTCAGTGCCCAGCACAGACACCAGTCTCCAACTGGTGTTCCTAGGATCTCCTCCCATGCAAACAATGCTGAGTGATGTCCTGTAAGGTGATTTTTGCACAAACTTTTTCTGCCAGAGCTCTCCTGTGGCTCAGTTTTATGGGGGTTTTTTTGTGTCTTGCTATGAGAGGTCTGACTAAAGAAGGACCTTATTGCAGATTTCAGCCCTTCAGGAAGCAGAGACAGGATAGAGCCAGACTCCTCTTAGGGTGAAAGGCAATGCAGCTAGCTGAGTTTTGTCTACATATGGAGGAACAACAAAATCACAATATGAGTAGTTAAACATTGGAACAGAGGCCCAGCATTCTCATGGGACCTTTCCCCTTGGTTTTAAAAACTTAACTTGTCAAGACTTGGAGCAAACTGACCTAGCTGAGTAAGATGTTGAACTATCAGATGGCCTCCAGAGCTCCCTTACACCCAAATTATTCTGTAAATCTATATCTACTTATTATCTTACGTATTTAGGCTACTAGGGTTTTAGAGAGCACAGTGATATTAAAATTTTCACAACGGACTGAGCAAACGAGTAAACAGAGTTCCCTCCTATCTTGGCGTTAATGAAGCTTTATCTAAGGCTGAATGACACTAATTCTATTTTACAAAAATTGCAGGCTGATAAAGAGTAAGTGTGGATTTTCAAACAATGTACTCCAGAAAGATCTTCTGCAGTTTCTCTTTTTTTTTTTTCCCTCAACCCCCCCAGCTACAAATGCAGAAACATTAACTCTTTTTATCTTGAATGGCATCATACTGGATGAGGCACTATAAAACCAGTTCAGTGATTAAAATCAAAAGGAACCTATTTTGTTAGTATCTGTGGTTTACAAATAAGATCATGTTGGGTGTTGCTTCTCAGTGACTGTTGGGCGTCTTTATGGTTTTCCGCTTGTCCTTTCTAAAATGCATACAGAGTGGGTATGGCCATAGTAAATTACTGTTTCTTTCATAATTTTCCATGCAGTCTTATTTCAGTGGGAAATGGTAGCAGAAGTGAAGGACTGCCCAAGAAATCACAGGGAGACACAGGATTTTGAAGACCCCAAACATGTGTTTGCCACCTTAACTTGTCCTTTACGTCACTGCAGATTGTTGTCTCTCTGGCTAATTTTAGTGTAACCTATACTACAAAGATATGAAATATGCTAGTTAATTAACTTCTGCTTTAATTCTTAAAACAGAAGCTGACCCAGCACTGACTTTGAAAGTGATTCTCCCCATGTGTACAATGACAAAACACTAAATCATATGTTTGGACTATGATGGTGAAGCTAATATGAAAATGTTGCTAGGTAAGTTTTTGGAAAAAACTTGTTGTAGATTGTGGCATAATAAACTCTCAGCTTGCATGCGCTGAGAAATTGTTTGGATGTAACAAATGGTGATACTCTTGTTGCTTTTCTTGTCTCTAATGGAGAAGAATCAGGACATTGTGGTTGTTGGAGGTCTTGGTAAAACACGTTGAAGTCAGAGGAAGAACATTTACTGGCTTCAAGACTGCATGAGAAGGAACAACAATCCTAATTTTGAATTTCTTACGCTCCAGTTTAATTTTTGTTTAATCCAGATGTTCTTAAAAGCTAACATGGTCTCAAATTATTCATAAATCCCCTTAATCTTAAGGCTTTGTTTTTCTCCCCCTCCCTTTGAATAGAAGGACAGCCAACTTTATAAAAAAATAAAGCACATAATTTATGGCATTCCATCATCTGAACAGAGAGGCTAATGCTCACAAGCTGCATGAAGCTGGATGCCTGGTTCCCAAAGATTTCCTTCTTTTTTTTCTAATTTGGTGGAAGGCATGCAGAATGACACCAGTCCCCCCCAACAACCCTGTGGGAACCAGCACTCCAGCCGTAGGTAGGAGAATGGGCAGCCTAAAGCCCTGGCCAGACCAAAGCAGCAGACAAATCCCTGGAGAGCAGCTTTTTCATTCAGGCAAGCTTGAGGAAGGGAATATTTGCACAAAAGCAAATTTACTTTGCTGGTGGCTGTTTTGTTGATTAATACCAGTGAGGATGCGAGCGCCGCGTTTCTCCCAGCCCAGGTTTCCTTTCAGCCTGACCTCCTGTCACATGGCTGGGATAGTCTGATGTTGCCACGGGTTGCCATGGCAATGACAGTGATGATGGCATGTGTTCAGCATAGCCAAATTTGAACCTAATGAGAGCAGATGTGACTTGGAGCTCTCGTCCCTGAAGAGCAAACCTGGTTATATCTCCACGTCTCTCCTTGGGAATCATGGAGAGAGCCCTTAAATGCAGCTCTTGTGAGTGCATTAGCTGTGGACACCAGCATGGAGGGATGAAAATAATTTCTGCTTGCTGTAAACATGGTCTCATGAAGCTGAACACACACTCATGTGAGGAGAACTGAGAGAGAGGACATGAGGAAAACAAGAAGTCTCATCCATCTGCAGTTCCCTTTGCTGACGTGCATTATCTTCCTTAAGCATAAGCAGATTCCTGTATGTCGCTGTGTGTTATCAGTTTTGGTCTCTACACTTTCCTAAGAAAATAACTACTTCCAGTTGCTGCAGGCCTGTGTGACATGCCATGCAGAGCTGCAAAGCACCATGAATAAATTATGGCTGTCACCAACTTCTCCGTCTAAAAAGGACTGCTACAAAAATAAATTAGCGCTGCCCTTGAGCGCTGCGAAGAGTAAACATCTCACTCATGACTTTGCTAACGAAAAGAGTGAGACCTGTACTCCACCACAGCCAAGCCTACACAGACAATGTGTTCTCAACATGAAAGAACAGCCACTGCTCTAAACAACCACAGGGAGATAAAAGGTCCTAGCGCAAGAAAATGACATTCAGCCTAGAGACAATTCCAGCCTTCTTAACTTGGGTTGGGATCAAGGACTCAGCTGGATCACGATCAGGAGAGAAGTTTAAGGCTGCTTCATAACTACTCTAAAGTTTCTTGGGGAGAGATTGAACCTCCAAAACTCCCTCTGCTCCTGCTGTGTTGTCAAATGGGGATGACTGAAATGAAGCAGCTCTGAACCTCACCCATCACTATGTGTGAGTTGTCTCATATTGCAAGAATTGTGGCTTTATCTCTAGGTTTGTAGAAAGCAGCTCAAACTTTGGCTTCAGGAACAGTACTTGGAACAGTTCTATCTGCATAGTGGGGTGGAATAAACCATCCTTTGTATGTGGAGTCCTCCCTGTCTACACTTTTTCTGGAGGTTTTCAAAAGCCCTGATTCTAAACCAGAAGTTCACATGAAAATGTTCATTGCTGTGAGCACTTTCTAAGAAAACTGCCCAGTGGATTTTCCAGCAGTGGACAGGTAAACCAGAGATTATTTGAGGAGGCAATTTAATCCTCTTCATTGCATAAAACTAGCTAGGGCACACCTGGAAATTCCTCATGAAACACTAAGGCACACACCATCCATATGTGTTTCTAAACACGAAAAAGAGACAAGCTAAACGAAGAGGAAGAAGAGTACCATATCATTTTGCACTCCTTTTAATCTTGCATCATGTGGCAAGAAGACATGTCTGTAGAGATACTACACCTTGCCTAAAAGCCACCTGAGGCCCGAGTTGTCCTTTCAAACGTCTGCTGCTGTTTTTCCTACTCTTCCTGCAGCTCCTTGTCCCTCCTTTGTTAAGAAATTCATCATAAGCTTAACCCAACTCTTATTTCCAGCCTCTGACTTCAAGGGAGTCAAAGATCAAGGGAGTAGCAGCAGGGAGGGCAGGTAACCTGCACTTTCACATTGAGGCCTTGCCCCTCATCCTACACTTCCCCACCCTCACATCTCTGAGAGCTGCACCTCTAAAAGCTGCTGGTAGCCCTTAAGGGGAGCAGACTTCACTGCTGAACATCCTGAAGGGAAGAGCAAGCTCAGCACCAGCCAGGATGCCTGTCTGCTGCTCTCACCCAGACCATGGAGCTCTCACCATCCTCAGGCAGGACAGCACAGCAGGATGTGAGGCTTGGGCAGAGAGATGCCAGTGCAAGCCCATGGATGGATGGATGGATGGATGGACAGATGGATGGATGGATGGATGGATGGAGCACCAAAGACAGAAGGCAGGACTTATGAAGAGGTTGCCCTTGTGCTGGGCGTTTTCCCATCTCCTTTCCTCAGTGCTGACCAAACCCAATGCAACTCCACGCTCCCTGAGCTCCTCCTGCCACACCAGGCAGGTGGATCACCCTGTGCATTTCAGGGTGACAGCGCTCTCTGCCTGGCTGGGACATCCCAGCGCCGTGGTGGGCACTGAGGTGTGATGAGTGAGTACTGCAGCTCTGCAGCAGGCTGGGTGTATCACCAGCCACGGTTGAAATGTTAGCTGAAGGCTGGGTGAAAGGAATATGCTCAACAGGTGTGCTGGGAGTCTGGCACAGGGAGCTGGGCTGGGGCCAGTGCCACTGAATGCCTGCTGTGCTGCTTGGCCGGCTGGCTAGAGTTACAGCAGGGTGGGGGGAGTGTCTCTTCATCTGCAGCAGCTTCTTGCTTGCTAGAAAATTCTCCCAATGCTCCTGACTCATCTACTGCCCAGGAGTCACAGTCCTCTTTTCTTTTCATCTTGCTTTTCCTTTTTCCACCAGGAACCCATGCAGCTGCCCTTGGCCAGGGGTTGCTCCTCTGCAGTCCCAGTTTGAACCAGAAGACACAGGGCAGCAGGGAGCAACAGCCCTGAGATTTGGCTAGCTCGGGGCAACCATCAAAATCTTTCAGTTATGACCTTGACTAGTAACAGTGGGCAGATCAGCATGTGCCTGTTGGTGAGATATCCTCAGACTAGGGATTTATGCAGCAGCCTCATCCCTCCTGCACAGTTACTCTTAGGACTGCCAGAACTACCTTATCCTAGCAGGGAAATTACTCCAATTTCTGGACTGTCATTTCAGAGCTGCCAAGTCAACCTTCTCACCACACAACTAACAGATAACGATTGGAAGAGATCTAAGCACGTTAGGCTTGATGGGTTGGGACAGTTTTAGATAGCAAGCTGAGTAAGAGCTTTCTGAGCCAAGGCAGTATCCTCTGCATCCTCATGACTTCAGCCACATGTCAGCCAGCCCTCACATGTGAATATGCCTGACTGTCAGCCAGAAAGCTTCCTGATGACCCTTTGACTCCCCTCACTGGGAGTTTTGGGTGCACTGGCCCACATGACAAAAGAACTGGGGAAGCTTTCTTTGATCAGTTTTCAAATATGCCATTAACATTTTTTAAAAAAATAAAAGTTTGACTCTGTATGCCTGAGATCAACAGGAGTTTTGCTTCTCATTTTAGTGGGATTTTTGGAACAGCTTAAGTAATTCCTGTGCCTCTGTTCACCAACAAAAACTTCAGCAGGAATGTTTTTACCAAGTGCTAGCACTACATGGGGCAAATAAGGAAAGAAGCTAGAAAAGCTTGGGCTTGCTATACAAGTGGTCCAATTGCCTCCAGAAAGAAGTCCTGAAATGGGAAACTTCAAGTACCCCAGTCTGCACAAACCTAGCCAAGTGTAGCTGGCCACAGTGTGACACATTCAGCCCACTGAAAATCTTTGCATGACCAGAGCCATAATCACTTCAACTCTTTGTGCTCTTCCTCTCTTATTCTTACTACTTGATTGACCTCCCAGGATGATGAAGTGTAGCAGAATCCATCCAAGAAAAGTTAAAATGAAAATTCAGATCAGAAAGAGTTTTTCATCACCTGGAAACAAAAGCTAATGGAGCCAAAAACATAGATTACACAGGTGAGCGTTCCTAAATGAGCCTCATTCCTTAATTCTTTCAAACAGCAAGCATGCAATCAGGTCAGGGAGAATTGCTAACCTGAAACAATAATTATGATTTGCCTTTTGTGATTTAGCAATTAATTAGCATATGACTAGTGAACATTAGGCTTATACAAGATTGCAAATCTGTAGTCCCAACCCCAGCTGGAGGCTCTGTTAGACTATGCTGCCAACATAAGTCTTAATAAGTGGATTGGTAATCTTTGTTACGGGTTTCTTTCCTGTTCAGAGGGTGAGAAACATCCTATTCCTCTAGGTCTGAACCAGGATTAATTGATTGGTCTCATATGAACCTGAAAGCCATTAAGAGCATGAAGGATAAAAGGAATTCAAACTGCTTTATTACCATTTTCTAGTAAAGTACCAGTTTAGACTCTGGACCTACTGTGAAGCAGCAGGTTTCCAGATACTGACTGTGCTGGCATGTGCTTCTGGAAAAGAGGAAACGGCTGATTCCTAAAAGCAGAAACATCTGCCCAAGTCATGAACACGCTTTCTGTCTGAGGCCAAACAGCAGGACTGCTGAAGAAGTCCCTGTGCTGCCAGCCACATTGGCCAGAATCACAGCGAACAGTGGTGGAACTGTGAACCATGCTGATCCTCCTTCACCCTCAACCTAAAATATTTGTTTTATGGCGCTCACCATAGCCCTAACTGTGTTGGCTTTTACAAATAAGGAGCAGAGAGTCTTTTTCTCCCCCCAGCTATGGGTGAAGGAGCAGAGTTGTTTGTGCAGGAGAGTCACCAAGGAATCCAGAGAGGCCAAACTCGCCAGTCGGAGCACTGCACTAGGAGAGTCCACATTTTTGATTATGGTTGTTCTCATACAACAGTTTCTTGGGCTGTTTGATGCACTTGTTGGCCCGTTTAAATCAGTATTATCTACCAAAGTGTTCCTGACAAAGTAATGAACAAATATAAAAGAATTTGGCCCGGTGAGTACAATACTGACGTTAGGACCCCATCTAACATGCTTCCCTCTAACATCTGCCCTGCGTTCAATTTATTTGACAGAACTCCACAAGTAAATAAGGGGAAGTGGCCATTCCAAGACTTTTCTTGAAGCAGCTGAACTACTGAATCCAGGCATAAATATCAAGACACTTCTGATAGTTTAATACTACTGGCAAGTGAACGTGATTGAGGAACCTGACTGCCATTGGGATGCTGGCCTGATGTTCTTGGAAGAAAAATTCTCTCCCCCTTTTATCCTGAATTAGAAGGGTGGGCTTTTTCATTTGCATCAGGAGAAAAACATCCTTAAAATCAAAAGAATGACAGCAAAGTCTGAGGAAAAGGGAGCAGACAGTAAAATTCAACCTTGTGCCAACGAGCAGTGTGTGTAGACTTACATTTTGCAAAATAACTCAAGCAGAGCATGAGTTGAATTTCTCCCACTGAAGTCATCAGATATTGTCATCAGACCATAAGCATTTCCTAAAGTCCTTGTGGAATGAGTGCCACAGGGCTGGATGCAGCCCAGAGAGAAGAGGAGTGCACAGCCAACCTGTGGGCCATGTTTTCCAGCTCCTACTACACCTTCCCTACAAATTGCTTACCTTTGTTGTCTGCTTCACAGCATTGTGAGGACATTTCCTGCTTCAGAACTAATGCTGCAGCCTTTGATCGTGCCTGAGGCCCATAAATGAGAACCTACAGCAAGGGCCTCTTTCCTCTTCTTGCTCCCAGCCCTCACGAAACCACGTCTCCACCCGCACTTCAGCAATTCACTGGAGCACGTGCTTAACATTAAGGTCATGCAGGACTTATGTATGTGATTAAAATTAAGCATGCATTTAAATGCTGTGTGGAACTGGGACCTCAATGAGGATGGCTGTTGGATCAACCTGCTATGACCCCTGCTGAGCTGATTATAACTCAGCCTTTTGTAGCATTCTATTTTTCCCCAAAAGTCATAGTTTATTCACTGTGTCTTGCAACAGAAATTTAAATGGTCCTGGGTTTTGGTTTTTTGTCCTTTTTTTTTTTCTCTATAACACTGTGCAAATGACATTGATTTTTCTAGCCCTGCAAATATTTGAGATGATAGGAAAGATTTCCCACACTCCCCAGCCTCCCCCCCACCCCATTCTGTAGCACCTTTTGTGCACCAAGGAGGCATGTGAAACATAAACATACCTTGGGTGCTTTTAAAGTCCTAGGAAGGAAATAAAATAAATTTCTGTAAAAAATGTCAAGTTTCTGCAAACCAAGTTTAAGAGGAAAACAGGTGGGCGTTGGCTTTGTGCATGTAGCAGAACAAAGAAGAATGGTTAACCACCCACACCACAGAGATTCCTGACTTGTCCTCTTTTGACCATTGAAAAATGTGGTGGCATAAATAGGCAGATTTCCTTCACTTTCTCTCCTGAAGGAACATTGCTTCCTTGCTGGAAGCTCAGAGAGGAACTCTGAACATGCCTGACAGATCGAGAAGCAGAAGGAGATTTTTAATTTTTGTTTTGCAGATTCATATCTATGGATTATGCCAGTCTACTATCCTCAAGAAAAAAAAAAAAGGAAACAAAAGCAAAAACAAACAGGCCATGGGATCATCTGCATCACTGCTGTAAACAGATTAGCCCCATGTCATGTGAAAACTCCTTATCACACAGCTGGGATTTAAAAGTGTGAGGACTCCCCCTTTGCTGTGTGGCCCTGAACGTCCATTCCACCCTGATGTTCCAAAGGCAAAATATTTTAACAGCACTTTTTCCAATTTACCTATCGCCCATATTATGAACAGAGACAGTTGATCTTCCTTCTGATTTTTAATCCTTCCCCCTTTCTGTCCAGAAGGACTGCTTAACCTAAAACCTTAATCCTTAAGCTTGGAAAGTCTGTAGTCACTTGCCTTCATAACCATGTTAGCTTTATCACTGCATCATCACAAGTACTACTTTTTTTTTTTTTAACAGAAAAGTTGATGTGCTAAGCCTCTCCTACAGCACTGCAGTCTTCTGATATTTCACCCTGAGATACAGCTGATGTCCTCGCCCAGCCTCATAGCTAGGGCACTTTTTAAATTTAGGTTTATTTTATCATCCCAGGAAAGCTGGGCTAGTCAAGAACCAAAGGGTTAGTAAAAATTTCACATCTTACCCTGAGAGAAGAGAAAAAGAGCTGTTTACCTTCAGCAGACAATTAAAAACAGGGGTGAAAGCCCAGCATTGTAAAGTCAAGGAAAGCTCTGCCATCCATACCAACAGGCCAGAATTTTAACTGGGATATTTTATTTGGTTCCTGGGTGCTTAGCTTTGGCTCTGCTCTCTTTGAGCAGAGGCTTTACAGCAGCTTCAGCCCTTTTTTTCCAGAGAGAAGCCTCTCGTATAATTGAGCGTACGATGTTTCCTTTTTCTTTCCCCGAGAGTGGCTAATAACCTCACCCTTTATTAGAGATGGGAAAAAGCACATAAGAAAGAGATGCTGAAAACCAAAATTCATTATTTCTGCCACTCATGGAGGACTTTTTCTTCATTAAGAGAGTTATCTTGAGGGCATAAGGGAGCTTTAAATCCTTTTTCTCTGGTTCAGGCTTCTGTTCTCATACACTTTTACCACTCCATCCAAGCATTTCTCCACTTACAGCCCTGGCACTTCATTTTTTTTTGGTCTTTCTACTGCACCTCTCACCCAGGCACCTCTCCCCAGGATTTGTTCTTTTAAAGATGTCCAGAATTTCTCCATGATACATGAGATGCCTTTGTTTATACAAGATATGCAAAATATATGCTTCACATTTTCATGCCCCACTATCGAATTGGGTAATACGAGATTATATAAAGACAGTCTTGTTTAGCTCTCTGGTATTCATGAATGAAAAGCTGAAACCTCTTTTTTTTTTTCTCTGAATATTTACATTTCAAGTCTTTAATGTGTTTATAGTATAACTATTCATAATTTTTTTTTCTTTCACTCATGAAGAAACAATCACTGACAATATATCCCACTTTTTTTTTTTTTTTTTTTCTGAAAAAGGCTACCTTTTCGTGGAAAATAGAGAAAATTTGTAATATAGTAAACAAAGATTGACAAGTTTAGATTTAAGTGGTTACTTCACGTGAACAACTTAATCTTGTAGAATTTCCATTTTTTTATTAAAAAGTAATGAATGAAAATGACAGTCTAGTAGTCAATATCTGATACCAAAAAATTCATCAAAAACTCAAGAGAGACCTATAAAATATCCATTACATGACTTTTGTGAGAAAAGCAAAGCAGTTAAACCTTCAGTCCTTAACATCCAGAGTTTCATGACCAATCTATAGGGAAGACATGCAAATACAGCCTTCCTCTTATGGAATTTTCTGGAATTACAAATTCTTATATATTTCTGGCATGACTGCCTGCACACATCTGAAATCCTGCAGGGGAAAGTCAACGCAGCTCCCCCAAAACCACTGTCACCACTGTTACCTACTGGGCAAGGATTTTGGGGACAAAAACGGAGATCTGTGTTCCCCACAGCACTGCCAGTGTGCCTACAACCAGCAGAGCTGGCTTGTGTTTCCATCAGATTCCTCCTCTGAAAGGCTTGTTAGTGGCCTGGTAAGATTAAAAATTCAATAAAACAAAACAAAACAAAATAAAATAAATCAAATAAAAATGTAAGACTCCTCTTGGGGACCCACATCTCAGCCTCCTAGAGGTACAAGAAGACACGCTCTTCAGTTTTAAGAGTTTACGAACAAGGACTTCAGTCAGGAACATTAGCACTCCTGATTAAATAAAAAGCAAGGCATCAGAGAGCCTGTGTAAATTCTGTGGAAAATTGAGGCCTACTCTGGCTTACCTTAGCATATACATAATTTTTTGCATGTCTGTTGTGCTCCTAATGCAGAAAGTGATGCTGTAGAGCTGTTGTAGTGCCAAGACTTTCGAATTTAATCCGTTCCCTCCTTCTTTACTAATATTATTTATTTAGCAGCATCAGGCAAAATCAAGGCTCCATCCCACTCAACTATTCATCTGCAATGTCAAGCAGAAAAAAAAGAAAATGTGCAATTACCTAAGGTATGCAGAATTCGTCTTGTTAGGTCAGATTGGTCCCATCTCTGACAATGACCAACAGCAGATGCTTGAGGAAGGAATATGAGGTCAGAACAGCTACCAGAGAGATCTTTTCATGGTATACTCCTTCACATCCTGAAAAAAAATAAATTAAGATAAGCCTCTACAAACCTGAATATATTACTGCATGCTGTGAGAATTTGGTTGTGTAATTGCCCCTGTGCTTAATGTCATGCACCTCCGGAAGGGGCTTCCAGTCGCTTCACTCCAATCTCACACTTTGAGCAGCAGCTGGCTCACAAGGCCAGTAACTCCATGAAAAAGCACCTGACCTGCTGCACCCCAGAGCAGAGCTTTGAAACCGCAGCCTTTGAATGTCTTGTCAGAGAACAGCACCTCATCAAGTCATCCACTTTTACTGCAACGCAGCTTGGATTTTCAGCCCCGGCCACGTTTGAACACCACCACCTCCCCCAACCCCTCCTCCAAAATAGGTTTAACTGGGAATGAAATAAAGCACACACCTAAACAACAGGAGCAAAATCCATCAGACTGCTCCCTGTGCAGTGGAAGAACAAACACAGAGGAGGAATCTGAGGGCCCCTCGGGGAGTTAACACCATGAGGATGACAGTCACAGTGCCACTAATACTCAACCCTGCAAACTATTTGGCCAAAATAGAACAGGCAATCCCTTCATTTCTGTAGAACAATCCTCACTATATTGAGCTTGGATTGAGGAGCCTGAAGCTTGCCAAAACTTTGACTTTATCAAATGTTCTATAGTAGCTCAGCCAAAATCAACTCACTTTGAGTGGTTGAAGAGCTTTCTGTTCTCTTCCACTTGGGGTCCATATACGTGCATCACTTGGGTCTCTGAGCATTTCAGGTGGGGCACTGAGCAAGCCAGCTGAGGTCTGTGGCGTGTCTGCTCTCTGACCCTCTCTCAACAGGTTGTTTGGGCTCGCAGGTATTCTGCTCACGCAGTTCTGTGTGCTCGCATGCACGCAGCCTTCACATTCACATGTGCTTGTGGCTGTGTGTCTGCATGAGCCAGGGCAATTGCAAAGAAGCACAGCTTCCTTTTTAAACAGTGGTGCAGTTTGCAATTGTCCTTATAAGGCCATTTCTTAGCGTGGCCCCAAGCCCTGGCAAGATGCTCTGTTCTGCTCAGCAAGTGCTGCCTTTGCAGGGTGGGGGATCCACTCTGCTCTGCAGGCATGAAGGGCACTTGTTACCTTGGAAAACAAAGGGAAAGATGATTGAGGCCCCATGGGACATTGTTCCCCTGCTTAAAATCCTTTCTGAACTGAAGGACTGACAAGTTCTTCTATTAAAAGACCAAAGTGCAAGTAGACCTAGAAGGAAACACCTTTTTGTTTTTTTTTTCTCGGTTTGGTTAGATGTGTGGCAGGAAGGGGCTAATCCTTTGAAGAGGACCATCTGAAGATGCAAAAAAAAAAAAAAAACAAAAAACCCAAACCAAAAAGCCTAGCAAACGATTGCAGCAGGCAGCCCATTGCTCTGCTTATCCTGCTGCTTTGTGTGCTGAAGCATGGCCTTGCTAAGTGAGACCTGGAGCAGGGTTTTGGAGGAGGAGCAAGGGGAAGCATCCTTCCCTTGCCTGTAAAATTAAGGCCACACTGAAAACCAGGGATGCACGGATGCTCTTCCCTCTCCACTCTGCTGCTGCAGAGAGAAAAAAGCCAGTGCCTGAGCTGGGGAAGAGGTGGCAGAGGCTGCCAGAGAGGATGAGGATGGTGGGACTACATCCAAAGGGAAGCACCCCTCGGAGCAAGGAAGATTAGATGCACCAGGCCCTCAAGGTTTGAGTCAAACCTTTTTGTGGTTGATGGAAAGGCTTCCATTCATTTGAGTGGAGCATATTAATGAGTGGTGCCATGCCTTGTTTATAGGGCAGTGAGCGTGCAGTTCCCCGTTACAGGAATGAATCAGAAAGGTGCAAGCTCATCATGTATATGAAGTCTTTTTTAGATACCGATCACACTACAGGAAGTCTTTGATCTTCAAGGAAAACCTTACTTTGCCTTCAGCAACAAGGAATACACACATAACGAGGTAGAAACCTCCTCCTCAAGCAATACTTGCTGTTGTTTCACCCTTGCAAACAAACGAGGGTGAGAAAGCGACAGGGCTGAAAATCTCTGAGTGGAAATAGGACAAGGCTGCAGCTCAGGACGCTTTGCTGTTTATGAAACGTGGCTTCCAGGTTGATCAAATCCGACTAGCATTCATTTTCCCACAGATTGTTTCCTATATTTGGCAATTCAATTTCCAGCACGCCTCCTGCGCCCAGCCCCACCAATTGCCAAAGGACAGGACCCGTGCGCGAGGGATTCTCCAGGTGTCAGGGGCAGCAGCAGGCACTGGTGCTTTGCACACTTGTGCAGAAAGTGTGCAGACCAGGGGTGGTTTGTGCCCCTCCTTGCCACAGGTGGTGAAGTGAGGTGCTTGTGGATGTCAGAGGTAAAGTAATTCGTGATTATGCCTTTCCTTCTTCACTCAGCCGAACCCACCTGTGCCTCAAACTGAGCAAAGGCACTTTTTTTCCTGTTAACTGCATGTTTTCTCCAGGCAATCCTGGTATTGAGAGGTTCGGTTTAGCCTTTGTGTTGCTTCACCTTTATTACAGATCTGCCTAATTGTGATCTTTCAAACTTTGGTTTGTTCACCCTCCTGCTCTGCTCTTCTCATTATTTTGAACACACTGTTATTACGCTGGTTTTTTTTTTGTTAACACTTGCCTGAGAAACTTTAGTTCAGTGAGTATCAGTCTTTCATATCTGCCATGCCTACCCAAATTTTGGAAAGATGCTTGCTTCCCTTTTATCCCGACAATTGTTTATATGACTGGAATGCAAATTCCACAAAATTTGCCCAGGTGAATGGATTACAGCTTCCACCTAATTTTTTTCTGTAGATCTCAATGACTGGGGTTATAATTTTCCCAAATTCCCACACTAGGGAATGAATCTGTTTAATCTAGGATGCTAATAACTTCTAAAGTGATAAAAGTTTTGTGAAAATACTAAATCCCTGCTTTAAAAGTTTTCAAATCATTACCACTGTACTCAGAGAAAAAATATATAAAATATTAATAAATTTCAGTACAACTATACTTTCATTCAAGCCTCTGTTAGAGAAGACTATTTTTTTAAACCTTTCCAGCTATCAGTAAGTAAGTTATTGGGATACCATTTATATATTGTTAACAAATTATTTTAAAAATTGGGTCAATTGGAATGTGTTTAGCACTCATGGCTAGAAAAATGCATGGAAGCACAAAAGAATTATTAAAATTACTTTTGAGATGCCAGTTTTCTATATACACTTATACAATTTTACCAAAATGCTACTGTTATGGCTTTGGTAATTTTTAATCAGAAAATGAGCCATTAATTTAAAATACATTGAAATAGTCATAAGAGCTTTTTACTTCCTCTTCTGAATAGAACAACAAAAAAAAAAATTAAAAATAGCCAACCTCTCTTGAATTTAAAAGTGTGTTTTCCTGGAAACTTTATTTAGTGTCCATTAAAAATAACACACTCATTAAAGAAAAGACACCTGAAATAAGAAGGGCCTGAATTAATTGATGGCCTTTTGTGGCATGTTTATTAATACTTTAGAATAGCTTTAATTGTGTTCCACAGCATGGCTGAAGTGACCCAATACACCCATGCTTCTCAGGAAGATCAATTGAAAGCTATTTGAAAGCTACTGCATCTTGTTCTCTAACGTTTCAGAGGAAAGGAGAGAATAAGGAATGATTTATGCTCTCAAGACCACAGGGAAGAATCACCAGTGGCAGGGAATGGGATTCATTTGATTTTTGTCCTCACATGCCAGAGCTTTTCTTAATAAAGCAAAGAACATAATCAACAGTATTCACACTTCAAAATCTGAGTGCTTTTTTTACCTTTCAATAAACACTTTTTTTGAGACAGGAAAAAGTTAGATGGCCCTCTAGACACACATTTCTGTACAACATTTGGTTCCAACACTTCGTTCCAGGTCAGATCTCTGGTCTTCAAGGTCCTTCCCAGCCCTGATTTCAACCTTGAGTGCCCAGTGGTGAAAAATGAGCTGGGAAGGGCTGGTATAGCAGGGTGAAAGACGTGGCTGGAAGATGGGATACAACCCTTCCTCGACTTCCAGTGCAGGATAAGTGTGTCCCTCTGGGGCCATGGGGACAGCCAGCCCTGCTGGAGAGCAGATCCTTACGAAGGACATGGGAATGCTGCTCCTCAGTTTGGTCCCCAAGTGACAGGAGAAATGAGAGAGGGCTGACCTGGCTGACAGGTCCTGTCAGCAGTGAAGATTTTAGGGGATTTCAGGTAAGCAGTGGAAGGCCCTGACAGAACTTGGCAGAAGTGAAGTTGAAATTGTGAGGCAAACAGCCAAGACTGTGATCTTGATGTGGTGACTGATTTTTTTTTTCCCCCAGTGAAGGGATGAGCAGGAGTTACTGCACTTCCTACCTGAGAGCATTTAAGCAGTGGGATTCTTTTGTAGTGTTGAATTTTACACAGCAAGAAGAAGAATTACTGCTATACAGTGAAACTTGTGCTTCTGTTGCAGTCTTCTTTTTATAGTGCATGCCCACAATGCTAAAAACTGCACATAAGCTTGCTCTTGCTGGTCTGGCTTGGAATCTAATAACAATAAAAAAAAAAAAAATTGGAATAGTGTGTGAGACTTATTGAAACTGAAAACTACAAAATGTAAAAAAAAACCCTATTCACCCCGTGGTGCATACTTGCATTTAGGTGTCTTCATAAGATACATCTATCTGCATCACTGCATATCTGTTAGGTGTTTTGGTGGTTTTTGGTTTGGGTTTTTTTTTTTCATATAATTTAATAATGTGTAAAAAAACTTAAAGCAAGAATAATGGTATGTAGAAGAGCATGAAATAAGAAGTGCAGAAGAAAAATGTCATCTTTGCCTGCTATTTTCACAGAGGTAAGTTGATGAAAACAGTGTCTGGTGGCTAAACTAAGAAAAGGATTGAACAGGAATGATGGAATTTCTTGATTTTGTAAGGCAACATTAGAGACAGCCTTTACATCACAGAACTCTCTAGGAGCAGGTGCCTCTGTATCCATTTGTGAAAACTAACAATGAGGAAAAGGAACAGACCTCCAAACTTGCGTTCTGGCCTCAAAATGTCCACTCCTCAAGTCGTTAAAGTTTGAACAAGGTTAGATATCCATGGACAGAAGAACTGAGGAGGATTTTGAGCTTGGCACGGTAGGAGCATCCTGGTGGCAGGATGTATGTGGCTTGGCTGAAACTTCTTGGCTGGTGGGCAAAAGATCTGGAATCAGATGGGTTCCAACGCTGAAATGGCAGGAAGCCTTGAGCAAAATGAAAAGGTTTGGCAGGCTTCATAATCTAGGAGTGGAACGAGGCTCCAAAACATGTTCCAAGGCTTCTGCAACTGGGGTTGTGGGTCAGGCAAGAAGATTAGTCTGAAGGGCTTGTCTACACAGGAAATGGACTGGTTATATTGAAATAATGATACTGCTAAAGCTTGGCTCATCAGTTTCCTGATGCAGATGAGACCTTAGCAAGGCAAAGGAATCCTTGTGAGAGAGGGAAAGCACAAAGCTGGCCAGGTTTACCCATCAGGCTAAACTGTGGCTATCTCAGAGCTTAGTCCAAAGTTGGCTTTCAGTCCTGCTTGCTGGGGAAGACCAAGGAGAACAGCTTTTGGCAGATGAACAGGTTTCCAGCAGGGAAACTGGGTTCCTTCTGATGGTGAACGCTGGGACAGGATTCACTGCCCGGGAATGCCAGTGTCCATCCCCTGTGACTCACACTTCCCCTGCTTGTGTCCGTCAATCCCCATGCCCAAGGGACAAAGAGCAATTGTTTAACTTAACGACTTAACAGCAGAGGAGGATGGATGTTTGAATAAACTCGTGGAGCACTAAACTGCTGTGAATTGACATTTGATCAGCGCAATTAGGTAGCATTTGGTGGAACAAAACTGGTTAACACCAGCCCTCCAACCCCAGGAGTGCAAGATCAAGAGTGAATAAAGACATTTTGACATCTAAGGGCTCCTCACCAGCAAACCACACCTGAGTTGGTGTGCCAAAGCATTCTTTTTGCCGGGAAATTACATGGCAGCCTGATTTTACACTGAAGATATTGAAACCCGTGAGTAACTGGCTATGAAGGCAATTAATCACTCAATACATTAATCCCAGGGACAACTTAGTAGGTAGGCAAACCAATTAATTTATTGGAGTCCCTATGTTTTTTCTAGTATGCCATGGGTTCCTGCACTGGAAATTCCCATTTGTAGCTTGAAAGTTGTCAAGAGGGAAAATAGATATCACTGCAGCTCCGGACTTTCTCACCTGGAGGGCACAAGAAACACTTTGAAATTAAGGAATAAAAACTTCAGAGGGCTTCTATGAAATGATCAAAAGGGAAACAGTTAAACACGTGAGCCCGGCTCTAAAGCTGATATTTAAGCTAGAAGAATGTGAAGAATGACAATTTAAGAACATACTGAGATGAATGAGAAGGTCCAAACCTTTTGGAGCTACTGCTCCAGGCTCTCTGCAGACTCAGAAGTACCTGCATCAGCTGTGTTTGAGGCACATTTATCAGAATTTAATTTGCAGTCACAATGACTAGAAACACGTTATACAACATGCACACTTGGGCCTTGGAAAACAACCGGGCACCAGGGAGAAGCTTCCACAGGCAACAGCACCTGCAGCAAAAAACCACTGAGAACAGAACAGGCAAGCAGCAACAAGTATGATAATCCAGTCTAGAGACAGGGAGCAATTTTCAGTGCAAATTCAACTGAACTGGAGCTAACTGGCTGCAGAATAAACCTGATTATACCCCCTGCATATGTAATTTATCTAGTTTTCCTTCTGAAGAGCTGTGAACTTGCTATTGCCCACACCTTTTTTAGCCCAAACATGAATCCTTACTCTTTTCCCTGAAGCTATTGATTTCTTTGTGGCTGTTCTGAGAAACTTTGGCTTGGTTACCTTTGCCACAATCAGTTCTGGTGCATTTCCCGACACCCACCATGTCCCTTTCAATCTGTCCCAGATACCACCACTAAATATCAACACGTGATTCCCAGCTACATTTCAGCCCTCTCCTGAATCCTCTTCTCTGGTTATTACTTGCATTCAAGTAAAATTTAAACGTTTCTTCCTCTGTTCCCTTTTTTTAACCCCTTTGCCTTATTTCCCTTCCCTTCCCCTCGACTCTGCTGAACAAGCCACTGTTTCATCTGTCATAATAAACTCTTCTATTTGCCTATTTAATATCAGAGCGTTGTCCCTACATTGGCCACATTTCCTTTTTTTGTCTCTTCCGGGTCCTTCCCTAAGGTCCACTTTCCACCAGAGATTGTCTCACTCATCAAGTGTGTGTGTGTGTATAAACTTTTCAAGAACTGGAGCAGAAACCATGCTCACATAATATCACTAACATGTCTGCTAAATCTCTGCTCAATTATATCACTTCTCATTACATTCCATGTCAAGTTTTGATGCTCGGCATGTTTTACTATTAGAATAATAAGTAGCAGCTTGATTGCAGCTATATCTTTTGAAAGACTACACCGAAAAGAGTACCACCCACTTGCAGTTGTCAGATTTTCAGATAAATTAGTTCATTACTGAGGAAATGATGGCTTTTTTTTTCTGCCATCTTCTTTTGAAATTAATTCAAATATTAATATATTGATTGGACAGGTGGCATTTACATAGCGACTGATATGTATAAATAATTGTTACCTTTCTGAAGAGAGAATGGGATGCTGAAATATTTTTGCAATTATAGGTGAGGATTTTTTCCAAGTGTGCTGGTACTATTTATGGACTTTCTTTTGTGTTCTTCTTTGCATCTTTCTTTTGTCCTACCTTCTCCCTATTAACGGGATCCACCCAGTCACCTCAAATGCCTAGGTTTCCATAAAAAGGCTGGAAAATCCTAATATTTGGCGCTGGCAAAAAAGGAAGCAAAATGTATCCAGCTGTTTCCATGTGTTAGTGTAAAAACATTACTATGTGCAGTTGCAAGACAGGTAAGGATGTCTGTAAATTATGAAATATATTTGGATTTTTTTTTTTTTTAATATACAGTGTAGCACTTCTCTCCTTAAATATGAGGTTACATTTCATGACAATAGGATTGGCCACCCCTGACTAGATCAGCCTGCAATGTAATCACTGGAAATATGAACTCATATTACAAATGGTGCATCTTCAATTATTCTAGAGAACACAACAGCTGTGAAGATAAAGACTGGAAAAAATGCCTTCTGCATAATTGTCACAACATGAGTATGGGTGAGATGTTGCAGAAGAAGGGCTCCTTTGAAATACAGCATATTAAAATAAATTAATGGAGAGAGAAACTCAGCAAAAGTGTGGTTTAAAATAAAGGAGGTCAGGGTGGGCATTAGGAGACAGTAACTCTGGAGAGATCAGAAAAGGAAGCAGAAAAAAATGTAATTTTCAAAAAGAGACTAAGACTTTATGAGCTATCACTGTATCATAAATAAAACACCAATGGAGAGAGAAACATGTAATTTCAATACATGACACCTACAAGTAAAAAGAGAAATCTCTAAACTACTGAAAGGAATTGGTAAAGATTATTAACCCAATTAGATGCAAGAATGAGCCAAGCAGAAGGTTTAAATTAGCACTTTATCCATTGGAGTCAATGAAGCCAGCCAAATTGCATCAGCTGAGGATTTGGCTGATCATTTCGAGATGCAGAATAGGGGGAAAAAAAAAAAGAAATGCCATAAATATATGGGATTAGAGAAAGTTCAATCTTTTAACAAAGATGAATGGCTGGCAGAGGGATGAGGAAGACCTTGATTTTGTGCTAGTCACAAATTTAAAATCCTGAGCAAAATCTTCAGAGGGATTTTGTCGAAACCTCTCCAGAGTAGCAGCGGCAGTGACAAGCTCAAAGAGAGGAAAAGGGGTGCCCAAAACAAATGAGAATTATTAGAAGAATAGAGCTTTGGCAGGCACTTCAGCAACGTTCCACTTTCTGCAGTGTGCATCCCTCTACTCCCAGGGAAAATGAACTGGAATTGACCCATGGGTAGCACTGGGACTTCAGCAGAAGCTGAAGAAGAAACACCTTCATTAGGAGATAAACTATAAGCTGAAGTAGTTCAAAAAGTAGAAGATAAAATACATTGTTTCCTTTTTATATCTTCAAAGGCATGCAAGATGGGAAATCAACTACGCCTGAAATCCTTCCACAGGCAATGGAAATACCTACCGGAGTTGCTTCAAAAAATGAAAGTTGGGCTAACTTTGTAATGTATCAATAAAAATGCCATCAAACTGCATACACCAGACAGATTATTCCGTGGTACCAGGTACTTCCCTACAAAGCCAGAGATGGCCTTGATCAATTTTATGGCATGTCTAGAAAAATTAGGTATCAGAAAAACTGGCTAGGAAGGGGAACTCAAGCTTTTCAGAGGCTGTATATTATACAAGTTGATTAGGACACACAGAATAAAAGTTATTTGGCTGGTATTTGAGAGCTTAAGTTTTAAAAATACTAAGGTGTTAGACCTTAGGAGATGCAAGAGTTGTATTTAGGTCTTGGGAAAAAAAAAAAGGGAAATGCTTTTCTCAAGGGTATACAAGTATAAATAGATTTGTATTGAATTGCATACATCTAGTAAAATACAGTAGGAGGGCGGCACACACTGGAAAATGACCAGTAAATATAGCCAGAAACCATTTGTGTCTAACCCATAAATACAAAATCATTTCACAAATCACTCAGTACCTCTCTCTTCTGAAGACAACATCAAAATGTTTCTCTCCTGAAGTCGTCTTAGCAGTGAGCATAATGCAATATTGGGATACGATAACCCAACCAGCAAACTGTTGTCATTGTCCAGAGGTCAGATGATGTAAAATGACTGCAGTTCCAATCTCACTGACTCCATCTAAAGCCACATGGAAGGTAAATGAAATCCAGCTGTGTCTTTTGAAGGACTGAATTTCATAAAACTTAATTTGCACCTACAGCAAAGAATATTTTGCTTCTAAAGATTTCAAAAATGAAAAAAAAACCCCTGAATTTGATTAAGCTTCATGGTCACTGCTTTTCAGCAGTGAGAAGTGAAGTCAGGATGTGCCTTTAGTTGCTTAGAAATCCTTGTTATGGTAATTGCAGACTTTTGCAAAGTCAGTTTGTTGCTAGTCTTCTAGTGGTGGATAAAACATCCTTTTGACTAGACTTCATTCTATTATTTTATTAAATCAAACTTATCACTGAAGAGTGGATATATGCCGACAAATTACTTAATAAAGATCTAGGGCCATTTGAGGTTCATGTTTTAGTGACTAGGGATGTGTTTTGTTTGGTTCCAACTCAGTTAATTTTAACACTGAAGGAATTATTTTTCGTTAACTCCACTGCAAGTTTCACTGCTCTCCAAGCACAAGTTTTTCTGCTGCCTGCACTTTTAGACACTTTCTAAGGTTGGGGAAGTGTGACCTGTGGTACCCACGAAACCCACCTTGCGGTCTACCACAGCCTGCCAACACCACACATCCATTATTCCTGTCTCATGCCTCAATTAAAAGGTTTTGGAGTAGGGCTGGTTCTCTTTGCAAAGTGATTTCTTGAGTCCTGGTCCTAGTGAAGTGTTTCTGAGGAATACTGGGGGCAGGTAAAAACCTAACTGTGAATTTACTCAGACACTTGACTGCCAAAGATTCATCTTCCTCAAAGGAGCAAAACCTCTATTTCTCTTATAATTGCCACAATATGCATCTATCAGAGAAGGAAATTACTTGCAATACCCAGCATGGTCCTCACCAGTGCACTTCTCTTAAGCATTCTCAGCAACATAAAAATATATCTTTCTATGGGTTTTCAACATGTGTACTACATTCTAGGGTGTCCTTGCAGGCAAAGTGATCTCACCAGTGAAGAGCTGGCTCTTGGAGATTCCAGTCAGAGCTCTCGGATTCCAGTCTGAGCTCTGTCAGGTAAAAAAAAGCATTTTAAATTTTGTTAGCAGGCTGAAAGTTTTATGTTTTAATAGGAGAATTTTCTGAAGAGTTCTTAAGAGCATAGACTCGGGCTATTTACAAGTAAACCTTCTTAAATCCACTGTCTTCTATAAGAGAATCTGCTTAAAGAAAATTTTATTGATGAGATATCCCTTGTCTTTCATAGATGAGGGCGAGACTTCAGTGTTGCCAGCCAACCAGTTTCTCCACAAAGTCCTTTCACAGTAAGGAAACTCTTGGAGGTTAAAAAAATAAGTGAGTTGACAGGGTAAAGGTCAGATCAGCACATTACTAATCTTTTAGAGACAGGAAAGTGGAGTTCTCTCAATAGCTGCAGAACACACTATTCTACAGACAGACTGATATTTAGTTGTTCAGGCAGCTGATAGAATACTTACTCGCCTCTTGCAGAAGGACTTTGAAGCCTGGCTCTGGTAGGATAAAACAGTCATGAAGAAGAGGAGAATAAACAGAAGTTCATACAAACTCCTTGTAGGAAAAGGAAGAAATCCTTCCAAATCCGGGAAGTAAAAAAGGGAAGGCACTTCCAGTTCTGTCAGTGGACATCAACAACAGTGCCTCACTATTGATCATGGACAATGATTGTGTTCTCAGTGTCTTATTTTCCACATTGCTTTTCTGGTATCTCCTGCTCACTAAGGCTGTGTTCACTGACCTTGCTAAATGTACCAGTCTGCCAAACCCTGAAATGATGTTTCTCCATCCCATGGAAAAATAGGTTTGGGTGGAGGCAGTGGGCTAGGGGAAAAGGAAAGTCAGAACAGCATCATCTTGATCTTTCTACACTGCCTGCTCACGCTTCTGCCTGTGGCCTTGCTACCCTGGGGCTCACTGTGCAGCCTCCACGGGCTGCTGTGGCTGAAGGAGCAGGATGCAGGTGTCAGCCACGGCCATGCAAACCTGACCACTGCACACCAGCCAACCCCAGTTTTAGCGATGAAATGCTTGGGACTGGGCTCAGGCTGGTTAGATTTTTTTGGGTGAGGAAAGATGCAGCCAATCTGAGAGGCTGGAAAAATGTCTGGGTTTGTTTCTTTTCGTTTTTTTTTTCTTTTCTCACCCCAGGCTTTTCTTTCCCTTGGTGGAACATCGACCATCTACTCCACATCAATGACCAAAGGCTTAATTTTTTAATTTGAAACCAAGATCATCCCTTTTCCGGTGGCTTCAAACCAACACGGCGGTGGGGACACCACCTTCGCTGGGAAGATGGACGATGGCTGAAATTCCTCTCTAGCTTCCCACCCGCGTGTGGGCAGCGGGGCTGCCGTGGGCTCTGTCAGAGGAGCCCCCGCAGATCCTGGCTACAGCCCGACGTCCCCCGGAGACCCAAATGCCAGCACCCAGAGAGGACCAAACTGTCTTCCTTGCCCTTAATGGGACACTTAATCCGCCGGGGTAATTAAGACCAGGGGGGCTGTCAGCACGATTAACCTCTTTATTGCCGGCCGCGGCACCGGGGGCAGCCAGGAGGGTCCCCCCGCACTCCCACCACCCGCGGAGAATCCTGCACCCCCCGGGCTCGCCCCCCTCGCCTCCGTAGCCAGAAATGCCAGTTCCTGCGCGAAACCATCGCTCCGAGGGCTCAGGGGTCTCCGGGGAGGCTCCCCCCTTCTCTTTTCCCTGGTGGCTGCTTCTTCACAGCCCAGCGTGTCCACCTCGCTGCGGGCTCTCCCCGGCGGCGCTCGGAGCGCGGCGGGGATGTCACAAAGCCTGCGGGAGGAAGTTATGGACCACCGGACCCCTGGGGAGAAGCCTCCCGCCCGTGCCCCCCGGTGCTGCCCCATAGAACCGCGGTTCCTCCGGCCGCCCCGACCTCCTCCCGCCGGGACCGCGGGTGCGTGTCCGGAGCCCCGCTGTCCCCCCGGAGCTCGGGGGTCTCCTCCGGGACCGCCGCGGGAGGGACTCCCCCTCCCCCCCGCCGAAGGAGCGGGGGGATAGGGCGGGAAAACACTTCCAGACTATCTCCATGAAGATCCAGTTTCTTTCTTTCTGGTCAGAAGTAACGTGTTTTGTGGTTGTGGGTTGCTCTTTCTTTCTCGGTCTCTTTTTATTTATTTATTTATTTATTTCTGTTTGGGTTTGTTGTTTTGGGGTTTTTTTCCCCCCTTTTGTTTGTTTGTTTGTTTGGTTTTTAAATATAAGATATAACGCTGAGAGACAAAGAGGTGAATTATCTGCCTCGGCGTTGATGGTACGTCAACATTGCAAAGCCCAGGCGCTCTGCTCCTGCGATGAGGATGATTTATAGAAAATTGCAGGCAGAACACATGCACATTCTGGCAGCCGTAAGACAGTCCCTCCCTTTCCTTAATGTTCTTTTATCAGCTTCTTAGGAGGTGTCCGCTCCGTTTGTCTGCATGAAACCAGTAGTCTTAGTAGGAATCCTCAGTTTTGGTGTTTTTTCCCCTTTTCCTTAAGAAGGATTCTCTAAATCCAACAGTGCTCCTGCCCAGATATTATCCTTCCTCCCATTTCTCACAGCACTTGTTTGGGGTGGAGGGGGGGGGAGCGGAAAGAGGGGAGAGGAGGAGGAGGGAGAAGATCTTTCTCCTGTTTAGTCATTAACTTGCACGGCTCAAAGAAAAAGAAGATTTAATAGGAGGGATCCCGCATGTGTGCTTTGTACTCATGGCATTCTTGCGGATGGGAAGATCGGAGGGTGCATGGGTTTAATATTTGACCAGTACCTGGGTGACCGATTTTCGTTATTTTATTTTATTTTACTGCTATTGTTAGTATTTCTGCATTTGGTCTTCAGCTGAGCTGGGAGAGACAATGAAGTTCTAACATGCCTGACACTTCTCCCAGAGTCAGAAAACCTGAACTCAAAATTTCCAGGAGATCACCTCAGGTTCAACACTCATATGTAACTTCCTCGGAGCAGGGGAGGATCTCCCCCTTCACCCGAACCGGAGCTCCTTGGTTCTAGTCTCTCTTCCAGCCCATGCGAGCTGCGGAGAGCTTGAGAGCTCGAGAAACCCCACTGATGTTCCAATACCAGTCATGCCCTTGTGCTCAAATTGATTTTGCCTCACTCCCGCGTATTGATTCACTGAGTCTGCACGTAAACCCTAATTCCTCCCGCCCCTCCACCCCCATCCCCCTTTCCCCGCTAGACATAACCCCAGGAAGAATCTGACCTGGTGCTGTGGAAAGATTGGAGGGGGGGGGGGGGGAGCGCTGAGGTGGGGGCAGCAAAAGAAGTAGCTCAGGACAATGCTTAATAGAAACGAGACTAAATAAAAATGCAGGCTACAGCCTCTTTGTCTTTGTCTGCTTGCCTTCATCACCCAGATACCTTTCTTTGTGAGCCTTGATCGTTAGTTTCCACGGTTTTAAATAATCAGTCACAAAGAAGCAGACAACTAGGTGTTGGGAGGCATAAAAGTTATTTTAAGTGGAATTATTTATTTTATTTTGCAGCCAAAAAACGTTTCACCAATGTAGGAAGTGATTTTGGTGATAGTAGTACAAGCTCTCTTTTCTCCCAAACGCTTGTGAGAAATAAAAAACCTGGAGATGACTGTCTTTATTTCCAGGAGTAGACTTCAAAATACGTGCCAGAAATGGACAATTTGAGTGTCCTTTCTCCACATCAAATGCGAGCTGGAAGGGGGATTAAAAACCAACCACGTGGTAGATCTGGTTTTATACTTTGCAACCTCCAGCTCCATTTATGTTCTTTACCCTGCTCAGGGAAGATTAGCCTCTAGATGGATGTGTCTGAGGGATCACCTCGGGGGCAGATCTGCATGCAGAAACCGGTTTTTGTCATGGCTGGAAGAGAGCTATGACCCAGCAGAGCGCTCCATCCGAGCGACTCCCCCAGCATCGCAGGAGCTGCTGAGTGCTCCTGCACAGCAAGCTTTGTGAAGGCAACAGCTTGGAAGGGGAAGATCTTCAGATCTTTCCCCCTTCTTCTCCTCCTCCCTGGCCTGTGAGTGATTCAGTGTCCCAAACCTTAACTTTTTGTTACCACCTTCCTCCTCTTAATCTCCTTCATCTTCAACACCTCCTCCTCTATCACTACCATCTTCTCCTCCATCTGTCTGCCTGCTGGATCTCTCTCTCGCTTGCTTGCTTTCCCCCCTCCTCTTCCACCTCCCTCCTCTTTCTTCTTGCCTTTTCCTCCTCTCTTTTCTTCTCTTTTCTTTCTCTTTTTCCTCCTCTTCCCCTACACGTTGTTGTTGTTGTTAGAAAGGATTCTTGCACCCCCTGGTGCTCTTGCGTTTTGTGTGGTAGGAGAGGAGATTGTCTTCTTTCTCTCTCTCCCTCTGGTTGCTCATTATTCAGAGAGAGACACAGAGGGTGAGAGAGAGAGAGAGAGAGAGACGGATATCTCAGGTCATCTGCAGCTGCAGCAAACCAGTGAAGGAGAGAGAGAGAGAGGGAGAGGGAGAGAGAGAGAGGGGGGGAAAAGCAGGGAAAGATGGCGATCCTCCATTGCTGAGACCTGGCAAGGAGCACATGAGACTCACAAAACAACTTCCACAACAATAACAAGAAGAGCTAGGCAGAGAGGAAGAGGAGAGGAGAGGAGGCAGCAGCAAGAGCAGCAGTGCCGGGACGCTCCTGTAAGTTCTTGCAATTAAAACCCATCTCTGGTTTGGCATTGGAGAGATCATCTCTCGTTTGTGTGTGTGTGTGTGTCTGTGTGTGTCTGTGTGTGTCTGTGTGTGTGTGTCTGTGCGTGTGTTATTTTGTTTGGTCTTTTATGTCTTTCTTTCCACCACCTTCCTCTGAAATCCATTCATTCGGTCAACGGAGGAAGGAAGAAGAAAGAAAGGAAGAAAAAAAAAAAGAGAAGAGAGGGGAGCGAGAGCGGGGTGTTTTGTTTGAGAGAGAAGTCTCTTGCATGGAGGAGGAGAAGAGGAGGAGGTGCTGGTGGTGGTGGTGGTGGTGGTGGGAGGAGGAGGAAGGCGGTTAATTAATTTTTTGTTGTTGCATTACGGGGGGGGTGGGGGGGAAATATGGGGAGATAAGTGAGATACCAGCCGAGCTTTCGGGGTGGGGGGTGCCTGAGAGGATATGTGTGTGTGTGCGAGGTCTGGATGGTGCTGTGCGTGTGGACTTGGATCAGAGACGGGAGACACACGGAGGAGAGAAAAGCTCCGTGCTGGCACGACCCACGCAATCGGGTGACCTCTTTCTTCCTTTCTTTCTTTCTCGCTCTCTTTCTTTCTTTCTTTCTTGCTTTCTTTCTCTCTCCCAGGCACTCTCCCCCTCCTCCTCTTTCTCCTCGTCCCCTCTCGCTGCCCTCCTCGCCGCTGGCGAGGCTGGTCCCTCACCCCGGCGGTGGTGCCTCCACCGCGGCTCTCCTGGAGTTGGGATGCGGGGGTCCCCGGCGGCGTCGGGGCTGGGGGGCTGGTGGTGCCCGCAGGAGGTGGCTTGGAGGAGGACAGCGTTCAGCTGGAGAGCAGGAGCCATTACACACGCTTGTGCTCTCCTTTGAGAGAAAAGAGAGCGAGAAGGGAAGAAAGGAAGGGGAAGGAGCCCACTTCTACTTGCTCAGTTCCCCGATGTCCCTACCTTTAAACCAGGCAAGGGAGAAGGCGCTTTCTCCCCTGCCCCTTTCTCAACCCACCCGGAGCAGGTTTCTCCCTATCTCTCCCCCTCTTTCCCTTTCTTTATCTCCCTGTCCTCCATTTGCAAGCTGTCTGCTTTGGTTCCAGTCCAGGCTCCACAACACAAAGCTTCTCCTCGCTCTCGCACACATGCACACACACGGTCCACAGGCTCTTTATGTCTTCTGGAGTAACCTTCTCCTTCCCCCCCCGTCCCCCCCGGCTCCTCTCAGCATTGTGGTTTCTATTCTCCACACAGAGAGATCCTCCTGGAGCTTCATGTAGTTGTGATCTGATAGGATTTCTTCCCCCTCCCTTCACCTCCCCTCTTTTGGGGGAGAAAAAGGGAAAAGTTTCATTTGTTTTTCTGGTGTTTGGAAGGGGAAAGACCTTCAAGTTTTGAGTGCTTTCTGCTCCTGCTTTTGTGTGCGCGTCTGTGGGGGTCTGTTTGTCTCATGAAGCTGCTTGCATGTCTAAGAGGAAGTGACTAGTTTGGCAGAGAGCTGTGATCTGAGTCAGGTAAGCCATGTCATGTTCTCTAGCTCCACCAGAAAATGGAGGAGAGAGAGAGTAGACAAAGCTGAGATGGGAAGTGCTCCTAACATTGTGGATGTCTCTCCATGTTTTGAGGCTTTGCTGGGCAGGAGCTGGCTTAATCATGATTTTTTCCCCTAAGGTTTCCTTCAGATTTTTCAATGCACAACATTGTGATGGGTCTTCTCGCTGTCTTCATGCTATCAGGAAATGAGGATTGGAGGAAATTGCTCAGATTCTCCTTCACACAGAGAAACACATCCTCAGGCTTTTTTTCTCTGATGCTTTCATGCGGAGGTCACCTTTCTAGATATTTTTCTTTGGTTAAAGACCACAGGATTTTGGAGGTTGATCAGTTGGCCAAGTAAATAGTGTATATAAGCATATATTTATAGATTCCTGAAAGCATTTGGAGGTAAGTGCTTGCAGCTTGAGGCTGCTCAGGTTCTTCCAGAGGGTATCATGAAATGTCTCTTTTTTTCCTAGGTGCTGATGCCTAATTTTTTGGGATTTTTAACATCTCATTTTCAAGAGCATTCCTTCTTTTGGATGTGTTTTAAATTAAGATGGAATATTTCTCTCCACTCACTAGGTTGCATTAAAGTGATACTGGCAAGCGTTTAGTAGGTTCCTCAGAGCATCATAACATACATAATTTCTCTTGGAAAAAGCAAAACAGTTTTCACAGCTGTCTTTTTGGTGTCATAAAATATTCTTTTTTCCTGAAAACTTACAGCAACATTCTTACTGTGATTTTAATGTCATTATGGAAACCTGAGATCTTTAAAGTGAGATAGCAGTTGAGCAGGAATTTGTGTGCTTTGTTTTTAACCCACCTTTTAATCTGAAGCGATTTTGAGTAGACCCAAAGCAGGCCTCGGATCTTTTCCCACCCGCTGAAAAATACACGTCTGCTGCACAGTAGATGCAGCTCCTCAATAAGTTCAAAATACATCCTGAAATGCATGAGGGGGATACCAGGGTGCAGTGCTGCTGAGTTTGAAGGCACAGCTCCATGGGAAGGTGTGAGTAATGTCCCTACATTGGTTACTCTGAGGGATTTAAGAACAAATATGGAAAGCTGTTAAGTGGCAGGATGGGGACCAGTGAATGTGAATCAGAACACGATCCCAGATGTGCAAAAAACCAGAAAGATTTGAGGATTCCAGTGATGGGTGATGAACTTGAGATCCGGCTTAAACGTTAAAATCAATGCCCTTGTTTTTTTTTTGCTGTGGAAGGAATGTTTTAATGTGTAATCTAATATGCTGTGCAAGGATATTGCTTTATCAACTGTGCATTTCTTAAGTTCTGGTTGCTGATGCGTCACCCAAATTACTAAGATACTCTGGTTGTCTCCATCTTTCAGAAGAGGGCCATGGAACATACCATTCAGGTATGTTTAATCTTATATTTTGACAAATAGAGAGGTTAACTGCTTTTGGTTTTGGGGTTTTGTTTGTTTGTTTCTGCTGTTGTTGTGGTGTTTTGGTTTTCCTTTTTTCCCCCCTGAGGTGATATTCTTTGATGCATTTTTCAGTCTCTGCACAGGTCTAAATCAGCCATTGAAGAAAAATTGAAAATTTGCCCACTGACCTTTGGTTATTTGGGTCAGATCCCAAATATCCATCCCCTATATGGACTGTATGCAGAGTGCTTGTGGCTCTCTGACAGAGAGCTGTGAATCTCTCCTCTTACTTCTGGGGAGGTCAGCCCAGTGCTGGCACTACGGCGTGCCCTGCAGACACACTGCCCTTGAACGTGGCATGTGCAATCCAAGAACAACGCTGAGATTTAAGATCAGGACCTTTATGGGAGGGCCTCTTACACCCTAGAAAACCAAACAACATTGCCGTAGTTTGAGCTGGAGTGAGAATGGTGGTGTTTTAATGGTTTGTTTGTTTATTTGTTTGGGGGTTTTTTGTTGTTTTTTTTTTTCCTGGGTTTCCTCCCTATGAGACTGAAACCTCTTCAGAGAATTATATTCTTGTTAATGGTGTTTTTTGCTGTAGTTCTGCCCACACAGACTGAAGTTCACCTTGCTATTACAATACTAGCTGAAGAACTTTTATTTAAAAAAAACCTAAAAACCAGCCAAAACAACGCAAGACAATTCTACTTCCCAAAAAAATCCCAAACAAACAAAGAAACAAATAAGAAAAACCCGAAAACCCATTGGTTTTTAAAGAAGCTCCAGAGAGAAGATCTTAATTCATGCCATGGTGATGACATGGATGTTTCTCCTAATTAGGCATAAATTTCTTCGTTCAGACAATGGCTTTCAATTGGTTTTGGTTTGGAGCACACAGAACCTTCTCTTGGTGCAAGCTCTAACAGAAAGAATGAGCACTGATACCTTGTTCTCCAGTATTTAAATATGCTTTTCTTAATCACTTTTCTCACACCTATTAGACATAGCCTATGAACCACTACTTTAAAAATATGTAAACAATTACTTGATTTCCTTTCATATTTTCACTAGCTTCATACCAGGTTATGTTGATGAGAAACTTAAGATGTCATGTTTACAATTTCCTTCTGTAATTAAAAATACTATTTTGTTGCAAGAGGAAAACTAAAAATACAATTGTGTGTGCTTAAGATTGTGAAGAATATGAGGACATAATGGGGTGCTGGAAAGGGAAAGTAGGGCAACTGCAAGTGGAAACGGATAAAAATATGATTATTCCAATCCAGTAACCTTTATAACAAATTTGTTAGTGTTGTGAACTTTGACTTAAAAGAGGACTGACTTTTATGAAGACCGATAAAAGGATGATTAAAAAGAGAGTTGACAAGTAGATGACTATTGTTCAACATAGATGTCTGGACATCTGGCAGATGTTCCTCTGGGCCCCAAGGAATGGGCAAGTTTAATTTTAGCCTTAAAAAGGAAATGGGAAGAACTTAAGTCTTATAATAGTACAACTTACAGTTTGAGGGAGGTTACTTCAGAAGAGCTCAAAAGATGTCTCTTGAAATCTGGAACTCACAGAAACCCAGTGTAAATCATCTTTTCTTATTGGGTTTTCCCATTATTCCAAGCAACATGTGTGGAGTTACAACATAAATTGAGATTACCTCAGTTTACTGTAACACTTTCTCTGTGTGGTGTTGTGGATAATTTCCTTAATTGGGCAGAACAACACTGCTTTGAAGTAAGAAACCGCATAAAAAGGACTTAAAAGTGTGAAATTGGTGAATAGTTGTGTACTGTTTATTAACTAATATTGTCCCATGTTGAAGCTTCACCAGGCAAACTTAGGGACAAATGCAAAAGTCCCCAGTGAAATAGTGATCTGAAGAAGCTGCTAAGAGAGGAAGGAGGTCCTGTTTTTCACAGATCAGGAAAGGTCTATGAAGGCCAAGACGTCTGTGTCATTTCATGTGTCTTTTTTTTCCTTATATTTTGTTACAGTTCCAATCCATTGTAGGAGAAAAATAATGGAAATTCTCCTTTAACATCATATGTTTCTCTATTTTGACTCTTAACAGATATTTCTCTACTTTAAAGATTATATATTTTTGTGAACTTGTTCTGGATGAATATGGTCTGCTACCTGTGCCAGAACTGTATGATTTGCTTAAGGTGCATTCTTGATCCAAGATGTGTTCAAGTATGAACTTCTAATTGCTGGCTTCAGCAGAGATGTTGAACTTCATCAGTTCAAATGCTTGCTTGCTTGTCAAACAGTTGCTTCACTCTAGAACACTAAATAACCAAGAAATCTGTGGGCCCATAGGAGGTGAGCAGGAGGTCTGCTAAGTGTTAGTTGAGGAGAGAATGAGAAATGCCATCTTACTCTTCAGAGAGTGAGAATAATTTTTGAGGGGGGGAAAAAAAATAGGACTGTGATGAGAGTGAAGGTTGCTTAGACATCTGACTTCTCAGAGAGAGGAACTCTTAATTGTTTAATCAAGAGGTGCTGGAGAAGGTGGTGTGATGCAAGTCCTCAGCTGCTGGCAGAGACACAGTTAACATTGTAAACGGTTGAACTTCAGCATGGCACTTCTCCAAATGAGTTGACTGTTGAAAATAAAATGTTCCAGAAGAACTGGGAGAACAGGAAAGAAGTTAAAATAGCATGGTTTGTATGCCAGTGCTGAAAGAAGAAAAGGGGGGAGGAAGGGAGATAGATCGACTTATGATAATTATCTTGTTGGTTGTAGCAAAAAAAAAGGGCATCAGTAGAAGTTTCCAAACTAAGAGGACCAGGTTTAATAGAATGTGCTCTTCATTTTTGTCCTGAGTTTTGGAAGTACTCTTCTGCTCTCAGGTTGTGCTTGGGAAGTTCAGCACATAGGTAAATACAAAAGCACTGAGACTGTTTTTGGGTTCTATTCCGTTTTGTTCTTTTAACTTTAAAAACAATGCCAAAGAACTAAAAAGTCTGCCCCTCATCTCTTGAGCTTTATTGAGCCGTGCCAGGAGTTGCAGCACAAATACATCTCTAAAGGGATTTGAAGGAGAGGAGAGAGTCTGAGATGAGGAAAGGGAAATCTTTGTGTCTAGTGCCTTATAGTTGAATACAATTTTAGGTACAATGTAATTTTTTTTTTTTTTCCTGTGCTCTTTTCAGCTCTCTGGGAGTTGAAGATCTTGGTACAGTTGCTTTGGTCAGCTTGAGGCAACATATGTTACTGCAGTAACTCAAAATATCCTGGCCTAATCAATACTTGAAGGAGCTATTCTTTGAGCAATGTTTGGGAAAGAGCTTTCCCTTATCATTGGTTTTGACTGCTCTGTAGCAGTCATTTCTGGAGATCCGTTGGTTGTCAGGACATCTGTTCCAGACCTAGCAGCAGTGCTGTATATTATATTTTACCTTGATCAAAAGTCTCATCGCTTTTGGCTGGATTTTTTGGTGGTATAATGATGGACCTCCACAGCTGCTGTCTAGGGGAAGTACAGTGGGGTTTTGGCTTGGGCTAAAATCAGCTTCTTAGGTAGAAGATGGTAAGATCCATCAAGAGAAGCAATTAATTTAGTTTAGTTTAGCTGGCAATTGAAGGAAGATGGAAACAGGAGATCTCAGGATGTTCAGGAATTCTTCTTGAGTGGAGTCAAACGCAATTTCTTTAAGAATACTTGTTTAATAATGTCAGCATAAAGAGCTGTAGGCACAGCATCAATGTACTGAGTGGTTAGGAAGGATTTATTTAGAGCTTATTAGGGTAGAAATCATTGCAAGGCCAGTGTGTGTTTAGGACGAATAATTCTGAGAAAGCACTTGATTCACTGGGCTACTTCTATTAGTTTTGAACCAGTTATATTAAGTATTCAGTTCCTGAAGTGTGTCACTTGTTACTTCCTGGTGGAAAATAAGACCCTCTAATTGGGATTATGTGTGAAGAAGCTAAGTGCTTGCATTATGTGGCTGTGTTTTTCCTTCTCCTTCCAGTTCCAGGAATATGCAATTAATAACTTGATAGTCATTTAGATAATGGGTGCTCAGCAGCCCTGGATGGTGTATTTGCAGCACTTGTTACAGATGCAGGCTCTATGCTGACCTGAAGATTAGGAAGTAGGATGTTCATCAGTGGCATTACTGTTGCTATTAAAAAGGTCTGGAAAGGGGCCTGAGAACCCCAGCTGCTGTCATGGTGTGGAGGAAGTCAGGCCTTCAAAGGATACAAGGATTAGAGCATCAGGAAAAGTAAATGGTAGCATCAGCACAAGTAGAAAATAGGCAGAGCTATTCAGCAAACAGAAAAAAAGTAGGCAAAAGCATGCCGTAATTATGTGCAGTGGAAACTTGCTGCTAACAGAGCAATGGCATGGGGTAGAGAGGCAGGAGAGAACGATTTTTCAAGACAAAACAAAGCAGATATTGCAGAGAATGATATAGGAAGACTGAGGATTCAGTGTGCTCGTGATAATGTGAAAGAGAAGACTTTGTTTTGAAAGATGCTAAAAATGGAATCTTCTGATGCACATGTGGTCAGTGTTTCCGTGGCCTGGTAGGACAATGGGGGCTTCTTTTGCATTGCTCGGATGAGCAAACCCTTCCTTTCCGCCTGCAGCTCTTAGGTTCAAACAGTGGCTTGGGGTGGTATTGGTGGCTGCTGCGGAAAGAAGGCATCACAGGATATTCCTTTTGGGAAGAAGATGGGTCATCCTGGGTTGGACTGTTGTCATGCAAATGCTTCAAAGCACAATGGCCACTTATCACAGGAGCCAGGCAAACACATTCCTCCCACACACTGTCCCCAGACCTCTCAAAGAAAAGAGCAGGATGGGGGCATGTGACGCTTGGAACCTGTGCTCCAGCAGACACACTTTTTTAAAATTTTCTCCATATTTGTCAAATAAACAGCAAAGCTAAGGGGAGACTACTTGTGCTGGAAGATTCTGGTCCAGCATGATGGTGATGTGGAGGGTGGTCCATTTACCTTCTAATGACTGACATGCTGGAGAATTCAACTGAGTGTGCAGCTGGGAAAGGGATCATTAATAAAGGCCTTGCTGTGGCCCAAAAGTCAGAATTCAGCTGGCTGATGATGCTGAAAAGGGTTTGTTTTTTTCCTTTCTGCCTCCCTCTTGTTGATATTAGGGCAGCTGAAATAGATCCTAGGTCAGAAATTCCAGAAGGATTGGTGAAAGTGGTTTATGTCAGTGGTGATTGTTTAACAACTTTTTTGTCATTTCCTTTTTTTTTTTTTTTTTTTAATTTTTAGTTTTCATGTTTTTGTTAAACAAACTGATAACTGCAGTCTGGGATAAACTTGGAACAGCCTGAGGAGTGCTGGTCTTGAGGGGGCTGCAGTGAGTCAAGGATGAGTACTCATCTCTAGTTGAGCAAACTGCTTCTGGAGAGAACTTAAGAGGCCCATGGATGTTTATTTATTTTAACTCAGACTTGGATTCTTCAGTTCTAGTCAGACTCAGCTAGATTTGTGGACATGAGGCTCTTTGTAAGGAGACCAAAGATTTGCTGTCTAGCCCTTGAAATCTTGCTCTTAATTTTTTTTGTTCCTTCAACCATCTATCCCCCTACCCAGTAAAATAGGCATAATTAGGATTTAACAGCCATATTGGAAATTAAGACCCTGGTGCTGGATTCTGTTGCTGTGTGTGTTAAAACAAACCAAGATAAGAAAAGAAAAGCCTCCTTTCATGAGTGGTTCTGGTGTGTGAGACTGGAGCAAACCTGCTCTGCTCTTGGCAGGCGCTTGAGAGATGAGATGTGGTTACCTGCCACCTTGTTTCTGTGTCACTGCTGTAATTCTGACTGATCCTGTCTTCTCAAGTGTGTTGTTGCTTGCGGTGAGTATGGACAAATATATATATTCACAGTACCTGCTTAGTTGGTGATGCAGCAAAGTTTGGAAGGCACGGTGGCCAACGGAGTCATCTTCTTGTTTTCTTCTGTGTTGTGAGACAAGTGGCGCTGTGAAAACAAATAAATAAATAAAACTTCAGTGTGAAGAAATTTGGAATTATTTCTCTCAGTATTTGATTGGGAGCTCTGATTTTGCATTTCAGTTTTTCCCCTCCCTTCTGTCTACAGCTGGGTGGCTCTGGCTCCTGGATGTGGGACCTCCAGGACTGGCAGGCTCTGAAGCCTTGCTTCTATCCTGCTCAGCTTCTAAATAGCTTGACAAGTATAAAAAAATGTAACAAATGGCTGATGGAAAATTGAGAGCAGCCAGACAGCTCTCAGCCTAGTTAATTAGCTCCTTGACTGCTGAATTGTTCCTGCCCCGTCATATGGCTGTGGCTTGCAGCCCTGCGAGAAAGGGTTTGGGTTCCCGGTCAGGAGTGCATCCCAAAAGTTGAATTAATGTAAGTTCAAGTCAGTGTGGACAGGTTTCTTTTGGTCTAAATGACCTTTTATCTTTGCTGGGGGAGGGCAGTGGGGAGAAAGCGTATCAGCTTTCAGCTCTGTCAGGTCACCTAGAGGCCAAGTTCTCTTGTCTGTGATCAAGCAGATGGTGTGAAACAGCCCAGTGTGCAACAGCACCAGGGCCTGGGCAGAGGAGCACTCCAGCAGCCCTTCTGTAGGTAAATGTGACCCAAGGCCACATTCTTCTCAGCATAGATGGTGAATGGCACCTCGGGGCTTGCAGGATGGGTGTGTTTAACCCTTCAGTGGCCCTGGCTCCTGGTGTGTTCCCATCCTGGTAGGTTTGAGAAGAAGCTGTTGTTGCTCAAGAGCATGCGGGTTTCTCCTGCCAGAACACCCCGTGCATGTGTGAGACCTGAAATATCTGGCTCCAAGGACATAACTATTACTCACTGGGACCGCTGAGAGAGTGAGTCAGTGTGTTTGGGTCTTTGCATGAATAAATGAGTAAACCTGAATTATTCTAAAAGGATCAGATTGCAGAGGTGATAAAGTACTACTATGAATTTTCCATTCCACACCCTCTACAAATGTGCTGCTCTCCTCCCACCGTGGGGCAGGGGCTGGGGGGGAGACAAGATTTTCAGTGTGTTGTTCTCCCAAGCAACCACATAAAAAAACTGCTGAGGCTGTACTCAGAAAATGTCTTTCAGACAGTCAGAAGCTGCTTGGCAAGGTGTCAGACAGGTTGACCAAAGGTTGCACGAGTTGTGCTCCTGCAAAATGAACATGGAATGGTCATTGCCCTCCATGGTTCTTCAGTGCTTCCACAGGTTCACCAGTGGTGCACAGGAATATAGTTTGCTTGCTGGTATTCTGGTCTTATCTCTGAAGATATTTATTTTAAGAATTCGTGTCTACATAGGTTTGTTAATACTGTACTGTAATATCAGATGGGCTGCTGAGACCTCAAGGGGGTGAGGAATCTATTTTTAGTGTGTTTGAAGGGTAGATGATGTTTCAGGTTGTGGAATGACTTTCTAGGGGGCCTGTCACCATATACTGAAGTTTTGTATGTCATAGCAGTGGAGGCCAGTCATATGATGATGAGTTAGTAACTTAAATGGGACATTAAAAAAAAAATCTTGCTCTTTGGGGAAATTTTAAAGATAGATGGAGCTAAAATGTTACACAGCCTGTTCTCATGCTTGTTTCCTTGATGTGCTGAAGACATCTAATCCTCTTTACAGGTGAATTAAGCAGTCTGCTTATGAGCTGAAGGCAATACCTGCTGATCTGCTGACATCCAGATTGGAGGGTTATTCATGTCTCAGTAAGACTTTTAGTAATGGATGACCACAAGAACATTTTAGCTGCCCAGGTGGTGTGAAGAAGTGAGTCACATGTAGGAAGTTGGATAGTGGCAGTGCCATCCTCTTTGAGTGTTTGACACCCCAGCCTGCAGAGATTTGGAGCTTTAGGTTGATGATTTCCAGTCTCAGACAAATTTATGCGAGCAGCAATCTGAGCAGTGAATCCAGTCGTGCTCTCAAAGCACTGCACTGTGGTGGTAGCCATGAAGAACAGATTTTAATGATTTGTTAATAGTTAGATTTTATGTGGATTTGCTTCCTATTTCCTTTGGAAGACAGCAAAACTGCAACTTTTACAGGATTCTTCTTACATTCCTGGGATTTTGTTGAGTGTGCAGGCATGTGCGCTTTATTTATTTATTTCATAACTGCTCACTGCCACTTTTAGGAATGTTAACAAAGGCTTTTTAACAGGTCAGGCCTCACCACTGCTGCATTTTCATGTTACCGTATTGCATTTGGTAGATAATAGATGATGGGAGCTAAAGCCCTTGTGCTCTAAGAGCTCATTCATGTGAATAGTCGCTGTGCTCTGATTCTGAGTTTTCACTGCAGCTACTTGTGTGAGTAAACATTTGAAGATCAGATCCTTCGCTGTGTGGAGTAATTCTTGTGGAGCTTTCAGGGAGGCGTTTGAAAATTACATCTTGAATTGAGGATGCCCTTAACTTTCAACAGCTTCCACCTACATACATGAGATGCTCATTTGTGGTTGCATGTGAGGGCATGGCTGTAGCAGATTTGCAAGATTCAGCGGAAGCATATGCATGAGATAATTCTTTCACTTTCATTCATGTGCTCCTTCTTTCATTCTCACTCTTTCTATTTTGACAGTAGGAGCATGAATGTTATAAATACTCAACTTTGACTTCAATTAGTGCTGGCGTGTCCCTGAAGTACGATTTCATGTGACTTTGCAGATGTTCTAGTGAGAACATTCCTGTTGGTGTGATTCCTGTGGATGATGTTCATGCATTCTGGAGTCCCATCATTAACTGTGGTGGTTTTGGAAGCCCTCATTTTGCCTCATTTTTTTCTTCTTAATTAAGGGATTGGCTTGAATAGATACTAATATGGTAATGGCTTGTTGAAGACAAAAGTGTTTTGGATCAGGAAAAAGGCAACCTAGGTCCTTCCACAATGACAGGAGCGTGTACCTTTGCGTGTGTGTACATAATGCAAGTTCCCATTCATGTGGTTCATGCTGCTGTGGTGGCTCATCTGGAAGATCATTTAAATATTTACTCCAAAAGATCTTGTTCTCTGTTGGTGTGAAGCAGCGTTTCCAGTTATTTTTAGGCCATTTCCATCTTAGCAACCCTGTTGGAGATAAACCAGATACAAGTGCTCCAAACCATCCCTGCGTTTTGGTAGAAATTAATAAAATAAAGTTTAATGGTTTGGTCCCAAGGGGAGAGCAGACCATCTGGTTAACAGAAGGTTAGGCAAAGCAGTACAGCGCTGAGAGTGCCATAAACCAGCCTGGAATATCTGGTGGTGTGTCCAGTTGCTGCATGTATTAAGTGTTGAAATGGTGCTCTGGGATCTGCAGAGCCAGCAGTTCTGTTACCACTGCTGTGACGCAGGAGATAATTCTGTTGGGCAAGCATCAGCATGGGGGTGGATCTACAGCACAGGATGTGTAATGTCAACATGAAGCATGGGAGCTGGCAGTAAGAAGGAAAGCAGCCATTTCATGCCAGTGCAGGAAGCCCAAATAGATTTTTTTCCCCCCTCTGCATCTTGTCCTTTTGTGCTGCTTTCATAGTTGGTATTAAACGACTACCTTCAGCTTTGTCATCTGAAAACTTCAGCCCAGCAGGGCTCCATTTCTTCCTCTCTTTCTGAACCTGTGGGGGCTTTTTTCCTTGGTTTTGTTTTGGGGTTTTTTTTTGGGTTTTTGTGTGTATGTTTCTTTTTAAAAAAAACAAACCAAACACAAAGCAATGAAGTGCACTCCAGAGGCATGTCAGATGGATTATAAAAGGGGCTGGGGGGAGGCTGAAGGGCTAAGCAGAGCTGGAGAAAGAGAAGCGTTCCAGTCATGTGCAAGTCCTGAGCTTCCGATGAAGCTCCACTGTAGATCCTTTTGGCTTTAGTGCAGACACAGTTTGTTCAAAAGCTGTAACCATTTGGGAGCGTTGAACTGCAGCTGCGAAATGCAGAAGGTATGGAATGCTGTGATACTGTGTAGACCTTGAAACGCTGTAATTACTCAGAAACTCTAGGAAGCTACTGTAACTGTTCCTGCTTTCTTTTTAGCAGAAATGCACTTTTAGAATGCCTTTGTCCTATTTGGCTAAAGCCATGACACCTTTTTTTTTTTTTTTTTTTTTTTTTTTTTAAGAGCCAAATCTTGTTACATGTCTATCTAAATCTGCAGAAAGAAGATTTCTAAATAAGCTTGCTAAGCATTCAATGGACTTAAAAAATCTGGTGGTATGTCTTCTGTCAGCTCAGCCACACACTGGTCAACTGGTCTAGGGTTTTTTTCCACCCATACCATTTGGAGATACCTTCCTGTAGCTGCAGCTTGGGAAACTCCAGAATACCAGAGCTTGCTTCTTGATGGACACAGCAGAGCTGAACTTCATAATCAGAGCTCTCATGGTTTCCACTGCCTGTTCAGCAGGATCTTCAGAGAATATATTACAGATCCCCTTGAATGAATCCTTGTCTTAGACACCGTTCCGTGGCAGCCCTGCAGAAGCATGACTTCCTTCATGTGTTCCTAAGAACTGGAGTGGGAGTGTGGGAGTAGTCAGCCCACAGGTATGTTTTCCCAGTTGCAACTTGGTGATGGGAGGAGGGAATGCACATAAAACATGGCTTGTGTGTGAAGACTGTTTGTTCTGTTCTGCAGTAACTCCATCCTTAAAACTGCCCCACTGGCCCCATTCAGATTTTTTGGTTGGAGCTATGGGACTCTGGCACTTCTGCATAGGGCTCTTGCAAAGAAGTAGCACTGAGGAGTTATCTGAGACTTGAACACCATCTCTCAGGGCAGAACTCTCTCTTGGTTCCATAGATATGCCATGGTGTGGCTGTTTCATCATCACAAGTCTTAGGGATGCAGGCAAATCAAAAGATTTTTTTAAAAATAAAGTATGGCCACCCTGTTCTGTCTATCCACATAATTTCCATTGCAGGTTGTATTTTGTAGTGGCTGGTTGTTTTGTGCCTTTTCTAGTGGCGTTGGAACAGTTTTCAGAACATGCTGGAGGAATGTTCATCAGAGGTTTTTCTTCATATGCAAATGAACAATGCCACCAGATAATTGTCTGCACGTTTTCTCATACACCATCTCTGTACTGCGAAGAAAATGCATTGTCCTTGACTTTTTCCTACTGAAAAAGGTGCTACTTGCTGAAGATAGTTTATTATAAATAACTACTAAGATGATAATCTCACCACAGCATGCTTGGCAGTCTTCCACTGAGTTAGCCTGTTTCAGCAAGGAGCTGTCGCTTAAGATACAAAGCAATCTGCAGGGACATATGATCACACACACTGACTGTTTTCTCAGTCATCATGGATGCCTTATCATTTCCTGTGTCTGTAATTAGGAACTGGAATTATTGTCTGGTAAACCAGCAGGATCCACCACCAGAAAGATGGACCTGAGTTCCCACCTCACAAAGATTTGGTTGCAGAGAAGTTCGCAGTTATGGAGGCTCTAGTAGAAGAATGTCTGTTAGACATGGGCTTTTTGCCTTTTATTTTTGTCACAAGGATAGATGTGAATTACTGGGGAAACTCTTGAGATATATATATATAGATATATATATATATATGTTTACAGCACTCATTCCTATTTTAAATTATGGAGAAATACAAGCCTATCCCTGGTAATGGTGTAGAGAGGATTTTTTTTTTTACTGTTTGCTTTGTTTGGCTAAATAACAGCCTCAGGATCTCTGAATGTTTTGTTTCGTAGAGATACTGTCCAGAAGGAAGAATGTGATAAAGAGATAAGAGATTGTATCCATTTTTTATGAGAGTGTAGAAAACTAATATTACTTTCCCAATATACTTAGTGGGAAGATTTAGCTGTAGTCACATAGCTTGATGGTGTCTTTTTTGAATTTGAAAAGTTCACAGTGCTTTGTGCTACGTGGCTGTTGAGTTACCATGTTATTGCAACAGTTATGTGATGGGTATCAGTGGCTGCTGTATGCAAACTTCCTCTCAATGAGGGTGCTGGCAAGTGTTCACCTTTTATTTGTCTAAAAACAACTGGATCAGGCCATCTCTACTGCTTTGTTGACAGTATAATATGAGTCAGAACTTTTTCTAACTTCCATGTTACTCATGGATTCTCCTCTGTGGTGCCTGGTGCTTCTCAGTCCTAAAAACTTGTCTTTCAAGCTTGGGCACCTGCGGTTGCTTAAAAGTGTGGAATGTGATATTTAGTGGAGGCCCTTGGTAAGATTGAGGTGGAACAGATGAAGATATCCGCAATTATGATGGACTTCTTTTTCTACTGGTTTTGGCAGATGATGTTAAATCCATGTATCTCAACGAGATCAATCAGAAAGCAAACATGCTTTCTCAAAGAATTTAGTCAAAGACTGACTTGCAAGGCTTAGTATCAGCCCTTTTTTCTCCCAAACCTTGCAAGAGTTTGGAATTGACTCATCTGGACAGAGAGATGGTAAATCTTTATCTAGTGATGGTATCCTTCCCTACAAACTCTACAGAGGCTCTGCTCTTTCCCTGTGAAGTTGTGGGAGCAGATTAATGATGGAACGGGCTCTGCTCCATAAGATAAGGAAATCATTGGAGCTGGTTCCTGATGTTTGATGTCCCAGGTGTGACCGTGGACTGTTCTTCATATCAAAATCTGACCCAGATGCTTTTACACTTCTAGGACGGCTCTTCAGAGTCTGTCATGTCCATAAGTCACCTGCCCTGGGCGACCTTGTGTCTTTAAGGAAAATCCCATGGAACAGTTAGCTTCCACCTTACTGAAGGACACACTCTGAAGAGCCAGCTCATTAGGCAAGCTTTGAAGGGTGTGCTCTGCAGAGCAGCTTCCTGTTATTTGGTTAATGGTTGACCTAGTTCTATTGCCATATGCCTCCTGGAACGCATTCTAATATAAAATATGTGCTAAAGCAAGACTGGGATAATAGATGGAACGTCAAAGCCTCTATGAGACAGAAATCATATAATGCTGTTGCGTTTTGGACATAGTTACTAAAAATGGCAGTATCTTCATGGAGCTGTATTGATTCTGATGGCAAACTCAGGAATGTTGAACACAGCCACTCATGTAATTTTTTTTTTTTCCCAGGCTGGCCTTGTACAAAAGGTCTGTATCAATAATTCCCCCTGCTCCGTATGTGAAGTTAAAGTTAGGTAGTGAAGCATTCAGAGTGATATTACAGCTGTGAGAAAAGATTAGATTAGATTTGGCTAAAGGCAGGAGGATTTTTTCCCTGTGGTAGGTGTTTTTTCCATTGCAACCATTGGATTAGCAATTTTTTTTTCCTTTTTAAATGCTGGCTAGAAGCCAGAAATGGGTATTAGAGCTTTTACCTGATAACAGAGACAGAATACTCACATACATACTTGCACTTAGGCAAAAATATGAGGAATTTGGAGGTAGTAGGTAAAGTTCAACCTCCAGCCTGAACGAGGCTTTGCGACACGCTGAAGTTCTGAAGAACTTGCTGGCTGCGTTCTCTGGTTGATTTGGTTTTCTGCCCTAGGAAGAGGAAGGATGTATGATAACGACTGTTTTCATAAGCAAGTATGGTAGAACAGGGGGAAGGGAAAGCTAAAGCCACGTTTTGTAACCTCTTCAGAGCTCAGCACTCTATCAGTAGATGTGGAGATCTGTTTTTCCTCCGAGTGTGCGGGAAGCTGAACTGCTCACCAGACAGTAATTCCACGGTGTGTGTTCACACAACCTGGCAGTGGCCAACCTTTGTCTCTTCGCTTGCAGATGGCTTGCAAGCAGTCCAGGTGTGAATTCTGGGCAGAGGTATGTCACCACAGCGGTGGGGGGGGCTGGGCCCAGCCTGATTTGTCTGTGTGGGATGCAGTAAGCTGTCAGGACATGCAGGTGCTGCTGATGGGCAGGAGGAGTGCCCAACCTTCAGAGAAGTGGTGGGAGTCACAGTCATCTCTTGCCTCTCTTAAGTCCTTCAACCTGAGCCCGTTTAGGTGCATCTTCTGACTACGGGCTCATTTGTGTGAGGCTGGGAATATTTCGGCAGGTTTGTCTAGGATACATGTAGCAACAGCATTGTGCAGTTTCCCCTTCTTCCTTAAGTGTGCAATACTGAACTGAGTTTTTTTGTAGGAGAGCTGCCTGGTGGAAAACAAAACTGCAACATTTTTAGCAGGACATAATGTGTTGTGTGAGCCGTAAATCATACTGGTCATGAAAAAAAAAAAAAGGAGGAAAAAAAAAAAAATCTCTGCTCTGCGACTGACACAAGCACAGCTATTTGTGCAACCTGATCAGAACAAAGGATAATGCTTCTGCTGCAAGATCAGACAGATCTGACGTTTCAGCAGGCTGAGCAAATGAATGGCGGAAGTGGTCCGCCTCCTCTTATCCATTGTCTCAAAGATGCAGGCTCATGGAGAAGAAAGGGAGTTTGAATAGGGCTTCTGAAGGAATATGCTGCTTTGTGTTCTGTGGGAAGAGAGCAAGGAGGAGTTCTAGAAGTTCTCTGCATTGGCAGGCTGACAAGCTTGTAGCAGGAAAATGTGGCAGTGGACTACTGGTATTGAAGGAGCACTTTCACTTCTGTAGCCTGCATAGAAAATCTGATCTGTAATTAGGAAACTGCTGAAATGTTCCAGGCCTGGAATATGAGACCAAGCCTACCTTGAAGGATACTCAGTGGGTCTTTAAATCCACTGAACTATGATCTCCTAGCTGAGACTTTTTCTATACTTTTCTTTTTGGTTTTTTGTGGTTTTCTTTTTTTTTTTTTCCCCCTTTTGTTCTTTCCCTGTGTCCCCTAAATAGCTTGTCTGTGTTTTCTGGGATACCTCTCAGTTGTGCTCCTGATGGGACTTTTGCATAGGAAGAGCTGGACTGATGAAATTGCTGGGACAGTCAGAACCTTCTCCTTGGGAGATTCTTGTGGTTTCTCTTGCTCCAGCTGTCAGATTAACCCAACTGGGATTTTAGTAGCAATCTCCCTTTTTAAAAGCATAATGAAGCCAAGGAAATGTGAGAAGAGTGAGAGCAGGACAGGAATTTTTGATAAGCTGCATAGAATTGAGGGTTACTTCACATTTCAGAACTATAATATATGACTTCCAGCCTCAAGGGGTATTTCAGCTGAGAAATGAATCCTTCGGAGGGAGGGGTGTAGAATTTATATCAGTAACCCGGCTGGTTAGATCTCTGTGTATTACCTTTTTGCATGGTCACTGGGACTAGAAATTGCTAGCAGTTAGGTGCACCATGATTGGAAGGCTTTCATATGGAACCAGTTTTCTTTAAAATAGAGCATTCCTTGGCTCAGGAATCAACAGCTGTAATTTTTTTTTTAGCAAACATGCTATTTTCTCTTCTTTGAGTTAATGAAGATTAGATTTGTATCTGTGCTAACACAACTGGTCTTCGCCATCCACAAGATCCCTTCTGCCCTTTTTTTCCCCCCACATACAGCCTAGAAGATTCTGTCAATTCAAAAGAGACATAATTAATTCCTCAGGATGCTGACAGTCCATCATCAGCATGCACTGGGAATGAAGCTGCTGCTTTAGAAGCCCACTTAAAAAAAAGCGCATCAGAAAGTCATCAGACTCTCCTGACTGGAAGCCTGTGTTGACACTTTCAAATGTGTGATGGCTGGGCTGCCGTGATTGGCATGTTTAGTATCCAAAAGCAATTGTGAAAATTTGCAGAATCACACAGAATCACAGCAAGGATCAGGTTGGAAAGGGACCACTGGAGGTCATCTGGTCCAACCTCCTGTTGTCTCTTTTCAAGAAACAGCCCCAGCTCTCCCAGCCTTTCTGCATGAAGGAGATGCTCCAGTGCCTCAATCACATTTGTATCCTCTGCTGGCTCCGCTCCAGGAGCTCCGTGTCCCTCCTGTGCTGAGGAGCCAGAGCTGGACACAGCGCTCCAGAGCTGCCTCCCAGGGCTGGGCAGAGGGGCAGGATCCCTCCCTGACCTGCTGGCAATGCCCTTCTGAGTGCACCCCAGGATCCCATTGGCCTCCTTGTGCCCAGGACACTCTGCTGGCTCGGGGACAGCTGTTTGTCCCCCAGGACCTCCAGGTCCTTCTCTGCAGAGCCGTGTTCCAGCAGATCACCCCGGCCTGTGCTGCTGCTTGGGGTTATTCCTGCCCACGTGCGGGACCCTGTATTGCTGAATTTCAAAAAGTCCTGCTCTGCCCATCCCTTCAGGCACTCGAGGCCCTTGAGAATGGCAGCACAGCACTTTGGGGCATCAGCCACTCCCAGTTTTGTATCATCAGTGAACTTGCTGAGGGGACACTCTATACTGAGCCATTAAACAATACTGGACCCAGTATCCAACCTTGGGGACACCACTAATTACAGGACTCTGTGCCACTGGTCACATCCTCTGAGACTGCCCTTCAGCCGGTTCTCAATCCACCTCACTGTTCCCTCTGTTTATTCTCAGCAGAGGCTAAAAAGCCATCCCAGAGGATGTGCCATACTGGATTTGTCCCAACAACCACCAGCATGAGTTTCCAGCATCTTTGACCTGAAGGGAGTAATACTGGGGACAGGAAATAATACCACAATATTGCTCCTTTATTCAACCATGGCTGCAAACTGTGTCTAAACTAAGTCAGTGTTATTTGGACAAGATGATCAAAAATGTTTATATTCCAAAACTGTCCTGTGGAAGGAGATCAGTGAGCTTTCAATCCATGCCTGAGTGTGAGGACAAGGGGAAAAATCTCATGGGTGCATATAAATCTCACCAAGAAAAAAAAAAAAAAAAAAAAAAGCAGCTATATTGTGACCTAAATCAAAGAGGAAGCATGGGAAGCATGGAGGAGTGGCTTGCATGAATGACAGCAGTGTGCTTGGGTTCTCAGGCATCTCTTAGGTCAAGCAGAGTGGATGTCTGAAGTTCCTGTGGACAAAACTTGAATTTTGGAATTCATCCATTGCACTCAAAAGACTACAACAGACTTTTGGGTTGTCGTTGAATGTTCACAGTGGAGCTGAGCTGAAGGAGACAAATGATCAAAACATGTATTTGCACCATCTTTAGATCTAAGTCTGACATCTTGTGTGGTTTGCTTTTTGTTTGTTTCTGTTTTGGTTTATTTCCCCCCAAGTAAAAGGAATTGAGAATTGGGTCAGTGCCTCAGGGATCATCCAGATGGAGGCACCTGTTTTTTGCAGCTCTAGGAGAGAGGGACTGTGGGATGAGAAAATTCCATGCAGACAGTGCAGGAGAGTCATAGATCCCACTGGCCATTGGCTTTTCTGGCATATCAGAAGACTTTTGGATCTTTCCAAGATTGAAGTAATGACCTTGCTGTGATGTATCAAACAAATAACACCAGTGCTGTGCCTCTGAGAACCCTTGATCCCAAAGAGATAAGCAAGGGTTTTCCTTTGTATTTTGGACCCATTCCATTCAAAACAAAAGCATCCCACAGGTCAGACAAGAAGGGTATCTGACAAGATTTAAAAAGACTTTTCCTTTTTTTCTGTCTGTTTTCTACACCAGTAATTTATATTTTTTAATGTGTCAGACGTAAAAGCTCATTGTTCAGTTTGTATCTGCAAAAGATAGGAAATGTGGAACAGAAAAAGCTCTGTGACTCACTCAAGAAATGTGTTGGCTTTGTAGGCTGTGTGGGCTTAGAGGGTCCTGTCCTCCTTTTGAATTAAAAAAAAAATACAAAAAAAGTGATCCTGCAAAGTAGTAGATATTTAAAACAGTTAGAACAGCGGACTAGGCTGAAATGCTGGGGATAGTAACAGTTTGAAGTCTAGAAAATTGTGCTTCATCATGAAAGCTTTCAGGTAGTCCATTCTTTCCTTTCAGAGGTTTTCAGGAGTGACATTTGAAGGACTAAAAGCAGACAATTTGCTAGTCTGTGTCCAGGATTATTGGAATCTGGAGTCTGTACTAAGCTGTATAAAGATGCAGTGGCTGGAACATGAGACTAGAAAAATGCTCATTATGTAAACAATTTTTTATTTCTAATTTAATGGTGCAAAAAAATTAAGAGGTACTGGAATTTCTCATGGACTGTCAGAAGTTGTAAGGGGTCAAGTGTAGTTTCTCTTCGGATGCTGTGGTGGGAGACAGGCTTGATTGGGTTGGTTGTGGACAAACTATGTGGCTGTAGAAGCTGAACGTTCAGCAAGATGAGTCCCAGTGCTGTTATCTCGTGTCAGTTTAGGGATTAAAGCACAGCTGATGAGAATCCTGCCATGTGGAGCTGCAGGGAGTCCAAGGAGGTGGTTGTGTTCTACCAGAACATGCAAGAAGATTCCTTCTCACCTGGCAAACGAATGGGAAGCAAATTAACCAAACTGAGTGAAATGATAAGGCTGAATGTAGGTTTGTAGTTATCAGTTTGGGCTTGATTATCTATAGTGGGTTTTCCCCCATATCCCCGTTTTCAGCTTAAAACTATGGACCAGTGATTTGCATTTTGTTCTCCAAGTGGAAAAGTGGAATCTGTGCAGAAGGTGGGTGGAAGTTGATCCTCTTCACAGTCAGATGCATTTTTCTGTTGTCTCTACAGCAGAGGAAAAAATGAAATAGATTTTTTTTTTTAATAGTCCTGACAGAGCTACTGTAGACTTTCACATAGTGATTTCTACAGGATAAATAAATCCCCCAGAAGGAAGATCTCTGGTTTCCTCTGGAACTTAGCAGCACTTTAGTCACCCCAAACTTTAGTCCTGGTTTTACAGATGGGAACTGGAGGCTTTTGTCCTGTAGTTACCATAGAAGAGGTTGTTGCACAAAAACCCAATCATAATTTGTCAACACGCCAATCTCCTAGGGTAACCTAACATTCTACTCTAGGTAGCCCAACTAAGCCATCTGAAATTATTACTAGCAGTAGTATTATTATTGTGAATGCATTTCAGTAGATTTCAGGGTCTCAGTGATTTCAGTAGTAATTGGTTTCATTTTTTTTTTGTTAGTCATCTTTCAAAATCTTAGCCTTTGGAGTGTTAAAGGTGATAAATCTAGGCAACCTAGAGATTAACTCATCATCTGTGCTTATGAAAGACTTTAACAGTAAGCACTACCATTAGATCCTCTTTTTTGATAACTGATGAAAAACCAAGTCAGTTTCAGGGGAAAAATAGTACATTAGCCTGGCTTTGAAGGTCAGCAGTAGAGGCCTCACTGTAAATGCTATTTTTTTAAACTTTATAAACCAATTACTACGGCAGGATGAAGGAGAATTTTGATTCCCTAATTGGCAGATTGTTTTCAGTTCTTAATTTGTAGTTTCAGTTTTGGAAGATTTCTTTCCAGATTCAGAACTCTGTATGGCAGTAGTCTGACTGAAAGAGCTAGAAGACAATGAGAGAAGAAAGGTGGTCAGCAATGAAAAAGGAGACAGATGTTGAAGCTTTCCCCCCTTGTTTTTGGAGTGAGTGACTATTTTAACCTGTAAATAACACTCTGATTAGTGGTGCCCCATCATGAACTGCAAGTAAAGATAAGATAAGATAAGATATAAAAAGATGACTTCCTCTTTTCAAACCTTTTTCTCCATTTCTCTCCCATATCCTTTGTCAAATCTTTTCTCCCAGGCATGGGTGCAAGTTCTCTTGTCTTCAACTTGAACATTTCCTTTCTTCTAGTAATCAGGACTGTAGATATAGACCCTGTGTGCTCAGCTGAAAATGAAACCTCCTTCTTTTTTATTTCTTTCTTGACAGTGAACCTTCACTGCTTAAATGATCTTGTACTGCAGGTGGCTTAGAAGTATAGGATATCAGTTAGTTTGTCAGCTTTGCAACACATCTGAAGGTCAGGTGCTCCAGGAAGGGTGAACCATAGCACCAGGCCTTGATTATCATGTCTGGGTTCTGCCTCCTTCAGCTTCTGAGACCTGGGAGATCCATTGCAGGTTCTGCTTTCAGGTGAGGAGAAACTCCTGTTTTGACTCTCCATCATAAAAGCGGTAGTGAGTACTGATCCACGTAAAGGTCTGGTCCTCAGCTGGGGAAAACTGGCAGAACTCCAGCAAATTTCTAGAAATAAAAACCTAGAGAAGTCTCTGAAACCACAGCAGTTACTGGGACTTGCACAATATTCTACAGCTTGCAAGAATACAGCAGCATGAAGCTGGGATGACAGTGATGGCTTAATATTTTTTGTAATCTCTTGGTTTTTTGTTTTTTGTTTTTTTTTTTGTGAGAATGAAAATCTTCAGGCAAGAACTTTGCTCCTGTCCTCTTGGTGGTACTGGCTTGGATGGCTTTGTTTTTCGTTGAAAACTGATAGCAGAAGACTATCCAACCTTCAGGAGTGGAGCCATTATATGTGGGGCTGTGCAACAGGAGCCAAAGTTTAAAAATAAAATACCACGCTGCCTTCCTGAGGATCCAGACATAGCAAACACACACGCACAACACATATGCAGGACCTTGGCTGGCCACGGTTGTATCAGTTATAGAGCCCTGAGCAGCAGACAATGAGAACCAAAAAGGGAGTCTTGTTCCTCAAAAAGAAAGAGGAAGAAATATCAGGGCTTCTGTAGCCTCAGATGCCAGTTTCTGGTGTGCATGGGAGGCCCCTCAGCAGCAGCAGCAGCAGGTTGAGGGACAGACAGCTGCCAGTCATTCCTGGTGATGTTTGCTGTAGGCCCTTCCCGGCACTCCCTTCTCTCTCCCTCATTTTCTCTGCCCTACTGAGTAAGGGGTCTGGGCTGAGCAGTCTTTTTTGAGAATGTGCTCCTTTCTTAAGTGAGAAAAGCAGTGGCTTTTACTTCATGCTGAGTGCTGAGTGATGGGGATGCCAGACACCTTCAGAAGAAAGGGAGGACCAACTATTTTGGCTTCAGACCCATATCACTGGCATGTTTATCTGTTGGACTGTAGAAATAGCAGATGATCAGATCATCTTTCTAGAAGACCTGGAGGATGAGAGGCATACAGAGGAGATAGTGGATAGACCAGGAAGAATAATTTGTGACAGAAAAGCAGAAAGGTGCAGTTTAATGCCAGGAACACAGCTTGGAAAGTGAGGCAAATTATCTTAGAAAGGAATGGTCTTTTGAAAGAAAAGGTGACTCTACTCAGACAAACAAGTCTAGGAACCTAGGAGGATACAATTCTTCATTAATTATGAATGTGGAGAGGGATGAAGACAGTGAAAGACTTAACCCTTTTTTGCCTGCTTCCCCAAAGTGCTGATCTCACACCAACTCCCAGGCTCTGCGTGGCAACTGTGAGCTGGGCTGACCAGGGTGGGAAGCCAGAGTTCCTCCAGGGTGTGAAGCAGCAGGGGTTGTCCTTCTCTGGGGTGACACTGTCAGAGACTGAGTGCCGCAGGCACCTGTGCACAGCCCGTGTGCCACCTCAGGTGTGCTGGAAGATTGGAGCCCATGCTTTCTACTGCATGGTGTGCCCAGATGTACCTTGCAAATGCAAACTGAGTTTTTTAGCCAGGTGTCTTCCAGCTGCACCAAGAATCTTTGTGTATCTCAGTTGACAGCTACAGGCAGGGAAAATAAACACCCAAAGAAGAGGTGTTTTCCCTCATCTCTGCCCAGGCAAAGTAGCAGTCACAGCTGCCCATGACACACTTGGCTTTTGGCAGAGCTCAGGCTGGTTCTGCTCTGCAGACACAGGATGAAGCATGCTCAGTGTGCTTCCTTCAGCAGGAATGCCAGCAGTATCTTGGATTACTACAGAGGCTGCTCTGTGCCTGTAAGCTCCTTTTGCAGAGTTTGGGTTCACATTAAACAGGATCAGGAGTCCTTGGTAGGCTGCACATGGCTCTGAGCACAGAGTCTTTTGGAAAGATGTATTTTCTTAGACACCAGACTCTCAGTATGGAACACTTATTTTGTTGAAAAACTACATTTTCAAAAAAACCACAGTACCTTCACATGCTGGCTGAACATAGGCCGAAGGTGATGTGTAGCCTAAAGGTTTTGTAGGATGTGATTCTCTTACAACCTAAGCATTTTTGCAAGAAATCCATAAAATACCTGTATCTTGCTTGTGGTGACGTACAAACAATGAAGGATAGGTGCCAACTGTCAGCATGTGAAAACTAATTGCTTGGTTTGCTGTCATAAATTTTGACAGCCAGGGTGGAGTGGAAGTGTGCACATGCTTTGTGGCTCCAGCTAGCATGAGTGAAAGAGAGGTCTGATTAAATCAAACTTCCTCTTCCATGGTCTTGAATATCTCCTGCTTAAAAAAAGACATTGAAGAAGACCCAGAGAGTTCCTCTTGCAGATATCCTTTATAAAGGAGACTCTCTTTGATGACTGCTAGTAAGTATTGATGGAGTTTTGTCCAGATATTTGCTAGAACAGAATTAATATTATTTTGCTGATTATTTAGAAGAGTTTGGGAATAGAGTAGAAAGGCTCAGCAGTTTGGGCAAAGTCCTATTAAAACAAAAGCCTATCAGCTCACTGAGAATTTCAGTTTTTTCTAGATGCCAGCCCTGAAAACCAAATATCCTTCCTCACCCTCAAATAAAGCCCTCCTGAAAAAACAGGCCAGTGTTTTTTCCAAGTCCCTCCTCCACTGCAATGTCAAGTATTATGAGGGTTAGACCATGTTCACCAGCCCCGAACTTTGTCTCCACTGGTATTCTTCTCTGCAGCTCTGCAGACATTTTGCCGAGTTGACCTAAATTCTTCAGCAAAAGGCCTGGATTCTGTGCAGAAAGGTGGAAATGGCAACTCCAGTTAGAAAGTAAACACAAAGATAAATAAAGAGCATCAGTTGTACCCTTGTGTGTGGTGTTTTGATTTACCCTTGCTTCTGGAATTTTAACTTCTGCTCTGCTGGGGAGCTTTTTCATTTCTTCCTCTTGTGGGAAGTTAGCACTGGGATTCCAGGGACAGGAAGGTAGCATGGCCTAACAAGCAAGCACTGGAGTCTGGAAAGCCACTTTGTGCTGCTGGCTGTGCCACAGACCAGCTGTGTGACCTGGAGCCAGGCTGCTGCACTTCTTTGTGGTTCTCCACTACCAGGTAAAGGAAGAAGTTTTTTTTGTGGTGCAGACTCACTCAACTCGCTTTTCACACAGACAGAGCCCACCAACAAGTGTGGCCTGAACTGCATGAGTCAAAGAAATAGGTTGTGGTTGGATGGAATAGACTGTCAGTATTGCTGCCTGAAATACTTAAATCTGCCTTTTTGTTTCTTATGTGCAGTTTAAAATTGTGAGCCCTCAGATTTCGTTTTGAATTTAAAGCCATTTGAAAAACAGGGGGATACTTCAGTCTTTGCTCTGTCTGGCAGCAAGTGACTTCTGCTGACTTTAATGACTTGTCTGTGATAAATGAATGGAAACCTGAAACATATGATCCTGTCTTTTGTCATGCTCCAGTGTTCCATAAACAGCAGAAGGGAAAATGAAATCTGCGCAGAACTGATTGTACACTTCTCCCATAGACACATTGTCAATGAGGTCATAAATTAATGTGGAACTTTGACTCTGCGTGCATTCCTGCAAACAAGAACCCACGCCTGAATGAATGCTTGTTGCTAGAAATGAATAAAAAAAAAGGCGCAAATGCCTTTTATTCAAATGACTTTTAAAACGGAAAAAAGTCCAGCGTGGACTGCAAACCGCATTACATTCTTTTTTCTCTTCCTTAGTGTTCAAGGATGTTGGCTAAAAACAAATCAAATGTCTCGGAATACCCTTTCTATGAATTCTGGTGTCATCAGGTTCATGTATGGCTCTTTTGGGATGAAAGGAACGGGGAGGAGATCCACCTGACTGACTGGCAAGTGGTGTTGCTGAAAGCTGTGTCTGAAGAGCTGTTCACTTAGCTGGACTCCTAATGAAATGAGAATGTGCTGTTTATATATGTGATTGTCCTTGTCTCCTCTCCATTTGTAAATGAAAATATGTACCCTGTCCCTTTCAACCACCATAAAACTTTTTTTTTTTTAAACAGTTAAGTTTAACATATGTCTTTATACTTTAGGTTTTGTTTTCTGGTTTTTTTTGGCTTGTTTGTTTTTGTTTCTTGCTTGCTTGTTTCCATCTTTATTCCTTCAATAAGAAGAAAATAGAATTCTTTATGTGGTTCTGCTTTGAACTTAATCCTGCTTTATTTTAAAAGTTCCTTGAGCTGGAGGATTCAATGGCATTCGATCTTCTGGAAGTACTTATATGTACGTCTTGGAAAAGCAGTAAGTTGGGAAGGTTTTAAGTGCCTTCCCTTTAAGTCAAACCTTGGTTCCTTTTTTTTAAGTGGCTCTACAATAATCAGTAAAGATAATAGGAATTATGTACCCCTTTGCTTTGGAACTGGGAATGCAGTAGAGGTGTCTTTGCCATTATCATAGGTGAATTTACTTTCTCTTTGTTGAAATCACTGGGAGCCAGTGCTTTCAGAACATTACTTCTGAACTTTCCAGATTAAAAGGCAAGCTGTATTGCATAATTTTGTTTGTATCTCATCAGGTTGAAGGTTCTGCTTGGTTTACAGATGGATTTTACACCACCATAGGACTTGAATCTTCTGAGTTTCTTTTGCATATTTGTAAACCTTTTTTTTTTCTTTTCCATCTTTATTAGCTTAAAATATCTTAGCCGCTTCTATCCACTCTTGCATGCAGAGTAAATGTCAAGGTTTTCCAAGCCATGGAGTTATTTAGACAGAGGCACTGCAGTTCCAAACAGCCTTTTTTGGTCCCAAAGCACGTCTGGCTCTGGGTACAGCCTCACCTGTGTGCCTGCTCACACACATGGCTGGGTGTGATGTGCAGGATGAACCTGAGGATCTGCTCCACACTCACACAGGCAGACACTGGGTTGTGTTTCTCTGTTCTGGCCGTGGAGCTGCTGGCAGCCCAGATGATCTGTCTGCTTCATTCCAGAGAGGGAATATTCCTGGAGCAGCTTCTCCCTCAGGTGCTCTCTAAAGCGAGTGTGCTGGTGGGGGGAGAGGAGAACTGACCTGCTGCCCACCCTGCTTCTCTGAAGCCAAGTGTGGGTGGCCTTCTAGTTGTTGCCAAAAGCAGAATACTTGTCCTGAAGAGCCACTGTCCCACCAATTTTCAATAATGTAACTGCATTTGCAACAAAATAAGGGTTTTTCTGAGGACAGGTCCTATTAGAAGACCATTTATTGGCTGTTTATTTAATGCTTCTCCTGAGGCTTCTCTTTATTGCTTATTATGCACCAAACCAAAATCCTGACAAAGCCTGAGCTGCCACTGGGCTGCCTTTTCTTGAATTTGTCTAAGAATCTTGATGGGGTTTTAAGTGCATTTTGTTTTTTCCTAATTGGAAAAGGTCCAAATTTTTACTAGGGACATACATTAAGTGCTTTCTAAAAAGTCCTGACACCTTGAATTTACCCAAGAATTCTCTTAGGCCAGGAAAACTCAAAATCTCTTCCAGTCTCTTCTTGCCTGTTACAAAAATAAAATACTTGAGTGCAGATTCCAGGTTACTCAGTTGTTGTTGGGTGGGTTTGTTAGGTTTTTTTTTTATCCCAAGAGATACTTTTTATGTTGATAAACTAGTCTTGAATTGAACTTTCCTTGTGGCAAGAGACCTTGGGGGCTATATATGTAGTTTGGCAATTGTTTACATATTCTGGAGCCAAGTTTTGGCAGCCACTTTCTCTTTTATCAGATTTCATCCCCCGTATCTTTAAGGTTAATTGAGAATGGCTCTTCAAGACGAGTCATCTTTATGACGGGGACTGACGATTTTGTTCTAAAATTGGATTTTGTTACCTTCCTAGATGAATTTAAATGCCTGAAGACAATGCTGAGTTTAAGTCGTTAAATGCAAAGCATTTGCAACAGCTGAAAAAAAAATAAGGTGTTGTGTAATGGACTTGCAGAAGAGAAAAAAACTCCTAAGAGTTCTGTAATGGCTACATACTTGCACGGATTGTAGCTTTTGAAGGATGCAGTTGCTTATAATCACAGCCCTTATTACAAAGAAAGTCTTAGTTATTTTTTATTTGTTATGATCCATTTCCTGTTTGAGTATTTCTTAGGAGGAAGAAAAAGAAATTGGATCTCAGTGGCTGACCCTCAAACAGCTTATTTAAAGTAAAAAAAGGATTAAAGTAGGGCAGAAGAACTCCATTACGAGCTTCAACCTCTTACCATTTTTGATACAACCAAGTTTTAATAGCAGATTTCTCCTTAATTTGAATGCATCTGCAGTAGTCAGGGGCAAGAGATGTTTATTACTGGAAAGAATTGAAATAAGGTTAACAAGAGGTTGGTTGTGTTATTTGTTTTTCTTTTTGGATGGGAGATTGTTCTTAATTATTACCTGCATAACAAAGTTTGGGTTTTTTTAATATTCAGGGAATAACAGCTTTTTCCTGGTTTTAATCTAATAGTTTCTAATTCCTCTTTGATTAAAACACTTTCTGGCTGGAGAACTTTCATTAACTGTGGTGGATTCACAAATGTTGTGATCCGTAATCCCAGGATCACCCTTTCCCCCCATCGTGAACTGCACTGTAGACACTTGGTATCTTCTAGGGCACATCTGCCATCTATGTATCACATTAATGATTATGATTATGAGCCAGAGTGCTATTTTAAGTATTTTGTAGTTGATTTTTGTATTATTACACAACAACTGCAAAAATTTGATTCCTGGAAGGAGTAAGTGGGTGGAAATGGGGGCTGAAGGGGGGACAAAAAGGAGCAAGTTTCTCATTTGGACCCAGGATATTGCATTCATAGTGCATCTCAACATGTAAGTCGACTCTTATCTACAGCTGAGGTTGTTTGGGACAAAGTATTTTGGGCAATACATTAGCAGCAACTTGTCCTCCTTTTCTGCATCATCCCATCTCATCCATCAGTGGCAGCACCAGCATCTTGCTGCCACTACCACAAAACAGACAGAGGACCTTCACCTTCTCAGGTGGAAAAGATCTCTTGGGAGGGGCTGGCAGGGAAAAAGGTGGCAGCCTAATGGTAATCACTGGTCTGAGATTTGTCAAGTGCTGGAAAAGTGTGTGCTCTTTTACCTGGGGCAGAGATGCTGGCTGCCATACTGCGTGTGAGTCAGTGGGCAAATAAAACTGTGTATTCTGTCTGGTATTATAAATGGGTCAGTGATGGATTTGTATTACCTGAGGAAATGAACTGGCGGACAGAGAAGCTTCTGCTTGCTGCCCTGCAAATGTCAAATATAGCAGAAAGCTTGGGGGAAGGGAAGGGATAGCTGGAGACAAAGGCAGTGTTAAAATAGCTAGGGTGTCAGTGGAGCTCCTCAAACAAACGTGCTTCTGAGGGGTAGGCTGGGAGAGCTGAACAATCTTCAGACTTCGTTAATCAGCATTTTCTTATCCTCCAGCAGGGTTTCAGCAGTGGATCTTGCTTTATAATTGGAGTCATGCACGAGGTGGGTTTTAGTTTGCATGAGGTGATGTGCTGTTGCACTCAGCTTTGCTTGCTGGTACAGAACATGACTTCTGGTGCTTCAGTTTTGTGGGGTTAAAACCATTCCTCTGAATGTCCTTTTCCATCCCCTCCACAAGCTCTCTTGTACTTTTAAAGTACCTCTGGAGCATGTAAGATCTCTGGATGGACTGAGGGAGAGGGCTCCTTACTTCCAAGGGTCCTTACTCAGCTGAGCTCTTATGGGTGATGAAAGACGGGCAGAGGGCTGTGGCTTCCTTGGATCTGATCCAGGCAATGTTCCTTTGGTTCCCAACTGCCCCTGTGAACTTCTCTTAGCGAGTCTTGAATGACCAAACAGGGTAATGGGGTGCCAAATTAGGGAAATGATCCCTGGCTGGAAGATTACTCCTCTCACCAGCCAAGTTCAATCTCTGTCACCACAGCTACATCAGGTCCGGTTCAGTTTCTGCACTTAAAGGAGGAACGTGAGTCCAGGAAAGCAACTTTTCACATCCATCTTTCAAGCTAGTGATACTGTGGCTTTATTTGGCATCACATTTTTTCAGTAGCAGGCCCAAAGCAGAGCTTTGCCCTTTGCATTTGTGGTTTCTGAGTGCTAGTGACTTGATTTTCACCTCTGTGACTACACTGAGTGCCTGTGTGTGTTTTAAACCAGCTGTGTTGGCTGGCCTAATCTCAGATCTTTTAAGATTAAAATTCTGTGGCACCTGAAATAATCCAGCAGTTTCTGTGTTCCCATGGTTTAGCTCTGTCGCCAGTTTATAAAGCTGCATTTAGCCTCTGTAAAAATACCGTGCTTCTTGCAGACTGAGATTTGGTCTTTAAAGTTTGCAGCTCACCAGCCACAGCACTGCCAGTGACCATGGCATGGAGCATGGAGTTCAGGGTGAATGGCAAGATTACTTCTAAAGGCACTAGAGAGTGTTTTAAGGGCATATGGCTAACAGGAGATAATCTCTTTTCTCTTCAGACACGACTTTGTGACTTTGTTCTTTCTGTCCATGGTCCATCAGAGTCTCTGGTGCAAGTTGTCGCATCTGATCTGCTCCTGGCAGGACCCCCTTTAAAACAGCTCTGACTTTTCTTGGCAGGGAAGAGATCTTTGCTGGGGTTGTGCCAAACTGAGGAGCCTGCTCCTCCCCTGCTCCTTCCAGGGTGAGGCTGGTAATGCATCCTTTGTGTAAAAGCTCCTGGAAGGTATTTGCAATGCATGAGAAGGAATTAGGTTGTTTCTGGAGTACCCAGGCACGGTGCTGCCGTGTTCTTCAGCACCACCTACTGACATCTCCCTCTCTCTCTCAACTCCACGCACACCGGGGTTTGCACCTCTTAACTCACAGCAACAGCATTACTTGAGGTGATTAACAATACACTCTTGGCTGGAAATTAGAAACCCCAGACCCAGCGCATTCAGTTCCATTGTGCCATATGGGGAGCACTAATGAGCAGGGTACAAAAGCCAAGCTGCTTGGCTCTGGTGTCTGTTTTCCCCGGCTGGGCCAGCCCACTTGCCCCTTCGACACGTGTGTCTGTGCACAAGAGCGTTGAAGGGCTGGGTTGTGTCAGGGAGGTGGATGACTTGGCTCATGTCCTGTGAGCATTTAGTACAGAAACCAAGTGGCAAAACCACATTTCTATTCTAAAAGTTTTGCCCCATGCTGTTTCATCTCCCTCTTAAACTAGTTTTGTGCAGCAAATTAAGTATCATACTTAATAAGGAAGAAAGTGCTACTCTGACCATCCAGTTGTTCAGATTCTTATATATAATTTTAGTGTCTTTCTGATTTCTGTAGGGATTAATAACTTGCCATGAAAGTAATTCAGAAGATCAGAAGAACTCATCCTAGCCTTGCTTGGAGCAAGAGCATTTAATGTTTGAGAGGCTTTCTCATAAGGGAAGTTCTTTATCCTAAGACTCTGTTGCCTATGCTCTGTATCATGTACTGCCTCACAGCTAAGCCAAAGGAAAGAAAGACAAAAAAAGCCAGAATTGTAATTTGCATGACAGTCTGTCTTTTAATAAGATTGTGGCATTTTATTTGCAATCTGCTTTTATTTCAAAAGTTTGAAGTTTGAAAGTAGCCTTCAGTCATTTGGATGGCCTCCTAATGTATTTTTTTAAACAGAACAGATATATATGTAGACCCCAGGACAGAAAAAAGTAGAAGAAACATTATTTGTGAGAAATGAAGGCGTGATCGGCACGGTAGGTAGCCTGAATCAGTAAAGCCCCAGCAGAAGCAGACAGGTGCCACTGTCTGATTCTCCTTACACACCTTCATCGAAAATCCATGGTGTGCCTTTATCCTGCTAGGGTCTTACAGTGAGATGGCTAATAGGTATTAATACTCCATAATCATGTTTTTCTAGAGTTTTGGATTTTTTGTTTCTTTGTTTTGACTTTTTTCCACCCCCATTTTTTGAGAAGTCATAGTCTTGGGGACCCAGTTGAGTTGATAGCAATGTATGGACTCATTTCATGTCATTTATGTGAGAGGTTCTGTGAATCCTTGTTACTTTCTTGAACTGAAAAAAAAAACCCAGCCATGCTTCTGGCAGCAGTTAGTACCATCTCTTCCATGAGCTTTAAGATTAATGTGGTTTATATTTTTTTTAAAACGTAGAAGATTTTGCAAGGTGTGATAGACTTAGTGTGGTGTCAGGTATGTTAAATGTCTGTATTCAGGAACATAAATAAATATCAACTGTATGGAGATCAACAAAGTTTGCTATCCTATTGTCCATGACAGGGAGATTTCTGAAAAGTCTGGAAGATAATGTACTAAGAATGTGTAGTAGGAATACCTCCTTTCGTGGAATCAGATCTGAAGCCCACTTCAGGTTCAAACACCTTTTCAGGTGGCTGGATAAGGACATTTTTGGAAGAAAATGAGTTTGTGTCTTCTCAGTTTAGATTGTTATTACTACTGATTTGTTATGAATCTCTAATAGTAAAGTTCTTCCTGAAAATACATTAAATTTTGATACATTTTCCCATGTAAGTCAAGGGAAATACTTAGTGGAAGAATGGAATCATAGGTATCAACTAACAAATCTCTTTCACCTTAAGTGTTGAGTTTCAGAATGGAACAAACAACCCCAAACTGGATGTATGGAGATACTGATAATTAAAGCTGTAACAGGTGATAAAATTTTATCATTAATTCCTTTACAAGAAAATATGAACCACAAAGGATGTATATTGCAGAGTTGCAACCCAATTCATGGAGTTCCATCAAAATCCAGTTCTATGAAATTGAAAAGAAAAAAAAAAGTGGAAAAAGAAATGGTCTTTCAGTTTAGTTTATGTTGCTACCAGCTCAGAGAAGTAACTCCAAAGACAGTCCTCAGAGGACCAAGAATTCCAATAGCTTGACTGGAATTCAGTCATTGAAAAAGACCCATGAGTTGAGTAAGTTTGCCTGACTGCAGTTGAGAGCTGAATTTATTTTCTGAATTCTTAATTAATTATGGGGTTTCCTTTCATAAATGAAAGATGAGGCTGGCTTCCTCCAGTTCGAATAGCCTTCTGGTTTCCAGTTTCTCAATGTGTAAGTTTTTGCATTACTCCTATAATTGTATTTGTTCAGTCCTCGTTTTCTCTGTTGTGATCTTACATTATAAAAAGTGTTGAAGAAAAAAAAAAATCAGGGGGGAAAAAAGAAAGTCCCAAATCCAAAGACATCAGAGCAGCAGCTCCACTGTACATGGGCTGAACCTGGCCAGGAGCCCAGGCAGCAGGGCTGAGTTGGAATGTTCTCAGCACAGCTGTAGGCACTGGTATAAAACCCAGCCTTCTCCAGCAAGGAAAAATGCCTGAGGTGTTACTCATGGGAGTTTTGAGAACTTGTCTTATCAAGCAATTACTTGCCAGCAAATTGCAGTTCCATGGTGTTTGGTAGTTAATTTCTGGAAGGGTGCAGAAGGCTGGAAAAACCTCGAGGACCATCTAGTCTAACCATCAACCAGCACTGCCCATGTTCACCCACTAAACCGTGCCCCCAAGGTACCCATCCACACATCTTTTAAATACCTCCAGGGAGGGTGACTCAACCATTTCCCTGGTCCCTGCAAGGGGGAAGAAATTTTCTCTTCAGTTCCACCTTCTCACTGAGTAAAATGAAAGCTGTGTGTGCAATCTGGGTTGTGTGATGTAGGGATGAAGATGCCCCAGATCCTCTGACCAGAGGAAGGGCTGGAGAGCTGGAGATGCCTTTGTTTCACATGCAGTGTTACTAATGCTGAGCTGGAAGCTCACAGAGTGTTGTGTGGTCTGACTGACCTTTTTAGTTGTGGTTGTGCGTGTGCATATTCTTAACTTGTAGAAGCTCTGCTGACTCCATCTCAAAATATAACAGATGGGTAGTCAAACCACAGAAGCTCAATTCTGAGGTCAGTGCCTTGGGCTTCACAATTAATTTTATATTTTGAAGCTTTAAAACCAAACTTAAACATAATGATTTGTACTACTTTGGCTGCTGCCAAATTCTGTAATTACTGTTGTTCAACAAGCACAATTATCTTTTGTTTTGGATTTTTAAAAACCTCGAAATCTAATGCAACTGTGTCTCAGATGTTCTCAGGCATTTATGAGTGTAGAGAAGGATGCTGAAGACAATTTGAGACCACCTTTTGTCTTTAAAATGGTGGCTTTGAGAATCTCTTTTGCCCAATGTTTTGAAAGCTTTTTGCTCATAAGAAAAATGAGAATACCTCCATATTTAAGCATTAAGGCCATGTATTTAAGAAGAGGTTGTAAATGCAAATTAGCCAGACAATGGCATTTTAATAATGTTTCGTGAGGTTAGCATTGCATTAGTAAAAGTATTTTAGAAATCACATATTATTTATAGGCAATGTGGTCTCAAGAGATTGCTTGTGAATATGTTCAAAGGCTTGTGGGATTTATGGATTCATTTAATGGTGGTTTTGTTTGGTTGCTTCGGGTTTTTCTTCCCACACTTCTGCTGTTGAGTTAGTAGATCTGGTAACTCCTGTCTCACTCCACCTCCATTCCCCTCTAAATTTTCTTACTGAAAATGTAAATGGTTATGGAATGTGTTCCCTTAGCTGACCATGATGGAGATGGGAGAACCTTGCTTTGTCTCCTTGGCTTGGAATGTGTCTTGCCAGTGTTTTACCATTGACACCTGAAAACGCTCTTTGCTGGTTGGTAGGTGGGTCTCTCCCGGTGTCACGTCCCATGCGGACAAAAAAGGAAGAAAGATGCACATTGTGTTACAGTTTCTTTTGATATATGAGCTCCAACTGGAAGTTTCTGTTTTTAGCCCTCGTGCAATGACAGGATTTTAAAGAAGAACATGGAAATGGTAGAGCAGAATTCCTTACAGAATGCTTCATCCCACTGTCAGGGTGATGCATGGTGAAAACATCACATTGAAGTCCACTCAGCTGTACCTGATGTTTGTTCCTCACAGGAAGCAGTAAGATTAACCTCTTCTCGGACTTTGTGCTGCCTTTATGGGGCAGACCTTGCTGAGATTCAAGCTGGAACCCGTTAGAGAGTCTCCACCAGTTTTGTAATCACCAGCTATTAATGATACCTCTCAACACAAAGGTTGGTTTAAGCTCGTGTAGACAGCAGCATCCTTAAGGATGCATTCTCCAAGCAGCAGCCTGTGCTGGAGATGAACATGGTGGTGGTTTTCACCTCTTGAAGCTGCCAGGATTGTCTTTTTTTCATATTCTCAGCGTTGGTCTCCCTTCTGGTTTTCTATTTCGTAAGCTGACCTGAAGTTTTCCAAAAGAGACAGAGCTGAGAGCGTTTTGCGGTGATGTTTCTAAAGGGTCTGAAGTTTTCGGGGGTCTGAGAAGGAGGAGGGCTGTGGGAAGGGGGGGGAAGAGTGAGGTTTTTTTGTGTGCGCGTTGTTTTTCATCTCTTCCACACAATGGAGCTTTCAGAGAACCTCTCTTAAAAGGCACAGCTACAGCCTTTGTGTGAAGGGTGTGTCTGCTGGCAGGGTTTGCTGATGCAGACAGGCTGGCTGGTGATTAACAAAGGTCATTAGACTTTGGAATCTGGCAGGGGAGTGGGGTGGTGTGTCTTCTGCGCCAAGCAGGAGAGCTCCCCAGGGACAGGCCCGGCTGGAGGCTCCCCGCCTGCTGTCCCCCCTCACTCCCCCGCGCCTCCTCCTCCTCCTCCTGCTCCTGGGAGGCTCAGCGGTGTATCGCCTCTGCATGTAGGACAGCTTGGACCAGTGTCCTGATGCTGTGAATGCAGCGTTTGTGGAGCGAACCGTCACGTTTTGTCATCCATGGGACAGGGGAACCCAACCCTGAGGAGATGGTTTGGGGAAACCCAAGCCTCTGGTGAAGGAGAGAAGGTGCAGCTTTGAGGAGGGCAGGGGGAGAGCAGCGACACAATTTGGAAGGCAAGCCATGCAGGAGAAAGGGAGATGTGTTCTGGGGGATGGTGATTTTTAAAGCATCACCTAAGGAGGAGGAGTTAAAAAAGGGAAAAAAAAAAAAAAAGGAGAAAAAAAAAAAGGCTGGTGTGCTTGAGCTGAAGCTAAGTGAGGCCATGTTGTGCACAGGCAAGAAGCTCTGAGGCTCTGAGTGCAGGAGTTGTCTGAGCTAAAATGGCTGCTCCCAAAGCTCAGAGGACTAGGGCAGCTTAGTGAGTCTTAAAGCTTCAGTGACGCAGGGGCTCATATCTCTTGAAAGTGTGATAAACACATTCAGCAGAGCTGTGGCTTGTTTGGCTGAGATGAAAGGACTAAGCTTGGGGGATGGGTAGTGAAAACTGGATGATCTGCTTTTCTGTGAAGTGCTCTAAATGCAGGAGTCGTCTGCTCCATGGAAAAATTTGTTTTCAGGTCTAATGGACTGTGCTAAAGGAGACGTGGGGTGGGGCTTCACTGACTGCTGTAATTTGATCCAGAGCAGATAGCAACCTCTTCCACACAATTTGGTCTGGTGCTTGCACATAAAGGCTTGAGTATCTCGATTATTGTAACTTTGTTAGCTGAAAAGAAGCTGGTGCAGCGTTCATTTTCTTTATTGGTGGTGAGAAGGAGTGGGGGGAGAGAAAGCAGACGGTGCAGCCTGCAAAGTAATGCAGGTAAATATGTGGAGAGCCTCTGTGCTCAGACTGTCCGGAATTTGACTTGCTAGAAGTTTATTTTAGCAGGCTATCAGAAGAAGCATTCTTTCATCTAAAATCCTGGTGCAGTACCCTCTGTTGTTTCTGTGCCTTAGTGTTTTGGAGCTTTCTCCTCACTTGGTAGGTTGCTTCCTTCATACTCCACATACAACAGATGCAAGGAATTTAAATTGCTTTGGGCTGCTGTTGTGTCTTGGGCTGCTGAAATGCTCGATTTGTCATCCTTTTCCGGCACATGCATAGAAGCCTAGAGAGGCAATTGCTGTATTAGCACAGGAAGGTAGCTCTTGTGTCTAAGCACTGCACAGGGTAGGAGGGTCTAAGTCTTTTGTTTGGCTTGTGCTTTGTGTCTCCTGTCCTTCATGGCAGTGCAGCCCTCTGTTGCAGGATTAATTGTCACGAGCTGAACCACCATCCTTCACTGTATTTTATGTTGCTTTATACTTGAAGGTATGCAGGGTTTTTGGATAAATCAAGGAAGTCATAATGGCTCTTGAGTCTTTGTAACTCATGTTTCCATTGTACTTTTTCGGTATGGTTATTCCCGTTGCTGTCCTTTTCTTCCTCTGGCTGTCTCCATCTCACAGACTGCTAAGGCACAAAGGTCTTGTCCCTAGAATAGACTGAAATGAAACTGTAAACATTTTAACAAGAGTGGAGGTACCCTTAAAAGCTTGGTGGAAGTACAGCAGAGGAAAGTATTCTGCCTTGGGTTGGTGTCACTGCATCTAACCTTGCTGTTAGGTCTAGGTTTTCCACCAATATCAGGACTGATAGGATGCTGTGAAGGAAGGCAGATTTCTCCCTGTGAAAGCTTTTGATGTATGGTAGTGAATGATGCAGGAGTCGTCAACTTCCCGGAAGGTTAGGGTGTGTCTCCTGAAGGCAGAAGCTCCTGTCTTCTGTTGGTAAATTCCAGTGCATGACAGGGAGTGATGTGCCATTTCTCTTCACATGGGCTGTGGTCTTTGAACAGGACCAAGTTCTGAATAACAGCCCTATGTAATGGAAAAGCCAAGAGGACAGAGTCCACTGGATCAGTAGTCACTTGTCAGAGATTCGACTGTTCGTGGAGTTGAGTCAGCAGCTTGTGAGCTACCAGATAGGACTTCTTGTGGATCTGAGTAGACGCTTCTTAATAGGTTAAGGAAAGGTTGAGTTTCACGCTGCTGTGTTTGTGGAATCTCTGCAAATGACTGAGTCATCAGAAGCTTGGTGTTACCTTGGTGTTTCCAGGATTTGTTCCAAAAGCACTGCTGTAAACTCATATCTTTCTTCTTGTTTCCTTCCCCTGTGTTTCTTGCAGATTTTTCTAATGTAAAAGATCATCCTGAACCATGGAGGTCCTGCAGTGTGATGGCTGCGATTTTCGAGCTCCATCTTACGAAGACCTAAAAGCTCACATTCAGGATGTTCACACTGCTTTTCTGCAGCCAACTGATGTCTCTGAGGAGAGTCCTACCCAGCCAAGGTCTGGTTCCCTCAATGCTAGCAACCAGACCGAGGTTGAATTTTCTTCTGTAAAGGATGAATTCGCAATTGCAGATGACATAGCAGGTAAATCTCAACTCCAAGACTGGTCTCAACTCTGAGATCTGAGCTCTTACCCCCTATTTTACATTTGTCTTATTTCAATATGTTTTCGTTTCTGCCTTTAATGTGGTTTAAAAATTTGCATTATGTCAGCAAAGCAGGTATCTAGCATCAGCCATACTGGTTCTGACCATGGCTTTTTTTTTTTCCCCCCTGCAAATGTAAGCATGGAAGATGGTTTTATTTCCCAGCTTCTTTTCATGGGGTTCTGCATACTGATTTTTCATTTTCAGCTTCTCATGGTTGTTCTTCACTACCATGAATCTCCTCAAAATTTTCAACTTTTGTTAGTGTACTAGTTTTATTTTTTCCCCCAAGAAGGTAGTTTTGGTAATTATCCACCCAAAACTGTACACCACAGTCATTTATATGTAGACATGCACAGTGGTCACTTTTCTGACCATTGCCAGGTCTGTAGATATTACCATAAGTAAGTGAGGGAATCCTGGAGTGGTTATTGTCAGTTCAGGATGTGGTTACATTCTTAAGCATACCGGGTGGGTGGAGGAAAAGCCTTTTTATTTTATTTTATTTATTTACATATACACCTTAATTCTCATTTTAGGGCAAAATGCAACAAGTCAGATGGGGACTGGAAGTTACTATAGCCAGAGCCAGACTTTCTATGGGCAGCATATGGCTCCAAATCCTAAACCAACCAGCAAGTTTTTCCAGTGCAAGTTCTGTGTGCGTTACTTCCGTTCCAAAAACCTCCTCATAGAGCACACACGGAAGGTTCATGGAGCACAGGCTGGGGGGAGCTCAGTGGGGCCACCAGCTTCTAGTTCCCTAAATTACAACATCATGATGCATGAAGGGTTTGGTAAAGTTTTCAGTTGCCAGTTCTGCACCTACAAGTCACCCAGGCGTGCAAGGATTATTAAGCACCAGAAAATGTATCACAAAAACAACCTGAAAGAGAGTTCAGCTCCTTCTTCTGCTGCTGCTGCTGCTGCTGCTGTGTCTGAATCATCGTCTGCTTCTGTGCCAGTGCAGGAACCCTGCAAGGAGCTGCCGGCAGAGGTGGTGGAGCGGAGCATTTTGGAGTCGATGGTCAAGCCCCTGACCAAGTCTAGGGGCAACTTTTGCTGTGAGTGGTGCAGCTACCAGACACCTCGGAGGGAGCGCTGGTGTGACCACATGATGAAGAAGCACCGCAGCATGGTGAAAATACTGTCGAGCCTGAGGCAGCAGCAGGATGGAACCAGTGCACCCGAGCTGCAGAGTAAGAGTGCCCAGAGTGCCTCTCCAAACTCGAATTACATCTCCATGAACACAACAGGACGTGAGATGTCGAATGCTAATGTCTCAAACTTCAGGGGATCAATGGGCAATTCTCTTATCAGGCCCAACTCTTCTACATCTTCAAAGTTTTCTTCTGTGTCTTACCCTCAAATAAAGCCTAAGTCACCTCACAACTCGGGCATGGTTAATTTGTCTGACAGATCCCGCTATGGAATTGCTGATATGACGAATTCTTCTGCTGACCTGGAAACAAGCAGTATGCTAAATGACTCCAGCTCAGATGAAGAGCTAAATGAAATGGACAGCGAGAATGGCTTAAACTCCATGGATCACCAGACCTCAGGAATGTCTGCAGAGCAGCTGATGGGATCTGATGGCAACAAACTATTGGAAACAAAGGGAATTCCCTTTAGAAGATACATGAACAGGTTCCAGTGTCCTTTCTGCCCTTTCCTGACGATGCACCGCCGAAGTATTTCCCGTCACATTGAGAACATCCACCTGTCTGGGAAGACGGCGGTGTACAAGTGTGATGAGTGCCCTTTCACCTGCAAGAGCTCACTGAAGCTCGGTGCCCACAAGCAGTGTCACACAGGAACAACATCTGACTGGGACACCATGAACTCCCAGGCTGAGAGCATTGCCTCGTCCCTGAACGACAGCACAGTGTCTTTTGAGAGTGGGAATATCAACGGCAGGAAGTCAGCTGGGATGATGGAACCCGTGCAGCCACAGCCTCAGCCTCAGCCGCAGCCGCAGCAGCCGCAGCAGCAATCACCCCAGCCCCATTCACAGCATCCATACAAATGCACGTTGTGCAACTATTCCACCACCACTTTGAAAGGCCTCAGAGTTCATCAGCAGCACAAGCATTCGTTCTGTGACAACTTGCCAAAATACGATGGGCCGCCATCGAACGCACCACAGGAGAGCGAGGCAGATGCTCACCCCTCTGCCAGCACGGTGAAGAAGAGCCAGACCTCCATCCTTGGGCTCTCATCTAAAAATAACTTTGTTGCAAAAGCTCCTAGGAAGGTCTCAAATGACTTCCCCTTAGATCTCTCTCCCGTGAAAAAGAGAACTAGAATCGATGAAATAGCGAGCAACCTGCAGAGCAAGATCAGCCAAAACAAACAGCAGGAGGATGCTGTGATTAATGTGGAGGATGATGAGGAAGAGGAGGAGGACAATGAGGTGGAGATAGAGGTGGAGTTAGACAGAGAAGAAGAGCAAACAGAACCAATGATAGAGGTTTCCAGTTCTTACGCACCCCAGCAAATGTGGGGCAGAGAGGCTAATGATTCCCAGAAGGAGGCAAGCTTCAGGAGCATGCAGCATGACTACAATTCCACCAACGGGGCAGAGATTGAGCTTACTTTGTCCGAGGATGAGGAGGACTATTACTCTGCTGTCAGCATGAAGGACCATCAGAGCCCTAATGCCTCTGTTCTGGGGAGCCAGTCCAACATGTACGGTACCGACCAGAACAATGAGAATTCGGAGTTCAGTGACTCTGGCAGGCTTTACTATTGTAAACACTGTGATTTCAGCAACAAATCTGCCAGGAGTGTTAGCACCCACTACCAGCGTATGCATCCCTACATAAAATTCAGCTTCAGGTACATCCTGGATCCCAATGATCACAGTGCAGTGTACCGCTGTCTTGAGTGCTACATTGACTACACAAACTTTGAAGACCTGCAGCAGCATTATGGAGAGCATCATCCTGAAGCTATGAATGTACTGAACTTTGATCATTCTGATCTGATCTACCGCTGCCGCTTCTGCTCTTACACAAGCCCAAATGTTAGAAGCCTGATGCCACATTACCAAAGAATGCATCCCACAGTGAAAATTAACAATGCAATGATATTTTCAAGCTATGTTGTTGAGCAGCAAGAAGGGCTGAACACGGAGTCTCAGACACTGAGAGAGATCTTGAATTCTGCTCCAAAAACTATGGCAACCTCCACCCCCGTGGCTCGCGGGGCTGGTGTGCCAGCTGGTTTTAACAAAAGTGCCACCAAGAGCTTCAGTCCTGAATGTGAAAATCAGAAGGAACCTTCAGTCAACACTGTGGTTGTTTATGACTGTGATGTGTGTTCATTTGCAAGCCCTAACATGCACTCAGTTTTGGTGCACTACCAGAAAAAGCACCCCGAAGAGAAAGCCTCATATTTCAGAATCCAGAAGACCATGCGTGTAGTCTCTGTCGACAGGGGCTCTGCCCTCGCTCAAATGTCTTTTGAGCTGGGGGCTCCCATCTCCCCAAAACTGTCCAACTTGGCTTCTCAGCCTCCACCTCCCCCACCACCACCCCCAGACCTCTCTACTGAGCTCTACTACTGCAAACACTGTTCCTACAGCAACCGCTCTGTGGTGGGGGTGCTTGTCCACTACCAGAAGAGGCACCCAGAGATCAAGGTCACAGCCAAGTACATCAGGCAGGCCCCCCCGACCGCAGCCATGATGCGGGCAGGGGAGCTGCCACCTGGCATGCAGAGGCCACCGGTGTCCATGCAGCAGCTGGGCCGCGGCGGATCCGAGACCTCCGTGAACCCTCCCGAGAACGAAATGTTCTTCTGCCAGCACTGTGATTACGGGAACCGGACTGTGAAGGGCGTGCTCATCCACTATCAGAAGAAGCATCGCGACTTCAAAGCCAACGCGGATGTGATCCGGCAACACACGGCCACCATCAGGAGCCTTTGTGACCGCAGCCAGAAGAAGTCAGCTGGCAGCCTGCCTGCCCACACGTCCGGCACCGAGCGGGACAAGTCCAAGCTGAGAGCCCTCAAGTGCAGGCAGTGCAGCTACACGTCCCCGTACTTCTATGCATTGAGGAAGCATATTAAGAAAGACCACCCGAATCTGAAGGCCACGGTCACATCCATACTGAGGTGGGCGTTTCTGGATGGCTTGATAGAAGCTGGTTATCACTGTGAATGGTGCATTTATTCACACACTGAGCCAAGTGGCTTGCTTGTGCATTACCAAAGGAGACATCCCGAGCATTATGTTGATTATACCTACATGGCAACCAAACTCTGGGCAGGTCCTGATCCTTCCCCTCCTGCCCTAGTGATGCCAACAGAGATGAAGACCTATAAATGCAGAGACTGCATTTTTGAAGCATCTTCTATTTGGGATATTACTAATCACTACCAAGCATTTCACCCTTGGGCCATGAATGGAGATGAGTCTGTGTTGCTAGATATCATTAAGGAGAAAGATTCTGTGGAGAAAACCATGCCACAGCCTGATGAAGGTGGGGTCAGAATGGATTCTGAAGACCAGATGGCAACATCACAGATGGATCAGGATGCCGAGTGTGCAGAGGATCCCAGCCTTTCCCATGAAAAAACTGTCCAGCTGGCTTCTGCAAATCCTGCCATCTCCTCCACTCCGTATCAGTGCACAGTGTGCCAGTCTGAGTACAACAACCTGCATGGCCTCCTGACACATTATGGCAAAAAGCATCCTGGCATGAAAGTGAAAGCAGCAGACTTTGCTCAGGACATAGACATTAACCCAGGGGCTGTCTATAAGTGCAGACACTGCCCATACATTAACACACGTATTCATGGCGTCCTCACACACTACCAGAAGCGGCACCCATCAGTAAAAGTCACTGCTGAAGACTTCGTGCATGACGTGGAGCAGTCGACTGATATTGCTCAGAACGATGTGGAAGAGACAAGCAGGATTTTCAAGCAAGGCTATGGTGCTTACCGGTGCAAACTCTGCCCTTACACCCACGGAACCCTTGAGAAGCTGAAAATCCACTACGAGAAGTACCACAATCAACCTGAATTTGATGTTTTTGCCCAGTCGCCACCAAAGGTGTCTGCCTCAGTGGAGCCAGACATGGTGACTGAAATCAAGGCCTCCCCAGAAATTGCTGCTGAGGATGTTGGAGAGGTCTCCATGCCAGCGCCTCATTTCTCCAGTTCTCACTTAGTGTCTCACACAGTTTTCCGGTGTCAGCTCTGCAAATATTTCTGCTCCACCCGGAAGGGGATAGCCAGGCACTACCGCATCAAACATAACAATGTCCGGGCACAGCCAGAGGGCAAGAACAACCTCTTCAAGTGTGCTCTATGTTCCTACACCAACCCCATCCGCAAAGGGCTTGCAGCACACTACCAGAAAAGACATGACATTGATGCTTACTACACTCACTGCCTGGCAGCCTCCAGGACGGTAAGCGACAAACCCAATAAAGTGATCATTCCATCTCCTCCCAAGGATGACACTCCTCAGCTAAGTGAGGAGCTGAGGAGGGCTGTAGAGAAGAAGAAGTGCTCGCTCTGCTCCTTCCAGTCCTTCAGCAAGAAGGGCATTGTTTCCCACTACATGAAGCGTCACCCTGGTGTCTTCCCTAAGAAGCAGCATGCCAGCAAGCTGGGGGGATACTTCACTGCCGTGTACGCTGATGAGCATGAAAAACCAGCTCCAGCCGAGGAGAGGAACGACTTCGAAAAGCCTGAGGTGGAGGCTGAGGCTCAGGAAATCGAGTGGCTTCCCTTCAGGTGCATTAAATGTTTCAAGCTGTCCTTCAGCACGGCAGAGCTGCTGTGCATGCATTACACTGACCACCACAGCAAGGATTTGAAGAGGGACTTTTCCATACTTGGAAGCGGCACCCGCTCTCAGAGCCCTGTCTACCAGTGCAAGCACTGTGATACAAAACTGCATAGCACGGCAGAGCTGACTGCACACTTGAATGGTCACAATGAGGAATTCCAGAAGCGTGCCAAACGTCAGGAGAGGAGGAAGCAGCTTTTGAGCAAGCAGAAATATGCAGATGGTGCTTTTGCAGATTTCAAACAAGAGAGGGTAAGGATTTGTGTGTCTGGTCTCTTTCTCTGCCCCCTGCTCCCCGCTGGGGAGCCCACCAATACCCACTTGCATGTTCTCTTTGACAGCCAAATGACCACAGGCTAATGGATGACTCAGAGTGCCAGTGAGTTCCATAAGTCAATTACACATTCTGCTTTAATTCTTCATCCATCCCCACATCTCCCTAGGTTCTGTAGGAAATCTTGTTCCTTCCTACTGCTTCATTCAGTATTTTCTTTATCTTCTTTCCTCCCTCCCATGCTTCTGGAGGGCCATCTGTGTCTGACAGTCGCTTGTTCTTTTGTGGCAAGGCTGCCATGTACTGTGTCGCAGATTCTCTACAAAATGTCCCATCCTCTTCTTCCATGTCCTTCTGAATAACATATCAGTTTGCTTCTCAACCTTCTCTCTCTCAGTCCTTTTTCTCATTGAGCACTCAGTATGAGCATGACATAAACCTGTCTGGTGACAGAAGCTTTGGGCAAGTGCCTTAGAGGACCAAATTGTTGCTCAATTTCTTGCCCGCTTTCCTCCTTCCTTCTGCTTCAGTTTGAGAAATACACTTGCGCAGGAAAAGCTTTGCACAGATGTTGGGGAGGTCATGGGGTCATGGAGGAGAAGGCACAGTTCAGGCTAAAGTGGAATGGTCTTCTAGAGGACCGCTGTTAACCATGAACTGAAGGGTTTTTCTGCACAGATGTCTCGTCCACTTGGTAGGAATTAATGATGTCAACAGGAATTGACCTTGCAGTTCTGCAGAACTGGACATCAAGTATAACGTCAGGTCTGAAGTCTGGTCTGTGCTCCTAAGAACGATGTGACAAAACCTGCTTCATTGATTTGTGCTTGTGTGCTCAAACAGGCTTTTGGACACTTGGAAGACGTTTCAAAACTCAAGGAGAGGAAGGTGGTTGGCTACAAATGCAAATTTTGCGTGGAAGTCCATCCAACACTTCGAGCCATCTGTAATCACCTCCGCAAGCATGTCCAATACGGGAATGTCTCTTCTGTGTCAGCCACAGTAAAGGTAAGACTTCCTTAAAGGTGACTGAAAGTGACTGAAACTACTCGCATTGTGTAAAATAAAGGCCTTGTTGATAACCTGTGGAGGGCTCTTGTGAAGTTGAATGGGTTTTGAACTGGACATTCCGGTTCAGCATGATGTTTTAATCTAACATTAAGTTTCTGAAGTGTGTTTGGTTCATTTCAAGATGTTTTAACTTTTTTTCACTCTTGATCCAGGGGCACGAAGACTCTTTAAATTCTCATTTCTTCTCAGCCACAAAGGAGTTGATGTCGTTGATGACCGAAAGACTTGGTTTATGAGCGGGGAACTTTCTCTCAGCTACTTTCTGGGCTACGTTTCTGCTTAGTTAAGCTCAAAAAGAGCTGTTAATTTTCCTTTTATATATATATATTTTTTAAATTTTTTTTTTTAAGAAGAGGAAGTGTGCACCTTTCCACATTGGAACTTGCATGCTGGCTCCAAACAAAACAGTCAGTGGCCAGCTGAGCCAGCGATCCCCTTCAGGTGATGAGGTGCAAACGTGTTGTTCCTTTCTCCCTGTGGAAAGAGGTGCCTCCTATGACATCTCCAAGGACAGGCGATGTCCCAAAGTCTGATTTCCAGGATATTTATTGGCAGGGGAAGTGAAAGTGCACCAAGGCTGTGGGAACTAGCTCTTGTCAGAGACTCCTGCTGCCTGACTGACAGGGCTTTTTTGGTGACATAATCTGCTTTTTATGGGGAAGCCGTGTCCTCCACAGCCTAACTCGCACCACCTGAGAGAGCTTTCATTGCCCTACCACTGACCTTTCTTTACCTTCTTATCTGGTACTCCTGACAGATTCAGATGCTTCCCTCCTAAGAGTCCTTTCCCTCTTCTCCTCGCTTCTCAAGTCATGCTTATGTAGGGTCAGTGCTTTCTTTTGAGTAAATAGAAATCTTGCATCAGGGAACAAAAGCTGAGAGCCACGGTCTAAAGAATGTGCTCTTACAGGGTATTTAAGTAGCTGCACAAATGCATGTTCTGGTTAGAAAAGAGAAAGGAAAGTTATGAAAGAGAGTTGAAAATAAAAAAGACTTTTTCTGTTTGCTCTATATTTTTGAAGAGGTTTCTAGGGGCTTAGTGTACTGGCTTCTTTCTTTAGAGTTCGACACTGATGGACAAAACCTACTGTGGAGTAGACAACTATATTAGTTTGCAGGGTAGCTACAGTCAGCCAGAGCAAAATAAACTGTCATTTATCTTGATCAAGGAGTGAGATTTTTTTTTTTTGACGTATGCATGCATGTATATAATAGATATAATTATGTTTTTCCCTCCCAAGAATAGATAATTTTTTTATATTTTTCATTTCAGAAAGCCATTGATGTGGAGTTTGTGTAGGGATATATTTAGAGAAATAATGCAGTGGGAAACCTGGACGTTCTGATGAACACAGGGGAAAGACCGAGGGGCAGAAGGGAGAGAGAATTGATGGCTCTGGGGGGGTATGTGTTTTTTAGCAGGAAGCTGAAGATCCTTCAAACACAACTTTGATGGAGGGTTTTGAGGGAGCCAAAGACCCTGGCATTGTGGAATTTACAGAAGCTGAATATGGAGCATCCCTGGAAGATGAAGCCAGGCCTGGGGGCTACCACTGCAGCCAGTGTGACCGGGTTTTGATGTCTATGCAGGGTCTGCGATCCCACGAGAGGAGTCACTTGGCTCTGGCCATGTTTACCCGGGAAGACAAGTACAGCTGCCAGTATTGCTCCTTTGTCTCTGCTTTCAGGCACAAGTAAGTTGTGGCTTTTACTTTTGTTTCCTAAAAATCACCTGCTAGCAGTGCTGTTTTGTGGGCTGACACTGAAGAAGGGCTCGCTCGACTTGATGTTGAGCCACACTTTTCTCGTGGTATTTGCATAGTTCCCACCTACAATATCCTTGGCCATTATGGTTGGCTGTTCATAAGATTTCACCTTTGTATTTTCTTGAATTCATGTCAGCCCTCTTTTTGCACGTAGGGGAGAGGCATGCAGGCCAAAGAATAAGAATTATTTCAGTAGGCAAACAGTGCAGCCCACTACTTTAGGCACCGTTGTCAAATGCATGAGGCTTAACAAACCAAGAAGTATTTTCCTAGTTAATCTTTCATATTTAAGAAACTTCTGCTGCATGTAACTTACCTTGTTTGTAATTACTACAGCTCTTTGTGGGTTGAGTTTTCATTTCTCTTGTTAAAACAGTGCCATAAATTTATCTTAGATCAGATTTTTTTTTCTTAATTATGGCATGCAGTTTCAGTCTACAAATATTTCAAATTCATACCAGTGTGGTATAGGAATGACTCCTTCACCCTGCTTCCTTGTCTGATACATGTTGATCATTAATAGTCACATTTCTTATAATTTGTTTCCCTGAGCTTTGACTTAGTTTTGTTAGTTTTAGAAATTATTTTAATTGTAAAAATGTGTGTCCCCCTCCCCCAAAATGGGGTTTGTGATATATTTTATATTTTGGCATCCTGGACCTGATTCACAGGTCTGTGTTTTCTCTTAATGTCTGGGGAGAGAGCTGCTTATTCACTCTTTTAACAAAAGAAGACAGATCCAGGTACTCATTTGATGTAGGCATTCACAGCACTCTCTCTTAAATTTGGTGATGATGTCACCACTTTGCAATCAAATGCATGTGGAAGAGAAGGCATTTTTTTAGTTCCTTGTGTTAAAAAGGAAGGTTTCTGGTGGTGTCACAGCACTGCAAATTGATGCCACAGTTTGGTCTGCCTTGTTGGGAAGGTCCACGGGCTTGAGCAGCCCAGAGTAGGAAAGGGATTTAGGGGAAGGATGTGTACTGCTTTGGGAAGGCTGACAGTGAGGAGAGCCCCTGCCGGACTTGCTGTTTGCCCAGTAAACTTGCTTCAACAATCAGACTTTTGTTGGGTTTGGTGCCTAGTTACTCTGTTTCCTGCAGAGGATAAGTCATGTCCCAGAAGTTGCAGGATGGGTAAATCAAAAAGTGGTGGATGGCAGGGAAGAGCTCATCACCTAACTTGATAATAGGTGTGGTTTCTGTTGTTGAAGTTGTTTGCTTCTTCTTTTATTTTTGTTTCTGATGCAATTATTCTCCTGGGAGATTAAGTCTGTGAAAGAAACCAAACCAAATGTTTAAACAGCCTGAATCTGAACGAAACTTTAAAACCTCCTTTTGGAAGAGTGCAGCTGGCAAAGTATGTGGTTGTGAATATAGTTTTAATTATTGCCATGTAGAGTACCTTAAGGTATATATTTATAATAGCTTAATATGTATTACATACCTCTTTGGCAGCCTGCTTTAATTGTTAAGTAATCTCATTCCCTGGAGGCTATTTAAAACAAGTTTTGTTCTGTGAAGTACTCACTGCAGGCATTCAAAGCCTTACTCATTTAGGAGAATTTTTCCCCCATTTCTCTAGGAAACCTGTGCATTTTGTCTTGCCAGAATCCCCATCCTGGATTTCTGCTAAAGTTATATTGTATGAAGTGACCCTGAGAGGAGATAAAGTTCATTTTCTATTTTTTTTTTTTTTTTGCTGTTATCAGATGTTTGAATACACAGGCTTCAGTGTTAGCTCTCGTAAACAGGGATTTTCTGGCTCATGCTCTTGTCAGTGTGGGACTAAAGATCACGTGAAATCTTGTGTAGCGTGACAGGGCTGGAGCAACTGCTACTTGAGCTACATGTTGATATTCCATAAAAGAGCAGGACAATTTGGGACAAATAAAAAGAACTATGCCCGAAATACATCCAGAACTAAGTGGGGGATGGAGGGCAGTTTTGGCAAGTTGCAACTCCTGCAGTGTCTCTGCCCTGTTGTTGTTCCATCACCGTGTGTGTGTGTGAGATGACTCAAGCTAAGACGAGATCACAAAGCAGAAATGTGTCCAAAGTAGAGGCTGCACTGGAAATGTTTACAGCTTGGGCTCAGACTACTTGCCTGCCACCCAGAGACAGTGAATTCATGCCTGTCAGCCACAGTGTAGGAACTGCAGAGCTCTGCAGGATTCACTCAGTTAGAATGAATTTGATCTTATGTTAGAAAATGTGGGAAACATCCTTTTTTTCTCCTCCAAACTTTACTGAGCTGCTACAGCAAATTGTGGAGAGAGCAGTGTTTGATCACTTCGCTGTATTCAGGCTGTTGGTACTTCCATTTTCCCTGAAGAAAGTAGAGGCTGGTCTTTGCCACCCCTTCTCCTCCTGCTGAGCTTCATGTAGAATCTCCTACACTGCTGCTTCTGAAACTCTGCTGCCTTTTAATCCTGGAACTCATCAACTGTACCCTGCTGGCACCCTCCCCAGAGCAGGATCTCTAATCTGCTTTTGCTGCAGTAACCAAAAGAAGGCTTCCTCAGTAAAGCTGGTCAACAAAAAAAATATATTTTTTTTTTAATTTTTTTTTAATCCTTGATCAACAGGACAAGAGGGGACATATTTTCACAAAAACGTTTGGCAGGAGAAAAACTGTATAATGATCATTTCATAAGAAAATAATTTCTTGCCTGTTTCATATTTCTTCTTTCTGGGTCATGCATAACTTAGTTTATACTAATCTTGCCCTGTAAGTTTATTTAGGTGGCTTGCTCTCTGTATGAACAGAACTGGTGTCAGCTCTGCTCCTTTCCATCACACTAGGTTTGACTTTGTTGTTTAAGCAGATGTGTTGAGTTTGTTGAAGAGAGAGTATGAGAAAGAATCCTTACTTGTTCTGTTGTTGCTATAAAGTGCTTTGGTTTGCCTCTGAAGGGACGGCTGAAATGGTTGACTCTTTTCTTGTCTCCCTTTCTGTCTCTTTTCAAGCCTGGACCGCCACATGCAGACCCACCATGGACACCACAAGCCGTTCCGCTGCAAACTGTGCCCCTTCAAGTCCTCCTACAACAGCCGCCTGAAAACCCATATCCTCAAGGCTCACGCTGGTAAGTTTTTCCTCTCTGAGTCTTGCAGCCTGGCAGCTGAAATGGCCCGTGTTGTTCTTGTGGCTGATCACAGATGCTGGGTTGAACCACGTGTTTTGTCACCAGAACTGGGTAAGATTTTTTTCCAAAGGCCACAGTCGTGGCTTGCCAGCCAGTGAAACCTGTTGGGATAAGTGGGTGTTTGGGTAATGGGAAGGGCAGGGATTTAAAATGATGGGTACTTCAAGAACTTCTTTCTTCTCTTTTCTTTTATATGAGTGGTATTTTTTTTTCCTTATTTCTGCTTTTCTCCAAGTGGATTTCATCACTTAACACCATAGACTCCATAACAAAATTGGCAGTGAGCTTTGCTCTGCTCTTTGTATTTATGTTTGTGCTTTAGGTGACTCTGGGAAAAAGACTGTGAACTGCACCTTGGTTTTGGTAGAGTCTTATGCTGGTTTTCATGTTATAACCAAACACTGCAAACTTTGGGAGTCAGGTCTGTGTGCAACAGACTGAGAATGTCAGAATTGCATTACCAAACATGGAAATCTGCAAATCTCTGTATTTCAGTATGGAATCCATGCAAGCAAGCAAGCAGACATGCTTCTGAGGAACTGGAACTGGGAAGGTGATGTGTCACACAGAGTAGGTCACCTGAGATTGTTGCACCGTTGATCATTAAAAAATGAGACTCAGGATTTCCTCATCTTTATTCCTCGGCCGTAGACTCTTGGCACCGTCATGCATCCTGAATTGAAAGGTTATCCTTTGGTTTGCAATCCAAACATGCACTCTGATGCAAATAATAGAATAGTGACCAGTCTGAGAACCTGAAAACCAGCCCAGTTGTTAAAAACTTTTGACTAGGAACTCCTTGAACAGGAGTTTCTGACAAAAAGGACTACAAGAATGTTCCTTTTTCTATTTTTTGCTTGCTTAAAGTCATATACTCTGGCTGTGGTGGAGGAGGAAGGTGGAAAAATGGGGGGAAAAGGCATAAGAAATTTCTAGCTGTCTGCTGATTAAAAAAAAAAAAAAAAACTAAAAATTAACTGTTGCCATTGATCCAAAGGCATTTGTCATCTACAGAAGTATAGGAGGGATTGATGGTCTTGTGTACTTTGTTTCCTGTATTTTTTTTGGATTTCACAGAGCTTGTGCCAGTTTCTGTACTTGGATGGATAAAACAGATTAGCTCAACTTTTGCCACCTTCCCATTCTATGGGACCATGGCATTCTGTCCCTTCTAGGAAATCCAACTGTATACAGCAGTTCCAGGTCACAGAATCCCACATCCTGTACGGAGGAGCCATGGTTCTTTATTTTCACCAACCACAAAGTAATGTTTTCTTTATGCTATTACACAGCTGGGCTTCCTGCTTGAACCTGCCAGATTTTTAGACCCAAAGTTGCCGTGCAGCTAATATTTACTTCACACTTCTCTTCCTGTAGTTCATTGATTTATTTATTAGGAATTCATGCTTCTGAACTTGGTTTAGTGGATGGACACCCCTTGAAGGGCCGTGTTTTGCATTGTACAAGAACACAATTTCATGGTTGCCTAGATAGTGCTCGCACAATGACTTGGGTAATAGGGTTTCCAAAGGCTTACAGATGTGTTTCTGCCTCAGTCCCATATCTACCAAATGAATGGTCACGTCACAGAAAAGTTGCTTGTATGTTTTTCAGTCAGACCTTTGCTTTAGTATGTTTTGAGTCAGTCATTCAGAAGTATGTATTACTGAACAAATGTCTGACTTCCTCAGACTCCCCAGTTTTTCAGTAACATGGTGGTTCTCTGAAACTCTCTCATGTTGCCATTTTTTTGTCAATTGTCAATCATCTCATTATCCGTTTATTTAGAATTTAAAACTTCAGTCCTCCCGAATTTTTCCTGAAGTCTCCTGGAGGTCTTATAAAAGTCTGTAAAATCCTGAATCCTGAAGTGTTTTACTCAGTCTGCCTCTCTCCCTCATTTTCTGGGCATGGATCAAAATTCAGTGAACTACAAAATCCGTTCTTGTGTGACAGCTGGTACCAGTGTTTCTGGCATTTGTTTTTCCATCCAGTTGTGCCATCTCCTTTGGCGTGGAGCAGAACAGTTTACAGTTTCTCTAAACGGGCTCTTTGTTGTTTGCATTTGAACTTTTTCACCTGTTGTTTTCTTTTTTGTTTTTTTGGGGGTTTTTTTTGGGGTTGTTTTTTTTTTGCTTGTGTTTTTGAGGGATCCTTGTTACCAATTTCTTAATTAGTAATTACTCTGGAAATGCAGAAATGGGTGACTGCAGGAGAAGAGCATTGGGCCTGTTCAGTTTCTGCGTAATCTGGAACATAATGCTTTGAGTACATATCAAGTGTTGAGACCCACTACATAAATCCTTGCATTTATTTATTTATTTGTATGTGTATTAATGTGATTACTTTGTCAGATGCAAAACTAGCAGTCAAAAAAAGTGCAGAAGACTTCTGTTGAGCCAAACTGTTGCTTTTCCTCTGCAATCAGGCACATCCTTTCATGATTTGATGTCCATTTGAAATGAATAGTGAGCATATTTATTAGTGTGTCTAGGCTGCTTGGTATGTAATCATCCTTTATTTGCTTTAATGTCTTGTGGTGTTTTTAAGTTAATGGTTGGTTGGTGCATGTTGTCATCCAGGAATCTCTTACACTGACAAAGCCATGAAGGTCTCTATCTGTATCCCACTGGTATCTTGTAACCTTGGAATATCTTTTGTCCACAAATTTTTATGTTCCATTGAACAACTCGTTGTGCGTGCTACTCAAGAAATGTTCTACTTCTGTTTGTAAAAAGGAAATATGTGGCTCACACAATGCACAGGTGAGGAATGTCACTTGAAAAAAACACGCAGGACAGTTTTTTGTTTCACCACTTCAGACTCTGAGTGATCTGTTCTTTTTCAGGTGCACCAAAAAAGGGCGTTCTAAGAGCTTGTATTTTGTCCTGACAATTAGTGTGGTTTTTCTGGAAGACAGGGGTGGGAGTTTTGTGGAGGATGGTTGCTAATCCTTTCAGGTGTGCTTACTCTGATTGGCTGCAACACGTGTGTTTTCATATTCTCTTTTGGTTCACTTATTTCTGGTGTGGGAAACCATGCTGCTTGAGAACCTTCTTTGCTGGATTTGTTGAGAGGTGGAAAACATTTTCTGCTTCGTTCATTACCAGAACTCTCGTTCTTCTGTTCCTGTTCATGAATATTTCACTCCTATATTAGTTTTGGCACTTTATGTATGACTCATATGTGGCCAGTGTTACTCTTGTACATGGAAGTGGCACTTCCAAAACAATAACTTGGCACCTGTATATAATATCACATTGTTTGTGTTGGGACAGTTTCACTTTGTGTTCCAATTGCCTCCATGCCTCCATGCAAAACAAATCTTGTATCAAGATTTGTTTCCCTTTGTTTGCTGTCTCTATGGCTTGGAATGTGTTCAGAATTAAATCCACTACTGTGCATTACTTCTGTTCTTTCACTCCTTTTAGTGCTTTTTCATAACACACTTCCACACAGCCTCGTAGGTACACCCTTTGTACTTGGCCTTGCTGTGTTCACAACCTTGACTTGGTTGCCACTTTTGTGAAGATTACTGCTGCCTAATGGCAGGTTTTTCACAAGGAAAACTGTGACCTTTCCCAAATGTAATTACACCACACTGGCGGGGGTTTTTTTAAATTTTTTTTTTCTTTCTTATTTTTCTGTGGAGGGCCCTTTGTTAAAAGTTTTGTAGTGTCCTTCTTGCTTCATTAATAATGACGCTGGATGTGCTGCATGCAGAAACAAGTGACTTCACCATCTCTAGTTGCTGTGCTCCCAAAGAAATTTGGAAGTGCCGTGGTTAAGTGACTCCATTTTCATCCCAGAGTCTGTTTTCTTCCCATACCATGCAACACAGGCATGCTAAGAGTCTGGTCTCTGTTTTTTTGACTTCAGCTGCTGTGCAAGGATCTGCAGTTGTCAGAAAGTGATGCTTTGGTCCAAAGCAGGTGTCTACACCCACAGGCTCCAGACTGCTCCAGCAAGGAGACATGCATAGCTTGTTTTCTTTGGGATCATTCTTTCGCTGAAGAGTCCATGGGAATTTTACTGCCAAGTTCAGTAAGAGAAGTGTGAGGGCCCCATTTTGTTTCTTTTGTGAGCTGATGACTTGCCTGTATTTCGCTCACCCAGGTGAACATGCCTACAAATGTTCCTCCTGCTCATTTTCCACCATGACAATCAGCCAGCTGAAAGAGCACTCCTTGAAAGTGCATGGGAAAGCACTGACACTACCAAGACCCCGCATTGTCAACCTTGCAGCCTCACACGCCCACCACACCTCCAAGAACCACACTCCTGCTGAAGAAGTGGAGGACTCTAATGGTAAGAGGTGCCTCAGAGCAAGAATTTAATTGTCTAAGGTGCCGCTTAATATTTTTATTGCAAACAAAATTGCAGCAGGCAGCTTTGCACCTAAAGCATCTTCATTTGACCATTAAGAGGAAACCCAGAAGTTGCATCAAAACCAAGAGTAAACGTGGTGTTGTAGGAAGTGATCTGCTTGAGGGCCTCACTGGTTCATTCCACATTAATTTGTTCCTTCACTGCACCAGCTGACTTTGGAATATGTCACTGCTGGCTTTGTTAGCAGATATTTACATTGTAGAAGATTTTCATAGTTTCTGTTGATAGCCGGTGGGGAAGGGATCTTCAAATTCCATCCGTGCTGCTGATTTTCCGTTGCATTCGTAGAATCATAGAGTGGTTTGGGTTGGAAGGGGAATGTGAAGATCATCTTGTTTCACCCCTCTCCCACAGGCAGGGACACCTTCCACTATCCCAGGTGTTGCTCCAAGCCCCAATGTCCAGCCTGGCTTTGGACACTTCCAGGGATCCAGGGGCAGCCACAGCTTCTCTGGGCACCCTGTGCCAGGGCCTCCCCACCCTCACAGGGAACAATTTTTTTCCTAATGCCTAATCTTGTTAGTAGGGCACTTCAGTTAAACTACATGATTAAGCTTAAAATGTGAACCTGTAATAGTAGTAAGGGTAGTTATTGTTGTTGTCCTGGCTACAGAGGGCACCAAAAGTACCTTCAGATATTCAGCTGCAGGAAGGAGAACCTGAGCACTGTTTTCATTTCAGTGCTTCCTTTGAAAGCTGTTAATCCCCTTGTGCTGGAGGGCTGGGGAAGAAGACTCTTGGACAGCAGCAGAGGGAGGGGACACTGTTTAAACAGAGAAATAGAAGAGGTGTTGTGTGGTATCACAGCAAGCTTTAAGGCTTTTTAAGTAGTAGCTTATGAGGCATCTTTGGGTGTCACTTCCTACCAGTTAAGAAAAGAGCTCTTCTGTGGAAAAAAGCCAAAACAAAACAGCTTTAATTCCTGGATGAGTTTCATTGACATGGAAGGAGAATGTTTGCAGATGTTCAGAGAACTGGAATGTATGGAAGGAGTGTTAGAAGAGGGGAAAATACTTCTTTTTCCAGAAGCTTGAGTGGTTCTAGCTGCTAAACAGCAAGAATTTTGTTATTTGTTGTTTTGCTTGGAATACTGGTGAACTAAGGATGGGAGGTAATCACTATCAGTAATCATTTTGTAGCATTTTTGGTGTCCTAGCTTCCTTTTCTTTCTCACCAGAAAAAAAAAAAAAACCCACCAAAAAACCAACAACAAAAAAACCCAGAAGTGAAATGAGAAAGAGTGCAAGAAAAAGAAGCTCAGAAAATGGCTGAAAGGAATTGAAAGAAATAAGTAATTAGCATAGAAATACTTTATTGAAGAAAAAAAAAAGACATGCAAAATATTTTTGTGATTTAGCAAGTCACTTTTTGGGTCAGAATCAGAATCTTAACAAAAGATTTTGACCAGCTGCTCCCAGACAACTTTTTGTCAGTGGGTTGTCTGGAAGAGTGAAATTACTGAGTTTTTTTGCTAATGCTTGCTTAAACTAATCCAACAAGCTGAGTACATCTTGAGGTGTGTTCCACTGTTTTTTTTTTTTTACTGCCTTTTAAATAAAATGTTCTGTTACTGACTTAAGAAGTGCAGAATAATTTTCAGTGGCTGTCCTAGCCTTTCCTGTGTGTTAGCAGTCTTTTGCTAGCAGTGGTGTGTGGAGAGATACAGAAGGACAAAACTCAGTTTTGAGAAGGATGGTTCAGTTACTTTTTTTTATTATTATTTTGTTTATTCTGGGACCTCAAACTCATGATTAGTGGAGTTAAAATTCAACTGCAGATCCTGTAGAGGATAATTTTTCAGCCTTTAAGAACTCCTCTTAAAAATAGATAAAATGATGACTCTATTAACAAAAGCATTTCATTGGGTTGACTTCTGTTACCTAGGTTTGCACTGCGCACTACAGCCTGAGACCAAGGCCAAATTTGTCCCAATTAGCTAGATCATCTTTAAATGGGGTTAATGGTTAAGTCACTTTGACAAGAATAGAAGCCACCCACTGGGGAGCTGGTCAGACAAGTACAGGTGTTATAATAATCATGTTAGCATTTTCAGCATTGCTTGAGGAAGGAATAACCTGCTTTAAGTAATTTTTTGACATTATACTGTTGGCTGCAGATCAGGTTAATGGTGGCCTCTCTCACACCATTTAATGGTTTTTTTTTTGTTTTAGAAGGCCGTAAACCATTGCCTCTGGCCCAGGCTTGTGAGTTGCAGGTGATAGATAAAATAGGTGCAAGGCTAGATAAAATACTGGTCCCAATAATAAGAAATTATTGTGCAGGCACTATTATGTCCAGCTGGAGTATTAGGAAGGGCTCACATGGTGTGGTGTAGCTGGATTTTGCCTGTGGGTGTGTATAAAGTAACCTGCAGTGTGAACAGTGAATCGAGTCATTTCACCTGGGATGCAGCACTGAACTAGGGCTGAGGTGAGAGACAGACAAAAGGTTGTATCCCGTTGTTAGGGAACTTGTTTTGTGAGTTGATAGGTGTGCAGCAGACTTGTGTGATTGAAATGGTTGCAGAGAGGAGCTGTTCCTGTCTGTGAATGAGTATTGTGGTTGGAATAGGAAATATGGCAGGGTGGCTTGCGGGTATTTGGGGAGCTAGCAGAACTCATCTTGTTGATTGTGGAGCTCTGTAAAAATGTAGAAGAGGGAGAAAGAAGGGTACTGAGCTGTAATAGCAGAGTGCTTGTCTGAATAGAGCTGCTCTGGGACAGCAGCCCAGTGGAATTTCTGTGATGCTTCTTTTCCCGGAAAAAATTGTTCCCTGACGGGCCTTTCTTAGAACATTCCTTTTGTTCTTTTAGATTGATCCATTCATTAAAAGAAGTGAATGTATTTAGATTTCTGTGGCTTGTCTCTTTCAGTTCTGTGTTGGTACCAGCAGACTTACCTGAAGCACTCAGCTGTACATCCCAGAGGTGTTTTGGGGTGCTTGATAGACTTTTTTCATGGAACTGAAGCTAAAATGGAGTAGGTGCTGAACGTTTTGGGTAGACCTATCCTTGCCAACTGTAGTGACAATTCTGGTAGTGACAGTTGTCATTAGAAAGCATAAAAACCTCTTCAGTCCAGTTAATAACAGTGATTCAGAGGCGTGTGTGCTTCTCTCAGGGCAGTAGTGTAAGAAGGTGATTGTGTCACTCTCAGTGAGTCAGCAGAGAAGGCTTTTTTTAAAGATACATCATTCAAAGATCCTGCCTTTTGTATCGTACCCCTCTTTGCCTGCTGGGCAATATTTTGGTATATAAAGAACCTGTTTTCACTGAATGTTATTCTAACCAGAGGCAAAGCACTCAGAGGGGTTTTTTTGGGCACTGTGGGGTAATAATATTTTGGTTTGTGGGTGTTTTACTTACGAACAGTCACAAAAAAAAAAACAACCCAGATAATGTTGGTCACAAGTGCTATTTTTCTGCTTTTCAAAGTGTAGGAGCACTGAATAGTTTGTAGTGTCCAGCTCTTGTTAACATGATGAGGTTGCCATTGTGGTAAAATGTTCTTTTGCTCTCCTGATAGTTCACTGGTATTTTTTGTCTTGCAAGAAGGAAGTGGTGGGGATTTCCTATATATTTGCAAGTGTGTTTGGCTTGTTTGCTTGAGTTTACTTATTTGTGTTTTACACCAAAATGTTGCTTAACAGTTCGGAGAACTTGCACAGCAAAAGTTAATTGTAAATTTAAATGCTACGAACTGCTAGGAGGGCTGGATGACTCTCTTCACAAGACCTGCTTCCACGTTCTTTCAGCCTTTGTGAGAGTAAGAGCTTGCGTTCATGTTGATCTCTGGCCAGAATGGGTTTTTTGGGTTTTTTGGTGGTGGTGTCATCCTGTGGGGCTCTGTGTGTCACAGGTAAGTGTTCCCAGCTCTGCTCCTGTTCAGTGCAAGGCAATGGAATCCCACCACATGCACTGCCAAGGCGCCACACTGGAAGGCTCCCTTCTCTTTCCATAGGGAAGAGCTGCAGGCGAGGCAGGGACACAAAGATTGTGTGGCTGAACGTGACAAAACACAAACAGCAGCAGGAGTTGTGTGCAAAGGGATCATCAGCTGAGGGGAAAGCACTTGTCCATAGACACTGCTGGTGTTACAACTGTGTGCTCATGTTCAGGGGCTGTGGAGGTGGTGAACTGCCTCCCTCTCACAAACTGGAGAGACTCACGAGCTCAACCCCTTGTCATGAAGTCTGTAAAATAGAGTGACTCAATGGATTGATAAAGAGTTTCACATTATGACTTCACCCACAGCAGAGACTTCTTGAGAGCGTGTGAAATACCTGCCCTAAATTGCCCTGGGTGCTATTACTGATTTTTGGAGTAGCCCTTTATTTTTTGAAAATGACCCCATTGGCCTAACCATGTTGTAGAGAAAAGCACTGCTCTTTACTCATATGGCTGGCAGATTTGGAGCCTCATAAATTTCTTTGTATCATGACTGTGTGCAGTAATTCAAAATTATGGTTTTTTAAAATTTTACTGTTTAGGAATACAGAATTGTCAAAATAAAACAGCAAAGTGCAAGGCTGAACAGACCTGGGTGTGGTTTCTAATGTCTCCTCAGTCGTGCTGCTGTGGTATAAGGCCATTTGTTTTTACTGGTCACCAGTTCTTGATCTATAGAAAGCCACAACACTTCCTGTGTACCCTTGAAGCTGAATAATTACTCTTTTCACTGTTGTGCAAACCAAACCGGATCTGTCATTAATACCAATACACATCACAAAACACACGTAAGGTCAGAACTAGAAGATTTCTTGAGTCTTCCAATACATGGTATGTCAACATCTTCATTAATTACTTGCAGCAGCAAATGCATTGAAAACTGCTAAGTGAAACATCCAGTGCCCCGTTCCAGTTTTTTTTTCCTGAACTTTAGCCTTTGCCAGTGGAAAATGACTTTGCCTCATCTAGAGACTGAAATATAAATACATCTGCTTGCTTTGCCAGAGCTAGGCTGGGCACAAAACTACTTGACTAAGTCTTGTGTCTTGGACTGCTATTTCAGAACTGTAAATCCCTTCCTGTTTCTGTACACTTTTATGAAGCAGATAGTGCATAATCAGTCTTCTTGTGTGGTGCCTCACAGATGAACCCCCGAAGGGTGCAGAGGGCCTTTGGTAGTAGGTTTGCTGAAGCAATTTCATGTAGTACCAGAATGAGAGGAGAACTGTGGGCAGCAGGGCACCGTTTCAATGAGATCCACTAATCTGATGCCAGTGAGTCATGATTCTGCCTTCCACCTTTCAGAAGAGAGGCAGGCTTTCCATCTTATCAGACGTGCTGCCCTGATTTTTGGGTTCTCTTGGTTTTTGTTGCTGTTGGGTTTTGGTTTTTTTGATCTGTATAATGGATTGTGTCTGACTTGCTTATTTTTATTCATGTGCACTGTTACTCTTGGTAAGGGATATTTTTCTAACCTTGCATTCGGGGCAGAAAGTTCTTAAGATGGTCCCTTCCCCTGTGGTGCTGTTTCTCTCTCATTGTTGCTGGTGTGTCTTTGTGTTTTATGGCTGCTGCTGTCTGGGGAAAATCACAATGGTCAGTCGTCACAGCCAGAAGACACTGTGTTAGAGCACAATGTATTTAGTTCAGGGTTTGGGGTGTTTTTGGGAGGAGGGGCTTGGACAAAGACTCTTTTGAAGTTTCAGACCCTTTTGTTTCACTGTAGTTTGACTGGAAGGGCAGAGAGCCAGTAGTGACTACAGGGCAAATTCAGGCGGAGCCTCAGCAGCTAATTGCTTTAATTGCCAGGTGAGTTGGAAGGATTGCATCCATGGTAGGGATGCAAGATGGTGATCTGCCTACTGCAGAACAGCAGATGCCTCTGCTTTTGTAGTTACAGCTGGGCTGCAAAGAGCTTGTTCTGCTTGTTTCCCTGCTTTTGTGCCCCAAAGGAGTGATGCCTCATGCTCACTCTCAAGTATCAGATTAATCTGTGTTACCTCCAGGCTGCTTTTTTTATTTTCCCCAGCTGTGTTCCTTCTTTCTCTAACCTAGAGCAAGCAAGTTCCTGCTTTCCCCTCAGCCTTTGCCTGTCTCTTCTTCCCACAGTGGCCACACTGCCTTCCAGTGCTTGTAAAACTCAGTGGAACTTGGTGTGTCTTACTCCTTGTGGTTAGTGTTAAAGCTAAATACCAGATGCTTGATCAGATAGGACTTTTCTCCTTCATGAGATTGGCAGAGACTGGTGGAACAAGCACAGGGCTTGTTCACCTCCGCTTTTACTGAACAAACTCCTCAGTGTTTCAAGGTCCTGAGGCACTGGGGGGGGAATGACCTTGTTCTCTGTAGTTCTCTTCCACTGCGATATGGTTGTTTGGCTTCTGGCCTTTTCCTACAGCACGTTGAGAGCTGTTTTGTGGCTGGTGGAACAGAGGAAGATGTCATTGGCTGTGCTGAGGGGAGTGTCAGCTCGCTGTTCATTGTGCTTTTTTTCTGGTACTGTTTTTTGTGCTTGAGCTGGATGGGCAAAGGCAGAGCTGAGGTTCAACAGGACAGAGACTGGAGCTCATGCAGCTGGGAGAAGGTTGCTGTCAGCCTTGTATGGAGTCAGCCACCCTGCTGTGATGGGATTGCTGTGGCACTGAAAGGCTTCCCTAGGGTAGGGAGAAGAAAAATGTTTGGGCGGATCAAGAAACAGATGAAGGAAGAAACATCTTCTGGGTTCATTCTGAGCAGAAAGGAGTTCACCTGATTGCACCCACAGTGAAAAGAAAGAAGCATATCCTGATTCCTGTTGTGCGTTTTGTTTTGGTTTTTTTCCCTGAGGTTTTCACTTTCTTTTGGCTCTGTTTTTTATGTTCAGGAAGAGGACAAGAGTGGTAGATGCTGATCACTTGTGTGTCTGGGGAATTTGTGATCACTCAACACAGAGTAAAAAAGGATGCTGTTGGCATGAAGGGATACAGGGTGTGACATGACCAAGGGTGTGCAAGAGGGCATTTCTGCATTCCCACATACTCGTAGCCTTCTCTGTCAGCCTCACTGATATTCTCCCTGTCACCTGAGACTCCAGTTTATCCCATTGGTTTAAAACATACTGGAGAGATTTGGTGCTTGGCAGAGAGGTATAACTTCTTTGCTCATTTTAGCTCTGTTGAAATGGATGTGTGTTATCATCATAGTTGACAGCCCAATATTTGACATTTAGATAGCTGGTTTTATTTCTTCTTTAAGGAACATTGTTACTACAAGTGCTTGAAAATAGTGCCCGAAGTGTTCTGAGCTCCGAGCTGGTGACAGAGATGAGGACTTTCTGTTGGCAGTAAAAATAATGTCAAGGTGTATGCTGGAGGTCTCCAGAACAAATCACACAAGTTCATGTTCCTGAGTTCTGTGGTTAGAATGAATCCTTGGTAGCCATATATTGCCACTGTAATTTTAGGGCCAGTTTTAAAGCAGAATGCAAATATCTATTGCTTGATAAATCTGATTTCTTTTTCCTCTTCATTTCAAGCCTTAGAGGAGAGTGAGCATTTAGGTGACAGGAACATGTTTGTGGCACTGTGTTTGTATTAATACAAATATGTAGAGGGTCAGTGCAATACAGAAGGAAATCTGAAAAACACCTGATGAATTGCCCTTAAAAATGAGAAGGAAATCATGGAACAGAATAGCACAAGGATCATTTGGTCAGTGATGGTAGATTATTGTCTTGAGTGAAGAGTGAGTTGAAGTAGAACTTCGTACATTTGTAAACTCTGAAAAAAACCTGTAAGTCATTTTAGCAGATTGGTTAAATCAGTGTCTTGCTCAAGCTATTTCCACTTTTATTTGTGTTCCTCTCTTCTGTAAATGCACTTCCATTTATGAAGTTTGAGTTTGGTTCAACAGAATAAGGAATAGCTAGACAAACTTTTTATTTTATGCATTTTATGGAAATAGGTAAGTTCATGGAGGTCCCAGTGTTTGACATGGAGCAGAAGTCTTGGTTTTAAGTGCAATCCTGTATTTAGATAATGGAATTTAACTCCGTTTAGAATGAGAGGGTTGTGTGCAGCCTAAATGAGACCAGTAAGTGGCCAAGTCACCTAAAGAACTGCAGGAAAGTTAGACTGAGTTGAAACCAGGAAAGAAATATTGTTGTGGGGAGAAGAGATAAAAACAAGGGATAACTGGAAGTTATGGTGAAGCATTTCCTGACTGCTAAATTGATCCTTTCAAATCACAACATCAGCAGAGCAGGGTTGTGCCTGCCTTGAGAGCTCATGCAAATAGGAGTTCCTGGTGGTGCCAGATACTCTAAAACAGGAGGGCATGGGGATCTCCTGGACTGATCTTTTTCTTCTTATGGAAATACAATGATACAACTTACTTCATAAATTACATTACTCCTACGTAAATCCTGATTAGTTCCTACTGCTTTCAAATGCATCATCTTACACGGACTATTGTAGCCACTCTTGATCTCAGCTATGAAGCTCCAAAATTCTTTTACAGGCAGCAGTGTGAGATTCACTCTGTGGAAGTGATTCAGATGATAAAAATTATTTATTATTTTCTTCATATTTGGTGAAATTTGTGTCCCTTGGAAATTATATGGATATTAGCACAAGAAGCTGCATAGCCTCTATCCTGTCTCAGTCCCAATCAGAGCTAGGTTATGCACACAACCTAGGAGGAAATTAAAAGTTATAAAGGAATATGGATATAGCTTCTCTCACCTCTTCTGAATAAACAAGATTGCATGGTTCACGTGTATTTCTCATTGCTCTCTTCTGAGGCTTAGAAATAGATATAATATCTTTCTCACAAAAGCTGCTCTGACATGATCCAAGAAGTGGCCTTCACAGATAATGCTGAAATAAATTCCTCCAAGAAGGTGTTTGGTTTGGTTTGGGTTCGTTGTTGGGTTTTGTGGGTTTTTTAGGGGCGTGGTGGCAGTGTATAAATCGTTTAAATGGCAATTTTATTCCAGGGCTTTATTTTCTTTACTTGGTGATTACTTTTCTTTTTTCTTTTGGAGTGTGCGACTGAGGGCACAAAACTTGCTTCTATTGTCTCTAACTCACAACATTCTAGCAGCATAAAGGTTCATTAGCAGAAATCAGGATTTAGGTAGAGGGCTCACGCTCTGTTTTTAAATATGCAGTGAACAAGACTTCTTTGGGCTGTCTGCTTCCCTGAGCTTCTTCATGAGTGTTTAGCTGTATCTCTCAGAGTTTTAGTCTCTTCTATCTTCCCCTCCCCTCCGCTTTAATTTATTGCCAGAACATTTCACCCTCCCACGTACTCTTCCTTCCAGGTCAGTGCTGCATGGCATAAAGTGAACAAATGTGTGCAGTCTTCACAATCTTTGTATGACACCCTGCTTCGCCACCCTCCCACTTTTCAAGCTGTTGCCATTCATGGCTATGTGTGCAATCCTGCCACTCAGTCGGCTGGTAATTTTGAGTCCCATTGAATTTTGGAAAGGATTGTGTTCCTAAATCTCCTAAGTTCCACCCTTACGCTTATCTTAAGCATTTTAAAGCAATAATTGGCCGTATGTTGTTTGTCAATGTTCTTTGGTCTTACTGCATCTGTACTTGGTTTTACAAATTTGTTTCTATCCAGAGGAAACTGCTGCTTTTCTTAAACCCTTGGATTTTTTTTCTGTCGTTCTTGATGAAAATCTTCTTTATGAATGAAAGATAAAATTAAATAACATTCCAAATATTTTCCTCTTAGTCTCTCTAGAACATTTCCTCACAGATCCAGAATGTCCTAGGCCTCTATTAATACTTAATTTCCTTCTTTTTCCTCACAAAGCGTTACTAAGCACTTTTTGTGCTTGTGTGTATAATGTTATTTATACATTCTCTTCGGGGTTTTTTCGTACCTCACGAGCCAAACATCTGTGTCTCCAGTTTCACTGTTCTTGCAAATGCTGGTCTCTTTTGAGTGGTTGATGTTTCTGTGTGGATATACCAGGAGAGCATGATGTGTTCACTTTAATCTCCCAGTGACTCCTCCTGGTCATTGAGCTGCTGAATTATTAAAATTCTGTGAATTCAATAACGTCACTTTCCAGTGTACTCCAACAACTGCTTTTCCTAAGCAGTGTTCCTCCCTCCACCCCTATCCATCACTTTGCAAGCATGAAAGTGTTTATATTACATATATCTGGTTCTGTCCACCCTAAAAGGATGAAGCAGTGGTTTAATTTCTTCCCTTTAATAAAGTCCTTTTCCCTCTTGTTTCCCAGCGGTTGCTCAGTGTCTCTTTACTTAGACATGTCTGGGTGTATTTCCAGCCTGTTGTTGTTGGGTTTAGGAGTCTTGTGGAAGTGTTGCTGTTGCGTATGGTGCTCATTGATGGCGCTGAAAATACCTACAAACAACGGAAACATCACTGAATTTCTGTGTAAATTTATGTATTCAGGGGCTGAAACTGCGTTTTTTTCTTCTGGAGGGATCCCAAAGTTTTGTTTTCATTTAGGTATCTCAAACGTGTTACATGCTGCTTAGGATCCAATAAAACTTGGATTTTCATGTTGCTTCTCTGGTGGGTTTTCATTGTATGTTTTCATTGTACATTTTTTCCCCAGTGTGTGATCCCAGGGTATGCAGGGATTCAAGCTGAATTGTCATGACTCTATTGCCTTGCTCTTTTGGCTGAAGTAGTAACTTCCAGGTTTGTTGGCAGACTCATTGTCCCAGTTGTTGGTACTGTACTCTGGATGAATTTTTCAGGGTGAAAAGATCCCTGACCAGGCATTTTAGTGCTTCAGGCACTCTGGGTAATGCCCATGGAGGGACACAGTGGGACTTGCTTGTGTGTTCTTACCAGAGTGCAGTGGTAATGTAGATACAGCTAAATCACCACATGGACAGGCATTTCCCCTGCTTTCCTTTCAGCTATTCATTTCTGGAATTTTGGGTATAAAAACGCTGTTCTGTACTAAGGGAAGATGATGGCTTTCAGATCCACAGGTGCTGACAGGGGTTACATTATTTGTTGGCCTTGTTATTCATCCTCTGCAGGTAATTTGTAGGTAGATGCCGTATGTAAAATCTCAAAATTGAGATTTGCAGCGTTGCCGCTGTTCTTCCGTTTTTAACTACAGCAGTCACTGTTAATTTTTGCCTCTTGACACAACTGTAGGTGTCCTTCATTTTATCTCAGATCATCCTATGCTGTTGTCTTATTTTTGGAGTTGCACGGTGAAGTCCTTCCATTTGTTTTGAATAAAATTACTTTTTGAAAAGGAATCTCAGTGTTTTGGGGTGTGGGCTTTTTTTGTTGGGTTGGTTGTTTCAAATGAGTCAGGGCTAAGTGTTCCATTTTCTTCTCTTTCACTGCATATATGAATGTGCTTTATTTTCCTGTGCTGCCTCAAGGCTGTTTAGTGAAAAAAAACCCTCCTTTTTTCCTTAAAATGTAAATGGTACTTCCTGGCATTTCATTTTTGTTCATTTCATTTCCCTTTCATTTGTGTTTATTCACTGCTGTTGTGTTTTACATGTACTTAATACAAATTTTCTTAAATCTTCCCTTTGCTTATTTTAAATGTCTTCTGCTTTTTGACCTTGTAGGCTCTTAGGGCCTTTTTTGCTTTTTTCAGACGTGGATGGCTAAACCCTCTTCCTGCTCCAGGCCAAGGTTGTTAACACTTTATCAGAGCACTCCCAGCCGTTTGTGCTTGGGGTGCAGGAAAAAGAAGAGGTGGAACTTGCATTGTGTACAGCCATGACTCAGTTTTTGGGTCAGTTCTGAGGGAAAAGCTCCGCTCCCTTCCTCCTTCATTCTCCAGCCTGGCATCCAGGCATCCTGTTGTTGGGGCAGCCTCCAAAATGTGTCTGGAACATCAGCCCACTCTTCCAGCTGGTGCCCAAGGGAAAGTACCGTTTTTAAAGCATTGCTGTTGCTCCATGGCTGTGGATTTGGAACCCCTGGCCCTTCTCTGAGACACTGCTTTTGAAAAATAAATGTTAAAAAAATATCCGAAATCTCACCCCCATCCACTGTTTGTCATTTGCTGGCAGTTTGCTCTGTGCTCTGTGTGCCAGGATCTTTGGAGGCAAGCTCAAGTCAGTTGCTGTCATTCCACTGCCTCTGCTGGTTTTGGAGTCGGCGCAATGAAGGTGGGGCTCGCTGAACCCAGTGGAAAACTTCCCGTGCCTTCAGTCAACTTTGGACTCTGTCCAGGGTGTTCCTGGTGGAGCTGGGCTGCACCTTCATGCCAGGATAGCTGTCTGGCAAGCTGCTTCTCAGACACCAACAGAAGCCCTTTACACACGTGTTAATCCTGAGTGTTTTCCTTCAGGAAGTGGTAGATCTTGAGCTACAGCAAGATTGCCGTATAATGAAAGAATTTGGCAAGGGAAAAGGCAAAGAGTACACCAGGCCATGCATGCTACCATTGTCCAAGGGTACGACTCACTGGAAAAAAAACTCTTCAGATGGCTTTTTTAAATTCCTCTAAATATCATAACTATTTTAATTGTAAAAGAACAATATACCAAAACCTGCCAGGTGGCCAGCGTGAAAGGTAGAATTTTCTTCTAGCTGTTCCTGATGACAGGGAAAGTGACTTGATGTGCTTTTTTTGTGTGTGTGTGTGTGTGTGTGTGGGAATTGACATGAAGCTATCCACTTCTGCAGTTTTCACGTACCAGGTTCCACAGGGCTGTGTAAATAATTGATGGAAAGTTCGAAAGCTGGAATAATAGACACCAGATGATAGGAGGAGTAAAAACATCTGAAGTAAAGTAGATCTTGCAGACAACAGCAAAACTTCCTTCTGAAAATAATCATTTTTAGACCTGTTGCTTTCTTAGCCATGGATATCTCTTGAGGCTTTGGCCAGGAACATTGGTGGTGTGGTGGAAATTTTTGATCGTTTCTTCCTGAGGAGGGGAACAAGTGAGCTGCAAACTAGACTTCATTACCCTAAGAGTAATTTGATTACACAAAAAAAAAAAAAAAAAAAAAAAAAAAAAAAAAAAAAAAAAAAAAAAGTTGTTCCAAATGCTATGAACTTTCTTTTTAGGCTGCCATGCCCTTGTCATGTCTAACAGTGTTTTGAGCTTTTAGAATCACTGAACCTGGTAGCCCAGAGAAGTGAGTCAGCAAATCCCCTCTGAGCCGTGCACTTGGACCTCAAGGTTCTGTTCCAAAGGAGGGTGAGCACACAGTTGCTGCCTTTGAGAGAAAAGAGGCTTCTGCAGAGGGTTTACAGTTCCTCAGGCCTGTCCTGTGCCAAAGTAAAGGAAGTGGGAAGCCTGCTTCAAGCACAAGGGAAAGAAAGCCTTGACATTTAAACAGGTGGAGCTCACTGTGAGCTCTCCTGGTGAACAAACGTGCTGTAGAAGTGGTGGAAGCAGGAGATGAGAAATGCTGTGTTGTAATCCAGCCTCACTCAGCTCATGGGGCTTGGATAAGGAAAACAAAACAAAACAAAACAATTCATTTTACCAGAATCTTTCTTGTCTGTGCCTTTCTCTTTGCTGTCTACACCTGGTGGTAAAGCCAGGGGAGCCCAGAGACATTTATCTGCTGTGCCTGTTTTGTTTCGGGGTTTGGTGTGGGTTTTTTTATTGTCATTATTTGTTACTCATTTTTTGGGCATGTGTAACCCCCGCCTGTGGTAGTGGGAAAAGAAAAGCAAGCATTTTGCTCTTTTGAAGACAGGTGGAGAAGTCCCCACACTCAGTGTTGTATAGGCCTGTTTGCCTTTTGTCTCCCCATACTAACTGGTCGGAATGGATGGTGTTAAGTTCCCACAAATGTGTGTCTGTTAGGGAATTCCTATATATCTAGCTTTGGGGAATTCAGCTTTGGAAAACAAAGTACGCATCAAAGCAGGAGGTGGCTGGTACAGTTTGTGTCCTGCCTTCCCTCCCTCCCAACACCCCCCCTCATTGCTTTTTTCCCCCTTCTAGAAAGCTTAGGAAAAGAGCCTTTTGTCTTCTATTCAGGAAAATTGCACTGAAATTCATCTGTGCTTTATTCATCTGCTTTGATTTGTGCCATTCATGGGCAGCTGTGGGTTATATTGAACAAAGCAGATGAATTCCTAACCTCCACATTCAAAGCAGTGTGTTGGGAAAGGTTCAACACCACCCTCCCTCACCCCCCCTCTCCTTTTTTGGGGTATCCAACCAAGATGTTAACAGCTTTCAGTTTCAGTACCAAGACATCTCTGGACTGCATTCTTCCACATGCCATTAAAATGGTGTGGCAGAGTTCTGTGGGGCTGTAGAAGGGATGTGTCTATAGGGATCTCTTTCCTCAGTATAGCAAAACACAGTGGTTTGAAAGTTTGCTTTGCTGTAATTGATGATTAAACATCTCTTTTATCCAGTGGTGATTTAATTTCTAACATCATCAGCATGAATAGGGAAGAGTATCCATTTCTTTTTCTTTTTCTTTTATTTTTTTTTCCATATAGATAGATTATTTACATGTATCCAGTGCCAGATCTTCACCTTGTGTGAACTGGCATAAAATATTTGAGAGGATCTGGTCTGATTTATGTGCCAAACACATAAAACATTTGGCAGTATGATTAACGGGCTTTACCTTCACAAACTAAATGTCTCAAAATCAGGCTTCTTTTTAGGCTACTTTTAATTTAAATGTGTCACTCCTTTCCTCCCCAAAATCAGATCTAAAAAACCATAATTCATACTGCTCACCTTTTAAATTGTAGAATACACATTAAATTAGATTAAGAAATGCTGCACCTCTTAATCCCTTCAGAAAGCAGGATTAGTTTCATAACCAACAGCTTGGTCAACTCCCTCCAAAAGCCAGTAGGTTCTGGAGCAGGCATCATCAAGCCTTTTTTAGATTTGTTGATCCACCTGGAATAACAACTTTGCTCTGTTTCCCTGCAGACTCTTCGTACTCGGAGCCTCCTGATGTTCAGCAGCAGTTGAACCACTACCAGTCAGCAGCTTTGGCCAGGAACAACAACAACATCAGCCCAATCCCACTTTCAGGGAGTGCTGCAGGAGTGGAAAAAGCAGAAGCCATCCTTAACTGTGAATTTTGCGAATTCTCTTCGGGTTACATACAGAGCATCCGGCGCCACTACCGCGACAAGCACGGAGGGAAAAAGCTCTTCAAGTGCAAAGATTGCTCCTTTTATACAGGCTTTAAGTAAGTACTGTACAAAACAGATGAAATTAACTCATAGGGGTTTTTGTTTTTAAGCAGTTGAAAAGACTTCTGAGATCTTTGAGAGCTGGCTGTAGCTAACAGGGGCATGGCCACTGCTGACCAGGGAGAGGAGCGTAGGAAATGCCATGCCAGATCACAGCAGCATCCATGTAATCCATTTTCTTCTCTCCTGCAACAGCCGGTACCATCTGCTGCAGACAACAGCACAGTAAGTCCTTGCAGTAGGCTTTAGAGTCATGGAATTGTTCAGGATGGAAAAGACCCTTAAGATCGTCAAGTTAACCATTAACCCAGCACTGCCAAGCCCAACATTAAACGCTAGTGACACATCTGCACATCTTCTAAATCCCTCTGGGGTGGTGACTCAAACACTTCCCTGGGCAGCCTGTTCCAGTGCCTGACAACCCTTTCTGGAAAGAATTTTTTCCTTACATCCAATCTAAATCTCCCTTGGTGCAACTTAAGGCCGGCAGGTTCACAACGTCCCCATTGTCCTCTTGGCACAATCCTTCTTCCAGAGGTCATAAACTCTCCTTTTTTTCCCCCCAAGTTCCAGACACAGCTCTCTGTTCAGCCAGGCCAGTCTCATCTTTTGGCACATGGAGTCAATCTGCTCTTGCAGCTTTAGAATTTCCTTCTTGGAAAACATCCAGTATTCCCGGATCCCTTTGTCCTTCAGGATGCTCTCCCAAGGGACTCTCTACCAGTCTCCTAACCAGGCCAAAGTCTGCCCTCTGGAAGTCCGTGGTGGTAGTTTTGCTGCACCCCTCCTTCTCTTGAGATTCTCTGAGAATCAAAAACTATCATTTCATGATCCCTTTGTCCTTAAGTGTGGAAATTTTCTCTGCAGAAATAATGTAATTTCCTGGTGCAACCAGCATGAAACGTGGGACAATCAAGTGTCCTGGGGCTACAGGGGAATTTATATCACCTTACTGAAGAAACCCTTCTCATGTAATTCTATTTCCCTCCGATCTTTCTAGCTTAAATGGTAGAAAGATGCTATTCTCTAGCATATCTGATAGCATACAGAGACATTTCAGAAAATCCAATTATTTAAATTTAAAGGCTCAGTGCCTTGTGTGTTTGTTTGTGTGTGTGTTTTTAGCTGCTCCTCTGTAAGAAAAGAGAAGGCACCTGTGCAGTTCATCATTTCCTCCTGATGTGCTGGGCCCTTGAGCATAACACCCTCAGCTGACATTTGAGGTCTTAAACTTGTTACTAGTGACAGTAAACAGTAGGACTGATAAAGGGAAGGAGTTCTGTTGAAGAAAATGTTGAGTGCAAAGCTTGGAGAATCCACATGAGAGCAGCTCCTAGTTACATGTCTCTACCCTCTGTGGCTTCACTTTTGCTTTCTCTGTGTTAAAATGTGCTACTTCTGCTTAATATCCTGATTGCTCTCTGTCTTAAATACTACCAGAAATTTCCAGGTCCAATCTCTTTGTGTCTTGCAAGTGCCATTTTCTTTCAGCTTGGTGTTATGAAATAGGCAGCATTTAAACACATTCATAGCAGTGTATTTTCTGTCTTTAAAAAGGGATGGGGAAGGCAAAATAAAAAGCCCATACCAATCCCCTCTTCAAGCCACCCTAGAAACTTAAGTGTATGAAAGCAGTGACCAAAGTTGATAGAAATAAACCTGCAGAATTCAGTGATTGCTGGATTGGGTCCAAAGCCACTTTTTACTCCAGTTCAATGTGTCAAGTCTCTTAGCTTTTGCAAGGTTTATCACTGCTTTGGGAAAAAATTACCAAGTGCCTCAAGTGTAGGCACAGCTCTCATTTCAGCAACTGAGTTTGTGGTTAGATGGATGTACAGTTAAGTTCTGTTATCTCTTGCAACCTTTAAGTATGCAGCCAGCGTAATGCCAGCATGAAATTTTTGGTTGAGGAGTACTGTGGAGTATTCATTTATTCTTCCACACTAATAAATAGAGTATTCTAAGTCTTGGGTTTTCATATTTATGGCTGATGCTTTGAAAGTTAAACCACTCCGTGCCAAACTCAGTATGAATACGAATCCCTTTTGTACCCACAACCTAAAGTTTAGCTGGTTAGATCAAGATGGTTAAGGTGTTTTCTGCCCGAGATAAGTTTGTCCTCCCCTCTGCAAACCCAGAACAGTTGACGGATTTTGCTCAACTGGCTAAAAATTGAACCTTTGCTGGAGAAAGCGTACTGAATGTTTCAGCCTGAAGACAGATAATGAGCATGAAGGATGGGAATTCTTTTGCTATCTTAGCTATAGCAACGTGACTATATGGGGCAACCCATGCAGCAGAATATCTTGTCACAAGGAGTGTTTGTTGCTTTGAGGGTACAAGCCTGCAGATACCTCTGCTCATGTGTCGCTCATGTGAGCAGCCCCTCTGCAGGGCCGTGCAGACAGAGCTGAGTGGCATCTGCACCTCTTTACACCACACATCCCTTATAGAGCTGTGACACCTCGTGGTTCCCCTCCTGACTGCTGCCATTCTCTCCCTCCTCTCTCACAGATCTGCTTTTACTATGCACGTGGAAGCCGGGCATTCGGCAGTCCCTGAGGAAGGACCCAAAGACCTTCGCTGCCCTCTCTGTCTCTATCACACCAAATACAAACGCAACATGATTGACCACATAGTTCTGCACAGAGGTAACAACGTCCGTGTCCGTGTCTGTGTCCAGCGAGGGGAGTGCTGGACGCTGCCCTGGTCTGGTTTCTTTAAATTGTTTACACTGGTTTCATTAAATTTTTACTCTCTCTGTACATGAGGACAAGTTCATGTTGAAGAAGTCACTAGCCCTTGCTTATCTTTTTGTTTTGTTTCTATACGATGCATCTGATTTATTTCCTGTAAAATTCAAAGTTCACCAGTGCCAAAACAGAGCAGATTTGGAATAGTTTTTAAGCTCTTCCTCAAGGGAGGTGAGCAGCCATCAAACATCTGTTTAGCAAGTGTTGCCCTAATTTGCAACTTTGATCTAGGCCAGAGCTGTGCCCTGCTCATGTCCTTGTTATCTTAAAGGCCTTGCTATCATAAACTCACCCAAAAGGTTTATCAGCTAACCATAGAGGCCTCAAAATATCCCTTGATAAATTCCTTGAGTATTTTCTCCTCAGTGTTCTTAGAAACAAAATATCTCATTTTTTGTTTTACTGTAAGACTCCTTTTCTGTCTACATGTCTCCTTTTTTTAAGTTTTTTAAGCCTGCTAAAAGTGGGATTAGGGATTTCTACATTCCATTAACTGTGGGCTTGCTAGCTCAGGAGAGACAGCAGTTTGGGCTCTCTGGGCTGGGATTCCTGCCCACAGCTATCACACTTGATGCTTGTAGATGGTCTGTTGGCTGCCGAAATCCAAACCCATGTGTTGGGATGGCACTCTGCCTGCGTGCAGGTTGGGCAGAGTTTCACAGTGGGGTACTGCTGGTGAGCAAACACAAGTTTTGCATGCCATCTTTTTCCTGGAGGAGATTCTGGTGTGACAAGTGCTACCGTAATTCCTTGTAACATACCACTCTCAGTGCTGGTAGCTTGAAGTCCTTCTTGTACCAGGTGCATGGGGAGCTTGGCAGAATTTGGATTTCTTTCTGCTAGCAGGGCTGTTCTGAGGCAACATCTGGGGAAATGACCTGTTAGTGATTCAGAATGCACATTACAAAGCTGCCATGTTTGGTTGCAAGGGTTTGGCAGATGCTTTGGCTTGTACTTCCTGTCTTTGAAGGTGTTGCTATGTCAGATTTTGCCTGGTTTGCTCCATTTTGTGGCTGTGCCAGGGCTCCAGGAGACAATGCCAGACTTTTAAAACAGGGGGAACTGGATGGATTTAGGGTGTTTTCCATCATCCATAGATTTGATACTGGGAATGTCCAGTTGCAGAAGTGGAAGAGCACTTAATGAGCTCAAGCAGCTCTACTGCTTGTGCAGAGCTGTTTCTGGCCCGTTGCAAGGAGGTTTTCGCCTCCTGGGTGAGTAAAACTGTCAATCTGTTTTTCTGTAGAACTGTTGCTTCAATTGCAGAAGCCAGCCTCAAAGAGTTTTTGCTGCTGAAATAAACCTTATAGCAAAGGACGTAATGGTGTATGCACCACGGTGCTGAGAGAGAAAAAGCAGCATAAGAAGTTTTAATGCAAATGGGATTATAGCTGATAAAGAGTCACAGAGGCCACCACAGGGTTTTCTTTGACATCACGTATCCAGGTAATAAAGGAAGCAGGGTTCATACTTAAAGAGTTATTTCTGGTGCATATATCCAGCTAAAAAACAACCCTCTGCTCTTGTGTTTAATTGTGTGGCAGCTGGAGCAGACAGTTTTGACAAGATTTAACATGGACTGGAAGAGAGACTGAGGGATAGTCAATGTAGTCTGAGATAGCCTTCCTGTTTTATGGCCATTGCATTGGCAAAGCAAGGGCATAACCCTGAGCTGCGGCCCAAGAAAATTAGTTTTGAGGTAGATGGAGTGGTGCAGTATGTAAAATCAGGAGTGAAGGATTTGATCCACTCATGGTTAATGTTCCTTTTTGTGCAAAAGGCATGTTTACAGATGCATGACTCTTACATTACTTCCAAGTTGCTGCACTCCTAATCCTTGGTGAAACAGCATGTGCTTGAAATGGAGAATATATTTGCCTCCTGATGAGTGGCTACTGAGGCTGAATTTCACAGGGTTAAAGGAGTATCAGCTAGAAGCCTGAATGCCTAGTGAGAACAAAAAAAAATTAGGCAAGGAATTTGCTTTCCATGAAGAAGGAGAGGCTCCAAGAGCTTCTGTCATGTACCACTCACCCCTGATCAATATAAGGGCAGCTCAGTCTCCCTTCTGTGGGTACAGGTGGAGCACAGACATCTGATTGCCGGTGTCCTGTCCCACGGGGCTGACATACCCAGAGGCTGCTGCAGGTCACTGAGGGGAAGTTTGGCTCTCTGGTTCTTTATGACAGGTCTTTTCCCTCCTGGTCTCTATGACAGGCAAGAGGAGACAGTGAATTCCTGATCCATGACCAGCAGCAGTGTTGGCCTTTATGCTGGACAATGCAATTAGTGTGTCACAGAACCATTTAGGTTGGAAATGAGCTCTGAGACCATCGAGTCCAAGCTGTGACCTATCCCCACCTTGTCAGCCAGCCCAGAGCACTGAGTGCCACTTCCAGTTGTTCCTTGGACACCTCCAGGAATGGGGACTCCAAACCTCCCTGGGCAGCCCCTTCCAGTGCCTGACCACCTTTTCTCCTGATGTTATCCCTTCCAGTAGCATTCCTCTCATGCAGTTTGAAGTGTATTGGTGTTTTTCCAGGGCTGAATGCAGCTTACCAAGTTCACTGTTGGCTCTACTTTTAAATCCTTGGGCATTTTTCTTCCTTTTCCTTCCCTTAGAGAATTAGTGATTTTCTTCTCCCATACAAGAGGGGTAACACCCACACGTTTGGAGTAGTTACCTTCTGGATAAATTTTCAAATTCAGCTACCTCCCCAAAGGCTTCCTTGCCACATATCCTGATTCCTTGCACATGCTTGTTTGTGACATTTTCCATTGTGCATACAGCTTCACTGATGACATGCAGAGCCCTTATGCAGTGCTTGCTTTTGACTACTGGAGTGCAAATTCTGCATGTTCTGTGACTGTAGTTTGGATTTCCAGGCAAAAAATACACATTTTCAAAACCCAGGATGACCAAATAATTGGTCTGTGTCTAGATAGTAGGACTGCTTTTTTTGGTTTACCTCTGAGAGAAGGAAATAAGTTATATGAGCTTTGGTGTGTTGCTGAATAAAGATATCTCCTTAAAACTAAGGAGTAATACAGTCCTGAACTCTCTTGTGCCTTGAGCAAAAAAATATGTGTCTACTTTGAGTTATAGCACTGCAAATAGTTAGTCATTAATGTCCTTTCAGTTAATTCCCTGATGTGATTAGCCTGAATATTCCAGTCTAATGGAAGGATTGGATTTCTTAAACCAAGATGATGCTTTTGTCAGGTGTTTATTTTGTGGTTATTTTTTTATTACACCTCTTGCAAAATCGTTCCACAAGCCAGGACATCTTTTTGTGAGGTGTCTGCAGCAGCCTTTGATTAGACACTGATGAACTCTGAAGAAGTCTACACGTGGGTAAAGAAGCTACCTCTTCAATTTGTGTGGGGGGGTTTTATGGTTTGCTGTAATTTTTCTGTTGTCCAGACATGATAAGTGCATAGTAAATGAGTAATTAGATAAACAGGGCTTTGCAGGGGCAAGCTGGAGGTGAGAGCATCACCTTAAGAAATGTAACATTCCAGGTCCAGGTAGCCCTGCAGGTTCCAAAATCACTGCTTGGAGGAAGCTCACTGACATGAATACATCATGTGAAGGTTGTAAGTCATTCCCTGATACTGAAATCCTTCAATCTGGAATTGATGTTCATGTCTGTTTCGCTCTTCTCCTCTTACTTTGTTGCCTTTGATTTGGGGACTCTGTGTGATTGTGAGGTAATAGGTTTTGTTAATGTGAGTAAGAGAATGCTTCATTACTTCAGACTGGTAGATTTAAAGTTTTATACCATTCCATGTCTTAGCTTTTTAAATCTGTGCCAGGCATTACATGAAAAGTGAATTTTAAAGTATTTTAATTAGTATTTCTGTTTTTGAAAACCTCACTTGGCTTTTTGACTTTTGAAACCAGCTGTGTCACTTACTTCTGTGAGTCCAAAAGCACACAGCTGCAACAACCTTGTAAAAAGTTTTTCTAGTGATCTCAGCACCATAGCTTCAAATTCTGCTGTGTCTTGAACCCTATTCTCCCCTCCCCTCTTTCCACCCTGAATGGCCGCTACTCAGTTTCTTTGTGGTTAGAGAAGCTGTTGTTGGTGTAGAAAAGAATCACAAGTCTTTGGGAGTTTGTTTCCTTCTTTTCTGGTTAAGGCATAGCTTTGGGGAAAACTTCAAAAAGAGGGAAGTTACGAGATAGGGTAAGTTTTGTGCTCAGGGAAAAGCCAGGCAGGATGGAATATTTTGTTGAGCTGAAGAAAAAAGTCTTACTGTAAAGGGGGCGCGTGTTTCTGTAGTTGTCTTTGGATGTAATTTTACCCTCCTCACTGAAAGAAAGGGCCTGTTGGCTCAGATCCATGTGTGCATTGCCACGTCTCACATTCCTTCAGCCTTCATGTCTACCGTAAGAGATTCAGGCCTCTTTTTTTTGCCTGTCCTTAGGGATGAGCCTGGATGAGAAGGATCAAACCCCTCCTTTAACGTGCAGTCCGTAAGGAGGAACAGTGCTAAGTTTCAAGTGTTCTAGCTCAAAATGCCAGTTGGGGTAACAAAAGCCTTAATGAGGATCTGCTGGTGACTCTCAGCTGCACGGTCAGATTTGGGGTTTCTGTTGTGTGCACAGCGTGGAGGGAACCACAGTGGATGAATGTTGAGGCACATCGGATTTTGGCTGTGTCAAATGACCGAAATTAATTGCTGCTCTGTTAAACATCAGTGCTTTGTTAGAGGAGTGGAGAGTTTAGAAACTCAGCAAGAGCATTTTCAGTACATCGTACATGTGCAGAGTTTGAGTCTGAGCTTTCTGAAGGCTCTGGGTATGTCGGGAAGTTTCTGCTGCTGGCTGAATTATGCAGCCTTTTTCCAGGGAAAGGTGCTGCCCTGCTCACCTTCTCAGTCCCCAGAGGGTAGGTTTGGGTGTGATGATGAGGACACCAGCTCGGATTTGTGCAGAGCCAGCAGCCTGTAATGCATTGGGAAGCACCCTGCAGCTTCCCTGTTTATTACTTTTCTAGAAGCTGTTGCTGGCCACTGTCAAGTACTGGACAAAATCACACTTTCAGTCTTGGCTGGTTTGTGGCTGGTTTTGTATTTCTGGGCTCTGCTCCTCTGACTCACAGATGGAGTCTCATTTGGCCCAAAACCTTCCATTCCTATCCTCTTCACCCAATCACCCATTACCTGCCTTTGTAGTTTTTGGAGATTAACCCCGTCCTGGCAGGGAGAACTGTTCCCTGGTGTTACTGAGTGAATGTTGTGCTGTCCCCACAGAGGAGAGGGTTGTTCCCATTGAAGTCTGCCGTTCCAAGCTGTCCAAGTACCTGAAGGGAGTTGTTTTCCGCTGTGACAAGTGTACCTTCACCTGCTCCAGTGACGAGAGCTTGCAGCAGCACATAGAGAAGCACAATGAACTGAAACCTTACAAATGCCAACTCTGCTACTATGAGACCAAACACACAGAGGAGCTGGACGCTCACCTTCGAGATGAGCACAAGGTAAGACCCAAATAGCTTTAATTTCATTGCAAACACTATTAGTTTACTTGCATGTCTTAGTAGCCAATTTGGCATTGGGGGTTTTTTACCTCCCCAAATCTGGAAACTAATCCGATGTTGCACTTCCCTTCCTCATTGTTCTCTTACTTATTTTCTTTTTTCTTCAGAAACTGAAAAATAATCATTTCTGAAGCTGTTCAGATTGATCAGAATTGGCAAACTGCTGCATGCAGAGTGTGATTATCTGTAAAAGGCTCCTTGTGCATGCTGGGCTTATTTAAAAGGGGGTGGGAAAAGGGTCGTGGAACAATACCAAGGCAGTGTGATTCAGCCCCTGTAAAAAGGCAAGAGATTCCAAGCACAGGATTGCTCTGGTAACTTCAGCAGCGTGACATGCCATGCATATTTTATTAACAAAGAGGGCTATACATCCCGCTTTACATTTAACAAGGGAAAGATAAACAGCAAATCTAACCAGGTCCTAAGTTAAGACTGCTTTGGAGTTTTTGTGGATTACCTGAGTGCAAACCAGGTCCAGTCTTTGAGAAGTCATTAAAGGCTTTCCACAGACTGCTAGCTTTGAATTTCTGTAGCTGAGAAACCGTTTAAGTTCTAGAACTGGGATGTGTTTTGGAATATTTCCTAGCGTGCTTCCTTGGCAGTTTCCAGGGGAGGCAGCTATATGCCTTCACCTGTTGGAGCTGAGCTGCCCAAGGTCCTCACTAAAACTTCATTGACTGAATGACTTTTCCTTAAAGCCAAGTATATTTATAGGGAAGGTATTAGCAGCAGAAGTCCCAGAAAAAACCTCCCACTTTTTATGCTTAAAAAATATTTGTCCATCTTACAAAACCAAACTTTGTTAATTTATGCTGGGCTGCTATGCTCCTCTGCCATCTTTTTTTACTTCTGGAGAGTCTTCTGCAATTCAAATGGTGCAGAAGGAGTTCCACACCTCCTGGTCATCACAGCAAGATGTCTGGTATATGCAGGACGAGCTTTTGCTTGGTTCTTTTTGACACAGTGCATCAGGCTGAGAAGATTATTCCCTTAACTTAGCTCTCCCTTCCAGTCTGGACTTGCAGTGGTGGTGCTGGGGAGTTTAGGGCATCCTTTCCCCTTTTTTCGTTGGAAGTTATACCTCTCCAATTTGTGTCTTAAGTTCTGGGCTCAGCTACTACACAGGTTGTCTATCGCACCTTAAAAAGAATTTCTTTGTATGAGCTGAGTTAAATCAAGTGCCTTTCGTGCGGTCTTGTTTGTTTAAATTTGTTGTGGGTTATGTGCTGAGTTAGAGAACCTCATCACAACTGTCTGTACCCAGTACTAGGAATCCTCACACCTCTGCATTCAGGATACTTTGTTATTTGGATGTACACTGCAGTCTACTTCACATCCTCCTCGGGATCATTCCCATTTCCTTTCCCACAGAGGGGTAAAAAACAGTCAGTGGGTGTTGATATTTCATTCAGCATCTTGCAGGACATGTTGTACTGCACTCACCACTCTGTCTCCATCCCCTCTGCCTCCGTGGCTCAGTGCCTGTGCTGCTGGAGGGCTGTCTCTCTGCATGAAAGATGAATCCAAAACACTTCCCAGCAGTGATCAATGAGCTCAGAGGGCGTTTGTCATCCAGCAAGTATTAGCCTCAGTGTCCTGGTCATGCTCCACGCTCTCCGCCTCCACTGTAAATCTGGGCTGCTGCTCCACTGTTCCTGTTGGATGTGGTGGAGTTCCTGACTCCTGTGCCCTGAGCTGCTCCTTTCATACTGCTGCTGTGAGCTGTTAAGTAGCTGGTGCATTTCACCCCAGGGTTAGCTGAATTTGTCTGCTGGGTGAAGTGTTCCCATTATAGTCTGTGTATCAGTTTGCAAAGCACTTTGCAGCCCGGCATAATGAAAATTAATCTGTTATTAATGAGTGAGAGTGTATGTGGCACACAGCAGCCGTGTGCTTAGTGAGAAAAAGAACCATCCTTTCATGAATAAAGCTGAATGAACCAGTCACAGAGAGTTTCCCTTCAGCGTGGATCTGTGGTAGCAGTGTTTGATCACAGTGGTTGAATAATGGCATAAAAATGAGGATACGACTTGATGTTTCACATTTACTGGATGGAGAAATGAAGGGGGTTTGCCGAATCTCATTAATTTCCAGAAACCAGAAATTAGGAATGCCGAATAAACAGCAGTAGAAGGATTGCTGTCACTGGAAATAAATGAGTGTTAATTTGTTTATGGGGGCTGCATGTCACCTCGACCTGAGCAGGCTTTGGGGTGTGCTTGGTTTTGTTCTGCATATGTGGCCACGTCTCTGGTTGGTTGGTGATTGTGCTGGGTGCTAACAGAAGTGTTTCTTTCAAAGGTGAGTCGTAATTTTGAGCTGGTTGGACGGGTTAACTTGGACCAGTTGGAACAAATGAAAGGGAAAACAGAGAGCTCTAGCAGTGATGAAGAAGAAAAAGAAGAAGAGTTAAGCCCCAAGGCTGAAGAGAGAGGTCAGTGCTGGTCTTTGATGTGTTGGGGGGTTTTCATTGGGTTTTTTTAGGCACTGCAACATGCCTCAGCAGTCTAACTGTGCGAGGTCAGCTGTTGAGTGGACAGCACAAAGTCTGCAGCAGGCATGGCAGCAGAAGCAGAATGTGGCTTTCCTGAAGACACAGCTCCTGTGGGAATCTTGTGTTTCTAATCCTCCTTGTTTCTGTTAAGAGAATACATGCTATGAGAAAGCACAGATAGCATCTGTGACTAATCTGCCTGTTCAGATAACATCTATAAGGGCTTGGAAAAACTATGGAAATGTATTTTAGTGGCCTGTCAGATTTTCTGTTTCAGTAACCAGTACCCAGCTTTCACTTGGTGTTGTCCAAGTGAGGGATGTAGGCTACTCTGTGGGCTGTTATTTACTCTCTGGCCAGCATTCTTTGTCAGATAGTCAGTCCTGTTTGCAATTGCTGCAGCTGGCAGCTCCAGAGCCACGGTACATCCCTACCCCACCTGTCTGTACCATTTTATATTTAAATATGTGCCATGGTTTGTATCTAAGAATAGTCCCACTAACTTCAACAAGGCCGGGCCATATGCTTTTGGTTTGGTTGAAGTTAGATCAGCAGGGAACAAGTAAGTTCTCAGTTAATTAAATGAAGGGTTTCTTTTCCAACAACCTTCTCCCATGAAAGCCAAGTTATTTCAATATCTGGTGTAACTGTGTTTTGTCTGGTGCAACAATTCAGCATTCAAATGCAACAGCTCTCTAATGTCTTTAGTGCCTTTGTGGTTTGTACAACAGGTCACCCAGTTCTTGATGCTGACAACTGCAGTTAGCCAAGTTCTCTGTACTTCCACCATTTTTACCTTCTTCCTCCTGATTTTTTAGCTTTCAAACTCACTCAAGGGCTTTTCACAAAAAGAAACATGTCTCTGTACATGTTTTCAGGCATTCAAAAATTCCTATTTCTGGGATTACAGGTAGTTTACAGAACTAGGGGGGTTCAGATCATGCCTCTTGCCTTTTAACAGCAAGACCCCAGCATCCTGGGTTTAATTTAGTGTCCCTGCAGCATAAATTCAGTTTCTGCTTATCAGCAGCACTTCAAGAGTGGGTAGTGATGGCTTTTACTTAAATGAGAATGGAAGCCAGTGGAGGAGGACCTAAAGGGGTGTCAATTCCATATGCATTTCAGAGTTCAGCATTAGCAGCTGTTTGGGAACCTGCTTGGTTGTGTCTGCTCAGGGACAGCTTCGACCCTCAGAGCTTGGTGGCTGGAACAAAAATGGTGTTGTGGTTTGACTGAAGCACCAGCTCACCACAGCTGCAGATGCAGCAGGCTGATTAATGTCCTGTGTAGACCCACAGCTAGCAGGGGGTGAGGAGTCAAGCTGTCCTGGTGAGGATTACCTTAGCGTTACACACAGGCACAGGTGCTGAGGTGACCTTGGAGGCTGTGGTACCCAGACCAAGGAGAGGAAAGTGCTCTCTGCCAAGCCTTACAAATCCCTGCAAATGTGCCACGGGCAGGGGGGCAGCCCAAGGTGAAGTTCATTGTTTAAACTGGCTTTAGGTTACACTGTGAAAGTGTAAAACCGTCACCTTCTATGCTGGAGTTTTACATTTGCAAGGGTTAATGGATGTGTTGTCTTCATGTTTCAGAGTTAAGCAAGGCAATGTTTTAATGATTCTGTCCTTTTTTTTTTCACCTGTGTCTCTGTTTTCTTCAATCCATGACTGGCTAAAATTATTTCTGCATGCTTGTTTGGATGACCAGCCTAAAAAAATCAGGCAAGGTTTCAAGTTTGTTTTGCAGCATTTCTTTCCTCTCTGGCCTGTAGGGTTAATGTCTCACTGTTGTTATTTTTTTTTCCTCCTTTTTAATCTCTTAACCATTTGTAACAGATGATACTAAAATAGGTAGAAAATGCAGAAAACACTTATGCCTACTGCAATAAGGATATTAGAAAAGATCCAGCTGTATTGATTGCATTTTTCTAGACAAGTTGTGTGAATTGCCACTCTAAGGTGCAAGATTTTTGAGAAATATCCCAATGAGACAGGAACTGAAGACATGGGTGGATGCTCAGTTGCATGCTGGCATCTTCCTAGGCATTTTCAGAAGATACTTCTGGCACAGAAATGGTTTGTCCTCTTAGCAAAGGACCAGACCTGTGGTTTCAGACAGAGCCTGTCACAGTGGCTAATGCTGTCACAGCTTTCAAATACATCAAACTGTGTAATCCTGGGTGCTCGTGGGGTGCATATGACAATTCTAGCCTTTGTGGTGTTAGCAGAAAGTGGGATTTGCTGAGAGTGCCTCTGTGTGCTCCAAGTACCTGTCCGAAGTGTGTGACTTTGGGAGAATCAGGATTTCTTCCCTAGATTCACCACTTTGACTTGAGCTCCTCTGCGCAGTACTGAAGGTGCAAATAAGAGATTGTGGCTTCTCCAAGTGGGCCGTTGGTCCAAAGAAAGGCCATTGTCCATGTGGACAGACAGAGCTGGGCAGCAGAGCTGACCTGCAGTCTTGGATGGGAAAGGAGGGCAGTCATTTGCTTGTGGTAAAGGATGTAGCATAAAAGGAGATGTGTGGGGAGAAATGAAGTGTCTGGCATAGACCATGCAAAGTACAGCTCTCCCAGGTAGGAACTCTGTCTCAGACAGGTTCTTACTGATCTTTATGTGTTGGTCTTAGCAGATCGAGAGGTGTTTTTCTGTAACAGGCAAAAATTAAATGTCTGTGAGTGCTTGTATGTGTGACACAGCAAAACCACAGAGAAGTCAGGCATGTGTGCAGTCTGGTACTTCTCCTCTGCAGGACCCAGAGAAGAGCAGCTGCTGATACTCCTCCAGGGAACCAGCCCAAATTCACATCCCTAGAAGCAAAAGTTACTGGGAAGTAGGATGAGCAGGATAGTGTTGTCTGAAGAGGTGGTGAATTTACTGGAGTAACACTTGCTAAACTTAATGGGGGTTGCAGGTACAAATCGTGGACTGCCTTGGGTTGGAAGGGCCCTTTAAAGCTCATCCTGTTCCACTCCCTGCCATGGGCAGGGACACCTTCCACAGTCCCAGGCTGCTCCAAGGCCCGTCCAACCTGGCTTTAGACATTTCTAGTGATGGGGCAGCCACAGCTTCTCTGGGCACCCTCTGCAACTGTCTCAACACTCTCATCTTAAAAATTTTCTTCCTTGTGTCCAGTCTTATCCTACTCTCAGTTTAAAACTGTTGCTCTTTTCTCTGTCACTGCTCTCTGGTGAAAAGTGTTTCTCTGTCTTTCTCATAAGCCTCCCTTAAGAACTGAAAGGTCTCCCCAGAGATTCCTCTTCTCCAGGCTGCACAACCCCAGCTCCTCCCTGTTTAGGCAAAAACAGTCTCTGTGTTTCACATCTCCTCTCTGCAGAGGCCCAGAATAAACACCCTGTTGTGTGCTATTACCATAGGTATATTCTTATACAGAACATCAGCAGCATTTGCCTTTAAAACTGATTTAAATATCAAAAATATTAATCCCCCTCTCATGACTAGTCTGTGTTGCAGTGTGTTTATGCATTTGTGCCATGCTTAAGGTGTTAAAAATCCAGATGTAAACGGAGCTAATGGCATTTGCTTGTATTCTGGTGTTCCCCCTGACACAGCAGCTTTATGATATTTAACCACATAACAAATAAGTCCCCAACAATAAGAAATGCAAAGTGGATTTTTATTTTTTCCTTTCATGGGAAGAGGCAAAAAATTATGTCAAGAACCATTCCATATAAAATTGAGGTAAAGGTTAACTAGTGAGAAATGTGTCACAAAAATGCATTTGCAGGACTTAGGTATGAATAACAGGGAATGTGTGAGCAATTTTGAGTTCATAGACTGATCCCGAGCAGAGTAAGTCTGAGAGAAGAAATCAAGTGAGCAGAGATCAGAACCAAAATTAAGCAAAATCCCTTTTATTATGTAGTTCAGGAGGAGTCAGAAAGACATTCTGTTGATTTCTTGCTTAAGATAATCCCTGCTAAGGAATTAATGCTCTGAGCAGATGGTGCTGTCTCATTTCCAGCAAAAGAATCAAGTGAGATAGTTCGTGCAATTATTTTTAATGGCTTGTGCGGTGATCATCTTAATTTGTGAGAAAATGTTTCATCTTTTGTCGGAGCAGGCTGTGTTCACATGGAGCTTGGCTTTCAGGAATGTCACTCCCTGAGCTGCCAGTGACTTCACTCATTTTACAAGGTGCTTTACACTTCTGCAAATGAGGCCCCAAGCACTTTGTATAAAAGATTAGGATGCGATGAAACACCTATGTAGTTAAGATGGAGGACTTAATCCATGAGACTTCATGATTTATTACAAGAATCGCATGTTAAATATGCCAAATCCATGTGTTTCCTAAAATTTGTACTACCGGTTCCAAAACTGTAGATAGACTTGAGTGGGTTTTTCGATTTTGCTTTCAGGCCACTTCAGTCCTAGACTTTACAGTTTTGATTTAGAATTCAAATTCCACAGTCTCTTCATTTGTTGAAATACAAGAACAGGGAGTAGTAACTTGTTGCCCCTGCTTGCAGAGATGCTTTAAGACCTAGGATGGGGTTTGTCACTTGCAGCGTCACTTTTCTTTTGCAGGAGTTGCATTTTCCCAGTTACTTGACAGGAAAGTCCTTTTGCTTCTTCTGGAATGAGAGGTGCAGCAGAGGGGATCAGAGGAGGATCACAGTGGTCCCTTCTTGCCCTGGCATTTCCGAGTTCATGGGCTGTGCTGTTCTTTTCCAGATCCCATGATGTTTCCTGACAGCAGCGCTCCAGAGAAACGCTTCCCGTGTGAGTTCTGCGGCCGATCATTTACAGAGGGCTCTGAGTGGGAGCGGCATGTGCTGAGACACGGCATGTAAGTTGCTCTGTGTTCCCTTGCCGAACAGCCAGGGGTGTCAGTAGAACTCTGTATATTCCCCTCACCCCAGATCTCCCCTCCCAAAAAGCCACGATGAATGCAAACACAGTTCTGTGTAGACCTAAATCTGTGGATACTGTCATCAGATGTCTCTGCATGTTCACCCATTCATTCTTCTTAACTCTGCTGACCAGGCTGGCTATAAACCGTAGGGTTTAACTGTGATTCTAAAACTTAAAGATTGTCTCTAGGTGAATGCCTCTTGGCATTCACTTGGCATACACTTCCCCTAAGTGTACTGTTGATTTTTAAAATAATTTTTCCTCTCTGTGGCAGTTTGCACACTGTGGTGTGATATGCATCACAGGCATCTCTGGAACAGTCTGTTTCCTTCTTTTGATGAAGATCTCATTGGTAGCAGAGATCTCCTTTATAGCCAGAGTATCTTCAAAGAGTGGATTTCTTTCAAGGTTGCGGACATCTGGGAAGCATTTGAGTACAATATTGTGGGTTAACTGCGATGGGATGAGAAACAATAACTTCTCTTACCCTTAAGAGAATATAAGTCTGAATATAAGTACTTGAAATGCTGCAACCTATGAAAAGTTTTATGGGATTTTATTAATTTGTTGGGAAAAGTACTCCTTTCCTGTTCTTTTGTTTGGTGTCTCCTAAGTCTTGTTTACAAGAGGCCAGGGAGATGGGAATAAACTTCAAGTGTCACAATTTGAGTTCTTCCCTCTGGTCCCAAGTTTGTCCCAGCGCAGAACAAATAAAGATTCGATTTCAGGGCTTGAATGTCATGGGTCCAACCAGCACATTCATTCGTCTGCCTCTCCTTTTGAGCCTGTGGCATGGTGTGGCTGCTCTTTTGGAAAGTGATCCGCTCCTGTCCCTCATGTGACGGGCATGGCTTTGCTGTACCCTGTGCCCGACCGACCGTGCCTGTTTTTCACCGCAGGGCGCTGAACGAGAGCAAGCACAGGAGCGGCGAGGACAGCCAGCCCAAGGAGGATGTGGAGGACACCGCCAGCACGCTGCCAGAAGAGAAGGAAGGCATCGAGACCATGGTGGTGGACTACTCCCACGCCGGAGAAACAGCGGTCAGCATCGTGGCTGCTGACAAACCTCTCCTAGACAACCCGGAGGCCAAAAGTGAATAAGCATTTGGTGTGTGGTTCTAATCGACGTACTTGAACGGTGATGAGAGGGGCGGGGTGGGGTGGGGCGGGCAGAAGGAAGAGATAAAGCTGCTTTTAGGACTGAATGATCTATTTTCAAAGCACTGGTACCTGTGTGAGTGTGTGTATATTAAAAGTTATTTAAGTGATGGAATAAGTGGTTCCATTACGTCACTGCATTTTTTTCCTCCTGGATCTGACAATGGGAAGTTATATTCATCTTGGACTAATGAAGCAACTCCCCGTGTTTTTCCTACATTACACATCGTGCTTTGCAGTGGAGAGACTTCGATTGTTTTATGAGTGGAAGCGTCGTGAGCGTGGAAGAAGTGGTGGGGGGACAACTTTTCAACGCACAAGTTTGTGTGCGTTTTTCTAGTTTTAATACATAACGCTTTTCCAGACTGAACGCAACTGCTTTAGAAAAGAAAAAAAAAAAAAAAAAAAAAAAAAAAGGAAAACAAAAAAAACAAAACAGAAACTGCTTTGCTTAAAAAACAGTCACCTGTTTCCTAGTACCTCAGAATTAACCAAGGGAGATCTCTGCATTTGTCAGTACTACCTGTTGTTGTTGTGGTTAAATGTAGAGAGACTGCTGGGCAAGGTGGTGAATGGAGGAAGAAGAAGAAAAAAGTTTTAAAGAAAGGAAAAAAAAACAAATTGTGCTTAAAATCCCAGTGTGGGTTTTATTTCTTAAAATACTGTGATTTTTTTAATTATTTTAGTAAAAAAAAAAAACAAAAAAAAGAGAGAAATACTTTAATTCCTAGATAACTGTTTGTGAATTGTCATCCTTTATTCCAGGTAAGCTGTTTGTTAGTATTCAGTTATAATTTTAGTATTTGGTAGATTTCATGTGACTGATTGTGCAGTTTTGTTTGCCACACGTTTTATTTTCTATCAGCCTGAGGTGTTACAAATACAGCACAATTAAGTTTCTCATGTAAAAGTGAGTATTTCTTTTTGAGTGGGGGACAGGGAAAGGAGACTAGATCTTGTGAATAGAACCTTTTTCGTTGTTGCTGTTGTCGTCGTCGTCGTCCTCGTTAATTTTAAACATATGGAGATAACAAAGAAGTTTTAACTTTAAAAAAAAAAATACCTTAAGAACCAAACTTACAGCACAGCTATGCAGCTCATGGGCCAAACACATGGGTCCTCATAACCATTCTGTTGCTTGTCATATTAACATCGATCAGTCTCACACCAGTAACTTTTCGTTGAGATTGGCTGCCTTTGTTTTTTGGTTTTTTTCCCCTTTTTTTTTTTTAATTCCGTCTGTGGTTTGTGAGTGTTTTCTTCTTTTTTTTTTGTTTTGTTTTGTTTTGTTTTGTTTTTTTGTTTAGGTGTGGTGGGAGGGAGGGGTGTCTGTTAACACATCTTTTTGCAAGCGGAGGTGAGTTGGTTACACACGACAGTGAGCCTGGAGAACTACTTTTACTCTAATCCAGTGGATGGAGTTGCTGAGTTTTTTTCCCCTCCTCCTTAGCTTTTTAGCATGGGGGGAGCAGTGTAGAATGGATAGAAACCTGCATACCTTAAGTGGCTGATCCTGCACTACTCCTTGGCGATGAAGCCTATTTAAACTCAATTTGGGGATTTTGCCTGAGTGGCCAATACAGGATCTGGTGCCCATGGTATGTTCTGATTGTGAACAAAAATAAGAGAAAAAAAAAAAAGAATTTAAAAAAAAAAAAAAAGGAAAAACGATAAAAACAAAAAAAAACTGAAAAAAAAAGTTTCTTTCCAAAAAGTAGAAAGTACTTGACTGAAACCTAGTTTTAGAAATGCATGTGTCTTTGTTTGTTTTTTTTGTTTTTTGGGGGGGATCTGGGGGAGGGGGAGGGGGGAAAATAGGAAGCTCTCCAGGAAATTGTGTCCTGGAGAGCTTCACTTAAAAATGATGGCAAAAATGTTGCATTTGTGGAATAAGTGCTACTTGAGAAGCATGGTGTTTTGCTTTTGGGGATTCATCAATTGTGTGTTAAGGGGATTCTTTCAATTTTTCTGTTGGGTTTTTTTTTTTTGGTTTTTTTTTTGTTTGTTTTTTTTTTTTATATAGGGAGGGAACATCATAGAAAAAACACATTGGAGGGAGAAGTATAAATACACATTTTGTGTCTTTATTTGTGTATTTGTTTTTTAATTGGCCTAATTTCAAATATATTTAAACAGTTCCATACCTGGATTGGGTGTTTGTAATGGTTACCAAAAACGAAAAAGGAAAAAAAAAAAAAAAAAAAAAAAGAAACAATGATTGTGACATGCTTTTATCACTACTTAATTTTTCAAATAACATGTAAATATTGTAATCCATTGGATTTTGTTTTGCTAACCTGTAATAAAAAAAATATGGGACCATTATCCTTTTAACAACTTAGAATGTCATATTTTTTTTCCTTTTTTTTCTTTTCCCAAAAATGTATACCTGATATATTGTGGACACACATTTTAGGTGCATTATTATGATTCTGTTGACTGTAATGACATAGAATTGAAAATAACATTTTTTTCATTGTTTAATTTATACAGAGGACTTTTTCAGAGTTTGACAGAAGGAAATAATAGCAAAATGCTAACCCATTGGCTTCAGCACTCGGTATTTCCTGATTTTAAAATTACTGCTTACTGATGGGGGATAGGAAGGGGATACTGAACTGTTGCACTGACGGGTTTGTTTTTTTTAAAAAAAAAAAACAATGAAAATTAATAAAAACTTTTTAAGAGTGCGTGCTTGTCTGTGTGTGGTTTTTTATTGGCTTGCTCTGGAGATGGGTCCCTACAACTGGACTGGCTTTGGCAGCTCTTGAAGGGGAGCAAAGTGCTCTTTTTTCCCTCCTGCACCCTTTCCCCCAGTGTTTCACAGGGAATTTTTCATTGGCAGGTTATGGGGAGTGACTTTCCCTAGCTCACGCAGGTCTTGGTCTACAACATCCCCCAAGAATGCTTCAACTATGCCCCAGCCAACATCCATTAGAGGTCAGGGGCATGCTGCCAAGCTCTGCTGACTCCTCCTGAACCCAAACATAGAAATGAGGGAATTTTGCAGGCTGTATCAGAAGATCAAAATAGATGGAGACAGGCTGGTATTTGGATTACCAACTCAGCCCCGTCATGAGCTGCTGCAGTATTGTATTCCCCAGTATCTGATGACCTGCTGGATCCAGCACTGGGGCTGTGCTTAACTGGAGCTGAATATACACCCAGAAATCTGGAGCTGGAGGCTTTCCTCATCCTCCAGAAACCTAAAGTGATGCTCGTGGTGTCGTCATGGAATCTTCCTTTGCTAAATACAGATTTTTGAGTGCATGTTCAGAAGATGCCAGAAGATTTTTTTTTTTTTTTATCTGGTTGTGCTTTAATCAGACCCTGTTCCCGGTTTAAGCAGCTTTCTGGTTGTTACTGGAGTTGGATCTTAAAGGAATGTGTGTGCTGTGAAACAGCATGAAACCTTTGATCGCCTCGTAGCTGTGTGTGCTTTTTTCCCTAGAAGTCAAAAAGCAGAGAAATATTCTATCTCCCTGTTACAGTGCTTATTTCCTTAACCTATGTTTACAGGGGAAGGGGAGGAATGATGCATTTTGGGCTGTCAGACACTACCTTTTTCCAGTGATCTCTGGCAACATTTGTTCAGGATGGCCTACAAGTAATTTGCACGCAATGTGTTCTAGCCCAGAGCCTACCTGCACTTCCACCACTTTAAAAAAGGAAAGGGCTGCTCAGTGAGACATTGCTAATAAGGATTGCATCACTGATGTAACAGTGGGAGACCCTGGGATGAGTTCTAGATTCTTGCACTTGCATTTTGCCATCCACCTTGGCATCAGGATTGTGTGAGTTGGAAACAAAAGCATTTGATCTCCCCATGTTTAGGTATCAGGCTGGATGTGACTGGATCACAAAATCCTAGAATGGTTTGGTTTGGAAGGAACCTTAAAGCTCATCTTGTTCCACGCCCTGCCATGGACAGGGAGACCTTCCACTATCCCAGGTTGCTCCAAGCCCTGTCCAAGCTGGCCTTGCGGGATGGGGCAGCCACAGCTTCTCTGGGAACCCTGTGCCATGGCCTCCCCACCCTCCCAGCCGAGATTTTTTTCCTAAAATCTAAACTAAACCCACTCACTTTGATTTGAACCCACTCCCCCTTGTCCTATCACTACGGTGACAGCCTTACCCCACCTTTCCTGTAAGTTCCCTTCAGGTCCTGGATCACCTGTGCTGAGCTCCCTGTGCTGAGCTGAAACACAACACAGGAGTGGGAGAGAAGAAGCAAAGGGAATGGTGACTGACAGTGATCCTTTACTCACATTACCTCTCTGCCTCGATGGGCAAGTCCTTTTCTTTCAGCCCTGGGCTTCCCAGGGAGCGTTTGTGCCGTGGGACGGCCAGGATTTTGCACACACTGTGTTCCCAGGCTCATTGTCCTCCCTTTGCTTATGAAGCCTGGGTAAATGTTTGCCTTACTGTTGCTATCTTGACTGCTGGCATTTTCCTTCAGCCTGGAGGTACTGAATGCTCCCCATGCAGAGCTCTTGCCTTTGTGTTCACCCCAGAGCAAAGGCCTGGCAGGAGTTGCTATGGGAATAGCAGTTATCAGGCTGATATCTCCCTCCCTTCCAAACATCCAACCTCCCTGGAGAAGAGGTCAGCCTTTGAGGTTGTCCTGTGACTCAGGGACAGCACTGGCACTTGGCAGGGTCACACAGAAGACTGGATCTGTGGGGTTTCCAGAGGAAAATCCACTCTTAGGGAAGTGATAGGGACTATGTGGAATGTTGGTACTCTTGGCCCGGTTATCTTGGAGGACTTCATGTGAACCTACACAGCAAAAGAGCCCCCAGGCTTCAAGAAAATATCTAAACACAATTGCTGGTGTTCAGCTCAATGGGAGCTGGCACAAGTTTCTGCTCTCTTCCTCACCCTGAAGTCTTCCTTCAGTATTTTTCTGAGGACACAGGACTTTTCCACCATGAAAGCCATCTGTCTGGCTCCAAGGCAAAGAGACCACAAACACCACTGGCCTGGTCTAGTGTCAGCAATAATCCTGGTTTTGGCAAGAGGCGGAACCAGAGTTCTCCAGATCTCCTTCATGAGCCTGTTTCCCAATTCCTCTTTCTCTGGTGTTCTCTAAACCTTTGACTTCTCCAGCCTGTCTGCTTTTGCAAGCCCAGGTTTTTGGTGAAAGTGTGAACTACTTTGATGCTGTGCTCACTGACTCACAGCCCTTCTCTGAACAGCATTTCTGCCTGTCCTACGGCTAATCATTTTTGACCAAAAATAAATGAGCATCTAAATGTATGCTCAGTGGCACATCACCTAACTAAGGCAGTGGTTTCTTAGCAGAATCAAAGTGGGTTTTGTCAGATTTTCTCTTTAGGTTCATAGGCATCACTGCTGGGTGACAGCACACGAGAGCCCTTAACAGGTAGAAAGTGACCATCACAGAGGAGAAGTTATCGATCTCTAGCTCAGATTTAATTCATTCCAACTTGGATCCCACAATCCCTTCTCTGCAGCACACATGCAATATGCCTCAAATCAAACCCAAAAAACAGTGTCAGTGTGGAGAGATTTTGGGTTTGCTTTGCTCTCATGGCTGAACCAGTGTTCTTGCTTTTTACAGCTAGAGGAATCCAATGCAAACTCTGTCAGCTTGCGAAAAAGTGAGAAAAAAGCCTCAAAAAATAAGCAAAATAACATAAATCCTCATGCACTGCACTGTATTGTGTAGCAACAGAGTGTGCAGCTAAGACTCGGGTAGCACTATTGACTTTCCTCTCGCTGCATTTGAGATCTGTTTTGTTCCAGCAGAATGTGGAAATTGATCAGATCAAGTGTGTTCCCTCTCTGGTTCAATGTCTTGACTCCTGAAGGAGAAAAAAGAAAATCCCATGGTGAGCAGGAAGGGAATAATCTGTCCCTAATGAAAGTCTCACCTTAATCCATTCTGACAAAAGCTTTTATCCACAGAAGTAGAAGTCCTCTTTCACATTAATTTTGTGTTCTAGTAATATAAGTCACAGTACTTTTGCTACCAGTTCAGTTTTGGATTTGACTAAACACCTGGTTTTTCTGATGAGAACTGAGAGGTGAAATACTTCTGTGTTAAAAAATTTTGCTATTTTAGTATCCTAAAAGGAAGTGCTTCCTAAAAGTTAGTTGTGAGAGTCCTGTTATTCTGACATTGTTCATAAAATGCATTTTTCATAAAATAATCAGTCAAGAATTGCAATTGATTAATTTCAGCTGGGATGCTTAGGGAACAAAAATGAAGTCAGGTGCTGGAATGAGAAGAGTCACGCTTTCCTTCTCAAATAATTCCTCTCTTTGAAAGTTTGCTGTAACAGCAAATATGCCTCAGGTCAATTCTTGAATTTTCCATAGAGTTTACACTTCTATTAATGAAGAGCTTAGCTCAGTCTAGCCAACTGTACATGCATGACTTCCAGATCTAAGTGAAATATGTCTCTCTGCAGCTGTTCTGTTGTGCTCTCAGCATCATTTAAAGAGAGGGGGGTACTCACCAGCAATGCCTCAAATTAATTTAGCTCATGTTGAAAATGTTAGACTGAAATTTTAAGTTTTTCTCTGCAACTGGAGGAAACCAGATTCAGCTACTGTGCCAAACATTGCTTCAAGTGTTTGTGGAATCATTTAGACTGAAGTCACTGCAGACTTCTAGCAGAGATGCTGCAGTTAAAGGAATGAAGTTTGGGTCTGTAAGAACCAATAGAGAATTAGCAGGCAAGCTCTGTAAAGCACTAGGTCTTTGATGTGTTTTTTTCCAGAAAATGTTTTCCTTTGCTTAGACTCTTCAGGACTTCAGGCACATGATTGTTGGAGCCACATGATCTGAGCAAAAATAGTCATTCAGAAGTGGAAAGGATCTGGTTTCTCATAGGTGAATAAATACCCAGCATTCAAAACATGCTGCCTGCAGAAAGGCATGAGGCCTTTGAGACATTTTGCTGCAGTTGCAGGCTATTTCTTGCGCTAATGCCACAGGAATATCCTCCTGGAAACCAGGTTAGAAAATGATGTTTACTCCCCCTGTTCCTCAGCTGCTCCTGTAGCCACCTCTTCCACCTTCCCTCACAGGAGTGCTCTGGGAGCCAGGTGGAAAACTCTGGCCCAGGATGTGGCTGGCAGGAGCTGGGATATTTAAGGAGACATTATTACGGTTGTTTGGGAGGGGTTGCAGACAGGACTTGTGCTTCTTCAGCTCAATGGCAGAAAAAAGATTTTTGGGGGTCAACAGCTTTAAATATGACTGATCCTTCTCTGAGGAACTGGTTGTGCTTCTGTCCTGTTAACCAAGAGCAGGAAGAACAGGTGATCAGAGGTTGATATCATATCCCACGAAAATGACCAGCAGCAACAAAAGTATAATTATATTCTTACCATCAGATTAACTGTATGTTGTTATTTAATCCATTTAAAAGTGCATGTTCAGCAGTTAGGACCTCTGCAGGGTCTCGTGCTGTAACCTAGATTTCTTTCCATGTAATTTAATTGGAAAGCTGACAAGGAGATGTTTTTTCCTCTCCCATTAATTTATATCAAGTGGGTGCTGTTGCTGAGTCGATGGGCTGTTCCCAGGGACACTGCATTCTGGGAGAGCCTTAGACTGGGAGAATTCACCTCGGTTTTGGCTGTGAAAAAAAGGTAGACCTTCTCCTCAGTGTCATCCTTGCAAGCAAACTCTGTGATTGTACACTCTGAATTCAAATAGAGGCATGATCATGTGCCTTCACCAGTCAGCAGTGGAGAAGTGCTGTGCTACCAGGTGGTTAAAATGCTCAGGAAAGAGGTGATCACTTCATTTTTCATGCAGAAGTGGAACCTTGAACAAGACAAGTCTCCAAGATTTCTCAGTTAAAATGTCCAGATTAAGTTTCAGAGAGCTCCCATCCTGGAATGAGCACCAGCAAGTGCTGTAAATGAAATATCAAGGGTGCAGTGCAGCTGGGCTGCTCTCCAGCACTCAGGTGAGTTTCTGCTTTGTGGGAGTTTACTAATTCTGTGTTCAGCCACATTTTCTGCAAATGCCAGGAACTCCATTCCGTGGCTGGTTTGAACGCACACAAAGTTTTCTCGATTGTCTTCAGCTGACTCTGAGCAGTGGGGAATCTTGTTTTCTTCCTCAAAAGCAGGTTTCCAGCACAGCTGTGGTTAGTCCAGGTTGTCTCCAGTTTCAGGCTGGGATCTCTTTCTTTTAAAGCTAGTGATAGTCCCCTCTTGATTAACTTTACTGTGTCATGAATAACACTAAAACCTATAATATTTAGGCTTTGAGTCTCTCAAAGGAGGAAGAGTTGTAAAAACTTGCATTCAAAATCCCTAAACTTTAATTCCTGTTTATAGTCCAGTGACAGACAAGGGCTTAAAACTATGTATAAATATCTCCTATCACCATTTCAAGGTCCCTTTCATGAAGGATCAGTTGCACTAGAGAGGCTTTCATGTTCATGAAGTATTTCAGTTATTTTAAATCTAATGTTTCTTTTCACCAAGAGTAGACAGCGTTTGAGCAAAAGTCTGTTAGTGTTTCATGCTACTATCCTTTGCCCCTAATGCTCTTTCAAAGAGAGTAATTAGAGGATGGAATAAGAAAAATGGAACAAGACAATAATCTATTTTACATGACAATAGCATAAAGAAGTCATGTCACACAAGTATTTCTGCAGTGTTTCCTCTGGAAGGAACAGAGCAGAAATACTCCACCAAAAAAAATCTTGCAATATAAAGAACTGTTCTGCTGGAGCAGAAAAATAGTTTACCATCCTTTTTTGCTAGATGGAGAACCGGTATTTTTGAGGTTGTTTTGAGGAATTCTATCATAACCCAAAAACAAATTCAGGTGAGTTGGATCCTTGTCCATGGCCTTAGCCTGAAGACATTTAGAAGTGGAAAGGATTTAGCTTTCAGTTAAATATTTGCTCCAAGTTATATCTTTGTGCATGAAAGTCACACAACTTTTAATTCTTTTTTTAATTATTAATTTTAATGTTTATTTTTTAATATTTTTTTTTAATCTTTCCATCTGGTGGGGTACCATGAGTTAGGATCTACTATCTAGATGAATAAAGTGCCATCACGTTCTGGGGAGAAGCAACTGCACCTCTGTTTGTTTGGGGTCAAGAGAAAGCCCTCTCTTGTTGGACTTTCAGTTTGGCCAACCACTTCCAGACCTACCCCACAGAATCAGGGAGCTCTCTGGATGTCCCACCCCCACCACCTCCTTGTGCAAGCAGAGAAACCCTACAAGTCTCTTGGGGCTTGAAGCAGAGGTGAGGATGTTATCTTCCTTGGAAAATGGAGTTTATGCTTCCAAAGCTCACTGTGGTGGGGAGGACGGTAACATTAGCTCAGACAGCAGCAGATGGCTTTTTCAGGAAGATGTTCTGGGAACATGTTCAGGTTTTGCCTTTCATGTGGTGTATGTGCATGCTGGCAGCTGACTTAGACTAAACAAAGGGTAATTCTGCGTTGTGGTTTCCTTCTGTCAACAGACTGCGCGATGGGGTGGCGTTCCCAATGGCACACACCAGATATTTTCCACCCTCTGGGATCCCTGGTAAGAATCCATCCTTGCTGCAGGTCCAAGTTGCAGCCCTACCCCCTGCTCTGCCCGCCCTCATTCCCTTTTCCTACTTTTTCAGTAATATCCAGTCCCTCACTTCCCTCTTGGTGATGCTGGAGGCCTCCAGCCCTCCAGTTTTGGCTCCCCTCTTCCCTGGCCTCTGCCACAAACCCTCCTGCTGATGTCATTCACCACTGATCTCCTCTTCCATCACGAGGACCTTCTCCACTCCTCCTCCTCTCTGTCCTGATGTGCTGATAGCCCCTGGTGGAGGTCAGCACAATGTGGATTGTTGTTCACACCTCATTTTCTGGCCAGATTTTTAAACACAGCCTCATGGAGGTGAGGGCTGTAGACTTTGCTCAGGAGCATCTCTTCCCTCCTCTGCCTCCTGGCTCTCTCAGGAATATCCTGTGTTGTGAGGTGATTCTGGAGTCAGTGGAAATGGGCAGAATATCATTGTCCCCGATCTAAAATCACTGAACAGCAGCTGAAAGCACCTAATTCCCAGGACAATATGAGCTCTGCGTGTTGGGGAGTGGTTTCACATGGCTAATGAGGAGCTCAGCAGTATTTTAGTCATAATTTGGTACTTAACTTTTAACCTGTTAGGCACGTGCTAATTAAATGTTTTAACACACTGTACATGTTTTATGTATTAATAAGCAATAAGTGTACAAGTTACACTTTTTATGTGACTTAGAACTAATTGCAGGGTGGTGAGATTTTCTCCTTTATATACCTATTAAACCCACATAACTGCTGGTTTTACAGTTGATGGGTGTTCAGTTAACATATAGTAATTGCTCTTTAAAGGCTTCAGTAAGTGCGTGTTTGAGACAATTTACAGTGTTAGCAATTTCCTGGTGCTGCTCCTCAGAGGCGCAGGGAAGTTAATCACACCCAGCTCGGGATTTCACTGGGAGTCTGCCTGGAGTCCCTCGCTGTGCACCATGCAAGCTACATCCAGCCATGAGGGATTCCACTTCCAAGGGTGATAAACACACAAAGAAATACTTTGTTGGCTATCATGCAACTGTTTAGGTTGAAAAACCCCTTTAATATCATCAAGTCCAACCATTAACTCAGCGCTGCCAAGCCCAACACTAAACCACGTCCCCAGGTGCCACATCTACACATCCTTTAAATCCCTCCAAGGATGGTGACTCCATCAGCTCCCTAGACACCCTGTTCCAACGCTTTTCACCCTTTCAGTGAAGAAATTCTTCCTGATACCCAACCTAAACCTCCCCTAGCCCAGCTCGAGGCCATTTCCTCTCCTCCTGTCCCTGTTCCCTGGGAGCAGAGCCCGACCCTCAGCTGGCAGCACCCTCCTGTCAGGGAGTTGAACAGAGCCAGAAGGTCCCTCCTGAGCCTCCTTTTCTCCAGGCTGAGTTCCCCCAGCTCCCTCAGCTGCTCCTGATGAGATTTGTGCTCCAGCCCTTCCCTGCACAGCGTTCTGCAGTGAGCCGAGCAGCTGGGATGTAGGGACACGTTGTTAGAAAAACAAATCAGGAGGGGCATCCCTCAGTGTTTCCTGGTTTATCCTGCAAAGCCACAGAGGAAAACAACCATCTGTCCTCTTTTCTCTTGGTGGATCACGCAGTCCCTCTCTGTTTGCCTCCAGTCTGAAGCCAGGGAAGCTGTGAGCCTGGGTCCCTGCCCCTGCACTGAGGCTCGGTGTCACCTCGGGCAGATCACTTTGTGCCTCAGGGCCCCTCCTGCCCTCCTGCGGGTGTGACACTCTGCCTGCCTTTGCTCTGGGGGAACATTGTTCATTCCAGACTGCAGGCTCCAGCACTAAGCTGTTCAAATGCTTATTTAAGAGAGATTTAAAACCAGACAAACAGCACCACCCCTCTGCCCCATTAATTCAGAAGTTTTGAGGGCAGGAGGAAGCTGGTGGCTGTTTCCTGAGGCAGCAAGGTGCTCTTGCCATTTAATTGACACAGTCATCTGAAACCCAATCTACCAGACAAAGCAAAAGAGGAATATCGTTTGAAAACTGTATGCCAGTGAGAGACAGCTTGTGGAAAAGAAAGCAAATTTTTTGTTCCACTTCATTCCTTTTGCATAATGTTGTATCCTTTTGACAAGGCAGCATAATAAAGCTTAACTCCCTCTCTGCTGTCCACCCTCCAAATGCAGACTTAAAAGAAAACAGCAAAGCTCTATCTTTAGTGTCAAATGAACAATGGGCTCTCTTCCAACAAGAAGAAATGAGCTGATTTTGAAAGAGTTCTGGAGAAAAGTGCAAAATGTTCTTACTTCTCATGAAATAAATATTTGAATGATAGTCACTTGGCTCATCCTGTAATGTGTCAGTGCAGACTTTGCACTCCAGGTTTATATGAAAAATTGGTTGGGGTAGAGAGAAGGGCCAGAAAGCCCATATTGCAGATAAGAAGAGACAGAGACACCATAACATCTAATACACTTCAGAAACAGTAACTAATTAATATTTCCACCACAAGATGGTATATTTCATCCTATCTCACTGACGAAGCTTGGCCAAAACTTCCCAGGCAGGCTGCAGGATATTGAGAGGCTGGTTTTAACAAGCCTGGGGAAGCTCAGTCCCTCAGGCAGCGCTGTGCATTTCACCAGAGGCTTGGGGCTACGCTCCTGTGGAGCTGCAGGGACTCACTCAGCACAAAAAGCAGGGAAAGTTCTTTATCCTACAGGGTGATGGACACCAAACAGACCAGCACGGGCTGAGACCAGCCAGGAACCTGCCTGGCAAAGCTGAAGGCTTGAGGCAGAGGTTTTGCTGAAGCCACAAGGCACTCGGACCAGGTGTGGGGAGTTGTCCCCACAGAGACAGGGACAGCCTCGGTGCTCCATTGCTCTTCCTATTCTGTCTCTTTTTTTCTCACTTTCCTTCTTCCTTAAGCTGTTCAGCATGGAAAAGACACTTTGTTTACAGTGTTTAGGCTGCTGTTATAGTTGCTGAGGGCTTTTAGAAAACTTTGGAAAAGCTAATTTAAAATATGTTCTGGCTGGCTAAGGAGTTGTAGATTTAGCATTTTTGAAGGAATGCCTTCATTCAACCCACTTCAGGGTGTTTGGGAGGGACACCACCAGTCTTCTCCCTTTCAGAAAACAGCCACTGGTGAAATGGAGCTTTCAATGCTTCCTTCATAATGTGATAATAACAATAGTAAAAAATCCCTTGATGTTTGTGCTGATTCCTGTGCCCACAGGAAAATACATATCAAAACGATAATTTACCTGGATGTCAGACCGTAGCGCTGCCCCCAGCAGCTGTCACAGATTTGGCAGTTCTGCATTGTCTCAGTTACTCACATGTCTCCCAGTTATTTTCCTCCTCCAGCGCGGCTGCATATTTCCCACTGATGATGATATATCGAGACTTGGCACACGCAGTTGGGAGAGGAAAAACAGTCTTAAAGGTCGGGCTTGGGGGTAAGGTTCAGATGAATCGTCCTCAGTGTTCTACACCACGGGATGACTCGTGTCTCAGTCAGCTGTGGCAATGCTGTCCTGCTCCTACAGACAGCAGGAACCTGGGGAAGGTGAATCCCACAGGAGGTTCAAGGTGGGCAAAGGGGTCATGAAATGTTCTGTGTAGACCTGGGTCACCATAATCATATTTTAGGTGGTTCTTTACTTCTCACGACCTTCTGATACAGCAGTGGCTGTGGAATGACACCTGAAAGAGCGAAGAGCAACAAAATATGTGCTCAAAGCAAGTCGCTTTCACTAAACTCGGAGGCATCTGGTATTCCGGCTTTTTCACAAAGCTTAGGAGTCAGGATTCTTGCTTGTTGAAGCAGAGTGGTAGTTAAATGTAGCCATATATCCTGTTTGCTTTTAGTGCTTCTGAGATCGCTGCTTGAGAGTAGCTAGCATCACCCAGAAGCTCCTGCGGTGGTGAGAGTGATGATGTTAATTTGGCAGAGAGCAGCAATGTAAACACTCCTAACAATGCTCATTGCCCTGGGAAGAACTGGAAGTGGAAAAAGGATTTTTTTTGAATGAAGGGTGTGGTGAAAAAAAGCTTGCTCTGGAAACCCTGTAGGCTTCTATCTCCATCTGAGGCATGATTCAGTGTTGATGTGGCAGTGTGATTTGCCCCAAGCGCTGTTTCCAAAGCAATGACGGCTGGAAACTTTCCATAGGCAAGGTTTTCTGCTGGGAGGTGCCTGTTCCATGAATGCAAAACCTGCCGTGCAGGAGCATTTCTCTGGCTGGGATCTCCTCGAAAATCAAAGGAGCGGGTGTCACTTGCTCTAAGTCCTGACAGCGACGGCCTTTGTTTAGAGACAATGCGCTGCTAAGAGCTCGATTTGAAACGGAAGGTTTCAGTTTTGATTGGAAAGCAGGTCCCTTTCTCCTCCTTGGGAAGGACAATCACCTTTACCCCCGTGTCCCGCCTCTCCATCGGGATGCGGGATAGGATTAAGAGAAGTCCCAAGAATTCGCTCTGTGGATGTGTCACACACCACACATCACCCATGGGGGCTGAGAGGGACTTCGGCTGGGGAGGACCAGTGGCTCCGACCGTGTAGCAGAGCTGGTGATGCCCCTCCCTGGGGTTTGGCACCTGCTCTCAGCTTGCCTGAGGACTCCAGGTTCTCCTTCACGCCCTGGTTCCCACTGTGGGGAGGCACCACAGGCTGGCAGGGCAGTGATCACGTTTTGCCTCATGCCTGTACCCCAAAATTCTGTGCCTCCCCTCACTGGAGCCTCCGTGGAGATGGGTGGAGCAGGCAGGGTTGAGCAGGTCCCTTCTCCTCTCCTTCTCAGTCCCGGCTGAGCTGCCCTGATGGGTTTCACGTGTTCCTGTTCCACCAAGTCCCACAAACGCACCCCTAGCAGCACAGAGGACAATTGGTACTTCAGCATCTGGGCACTTAGTTAAACAAACACTCTGAAGCAGGAATCCATGCTCTCCAATTTCTCCTTAGTGCTGACAGAATGGTTGGGGTGTCAGATGGGGGCATAGTGACCAAGAGGGATTAAAGCTGAGTTATCCCTGTGGACCTGGAAGAGAGGTGCAGAGAGAAGGGGGCTTTGAAGCCTGGTGGCACCTCAGCCAAGCAGCAGAAGTGTCAGGGAGTCAATGCCTTTACTGACAGCTCCTCTGAAGCTTGGTAAAGGGACAGGCAACTGAGATGAGAAGCTTCAGTTACCGTCTCTGGATCCAGGCTGGACACCGGAGAGAAGGATGAGGTCAGGATTACAGAAACAGCACAGGCTGAGCAAAGGCAGAGCATGTCACGCAACATTTCCCTGGTGTTTTTCCATGACCTCACCAGGCTCAGTTCTCACCTTGTGCAGCCCAGGAGGCATACCAGGGAGTCTCACTGACTGTGGATCCTAAAGAAGGGCATGCACTTCACACTACCCTGATGAAAAATACCCCTGTGCCAGAGAACTGGATCATGCCTTTAAATCTGCAAGCATCCCACAGCAGCTGTCTTGTTTCCCTCTTGTATCCTACCACCAGCTCCTGCCTGAAGACCAGAGTCTTTTCCCCTCCTTGTGCCTTTCCAGAGATATAAACAAGGCAATAAAGAGTTTTCAACTGTCAGTGGACTTGTGCTGGTTCAATATTCTTTCTTGTTACACAAAGACTTGTTACAGGTTCTCCTAAACCTTAGTTTAGAAAAGGTTGAGGCTCACACGATGCCCAGAGCTGTAATGCTCCCTTTCTTACAAAAACACCTATTTTGCTCAACTGCACATCTGTGGCTTGTTCCTCTTTGTCAAGGGGGCTGCAAAAAAACCCCAGAAGTTTTGTCAGCTTCTTCTTTCTCACCCACACTGGTCAACCCTTGTTTCCTCTAGTACTTCATGCTGCTGCAGTAAAAGAAGATTATGAATGCTGTCGAATTATCTCCAGAAAGATTGAATAAACACAGTAAGACCCTGAGTACTATTAAAAATATTGCAAAAAGAGATAAAATAACGCAATGGAAGGACACCTCCTGAGTATCTCCCAACCTGTGGCAGTGACAGTGAGGCTGCTCATCCCTTATGAGGGCAGCTGTGGCACTGAATTTCGGTTCCATTGCCAGGACAAGTGCTGCCTGAGAGAGATGTGGCAGGTAGATAATGTAGGACACAAAGTTAATGGGATGCACTGGGCACGGAGAACTGGGAAAGGTGGGGGCCCTGCAAGGACAGGTCATGAATGTGGAAAGATGGGAACACCAGAGCATGGAACTAGAAGATAGGGGAAGATCTAGTCTTTGGATAGCTGTCAAACAGTCCTTAAGGAGCTTGGATGAAGCTGTTCCCACCCAGCTGCAGAGAAAAAACCCCAAAATTTAAAGAAGGAAATTTTGCTACCTTCACACATGCACACACATGCATCTTGCAGTGTCTGCAAGAGAAACTTCCTGAGGAGCTGGAATGTGTGACTAAGACTGCTTGTGAAGTTTTCCCCCAGGGCAACAGTTCTTCCACTGGCACAAATCACCACCCCTCCACTGACTGATGGATCTACCTTCCTTTGTGCCCCTCAAGAATCTGACCAGAGGCTCTGGCCACTGCTCTTTGCTGCCCTGTCAGGTACTCAGAGGTGCAGATTTACAGGACCAGGTTCTTTGAAATCCCATCCTTTGGTTCCAGTGCCAAAACGAGTCAGACTGGAGCATTCTCAGTGATTTGGAAGGTGCTCCTATGTCCCTCTATAAATAGCTAGCTGGATCCAGCACCTCAATGTTTCTAAACCGTGGTTGCAGTGACATGAGCTGTGCCTCATAAACTTGTGAAGCTCTGAGAGTTGTTGCTCCTCCTGTCTGGAGAGCAAAAAAGCCTGAGGAACCTCCAGGAGATCAGTGCGTAAATAATTTCAAAAGCGTGGCCGACCACTGGAGCTGCTGATAAGCTGAGTGGCCTCACGTGGCAGGGCTGAGCGTCTGTGTGTGGAGTGGGACGAGCGGTGTGGGTTCACCTGTGCCCCAGCTCTGCCTTCTGGGGTTGAGTGCTGCTTGGCCCAAGGCATTCAGCACGAGGTAGGACAAAGCAAGGTAGAAAAAAATGTGTATTTCTTGGTAAAGAGCTGTCCCTGACCGAGGCTCAGAAGAGCGTGGAGAAGTGCACGCTCAGTTTGCCGGTGACCTCCCCACCCTTCGTGCCTCACTGTGCCATGACCTGGCCCTCCTTCCTCACCTGCCAGGCTCCTGTGTGCTCTGCCTCAAGTGCTGAGAACACGTGGGGCATGCTCACCCTCCTTTGTGAGCAGCAGGAGTGGAAGGGTCTGAGAGGAAAAACTCTGCTTTTCATTCAGTTCACATTAATCTTTACAGGGTGGTGACAGAAGCTCAGGAAACAATTTAGTGATGATCCACAGTCACAGACCAAACCCGTATCCTGCTGTCTCAGGGATGTCATCTCCACGGTGCCTAGGGAAGGGAGAAGCTATGAAGTACTTCTGTAATTACTTGGGTCACCAAAGTAGCTGCACATACGCAGAGGATCCCCGCTCTGCAGCAGCTGCCTGGCAGATGGAGACTGAATGTAAACATCAGAACTGGTGAAATAATAACAACAACCACAATAATTACAATAACAACCGTAATGATGGGGGTGTGGTCGGGAGGAAACTGTTCATAGGAATTTCTGATTTGGGTTTCTCACCAGACTCGTCTGTTTAGGCCACGCTCCAGCTTTGCCTATTCAGTGTGTGCAAAACACCTCAAAAATCAGAGTTTAAGGATTTTACCAAAATTTTCAAGATCATTTTCTCTGCTTTCTAGATATGAAAGCTGTGTTACAGACAGAGGGAGTGAAAAGTCCAAAGCCAGTTTTTGTGCCTGAATACTTTGGTTTCTGTGGACCCAAGCCTGTATCATCATAATCTGGTGAGAAATGGAGGTAGGGTTGGACAGATTTATATAAATTTAAAAAATAATAATGTTTTTGCATTTCCTTTAACTAAAATCTTGTAAAATACATCTCTGCTTTAAATATGGTCTTGAATGGCTCCTGACACCATTACATCCCACCCAGATCTTCATGTTGGTGGGCAGGGAGGGTGACCTTTGAGAGTTTCACTCTCCTTTTCTCAGCATGGAAGAGTATTCCTGAAGGCACAAAAAAAAAAAAAAAAGGAGGAACACCATACATTCCACTTCCCAGACTGCTGAGCTTGAAATCATTGTTCTCTGGATTGCATTGGCTTTAACCTGGATGCTATTTAATCCCATCATCCAGCTGACAGCATTGTGTTCGGATGTATGGGATGGCTCTCAGGAGATTACTAGGCAGCCTGGGAAGGATCTTTTGGTTTGAACTTGCTGTATTATATTACTCTGGAAAATAAGAAAAGCCCAAGATTTGCCCTGATTTCACAGAGGTGTTGAATGATTGCAGGTGCTTTTGATATTTTGGAATTGTGTGCATTTAGAAAAAAAAAATGAGGTCGACCTGGGGTTTCTGTGAACTAGATTTCTTCTTCTTTTTTTTTTTTCCCACAGAAAAGAAAAACTTCCTTCCTTCCCAAAATTAGCTCGTATGCACACCTTATGACCCTCAGCACCTTGCTACCTTGTTAACTTGCTGGTTGCAGCACTTTTTGCTGCACAAGTTGGTAAGCACACAAAGGCCCCCCACGGAAAGTTCTGCAGTGCTTTTGTAACCCCGGACCTGGATGGGAGAGAAAACACCAAGTTCACCTCCTAGAAACTGCCTAGAAAAAGTGTGTGGTTCCAGATTTATCTCTCTGGCATTAGAAGGGGTTTTATCTGCACTGGTAGGCAAGCAATGTGATAATTTGGCTCTGTGTTTTACAAAATCTGATGAATTGAACACAATGTGGGGACTCCTGAGATGCTGTCAGTGAAGTCCTTTTTTTTTGTTTGTTTTTATAATCAGATATAATTCCCACTCCTTTCACAAATGACTGGTGTTAAACTGAGGGTTGCAAAAGGGTCTACAGTTCTACCTTGCCACCCTGCACAGCCTTGTTTCCAAAACCCAAATGTCTTCTCTACTCTGCCTCTGAAGGGCAGGAGTAGCTGTTCCTTGAGGCTTAGATGATTTATTTTCCTTCCTGTTTGCTGATATTGATGGTTACATTAGAGAGAAAGAGCTCCCTGTTCTGGAGGAATGTGATGTTTGGCCAGGATCAGATGATAAAACCGAGCAGGCAGGAGAGCATGAAAACTAAGGACAACGATGAAACCAACAGCCTTGGGGAAATGTCCTCAGAATTTGGAAGGCAGTGGTGGAAGTCAGGAAAGGTTTCTTCCCTGAGAATGGGACTGAAGGAATGGAAAAGGGGTTCATTGTGATGGAGTTAAACTCAGAGCAGATAGTTGCTTGTCATACAAGAGAAAAACTCAGGAGGGAGACGAAGGCTTCTAATGATCACGTTGGTGAGGAAAATGCTGAAGAAAGGCATCCATTTGTCTGAATTTAAGACCCAAGGATTGTTTGCATCTTCCTTTGCCCACCCTGCGCGAGGAGCTGAATCTCAGCCCAGTGTTTGTGCTTGGACATCTCTGCTGGCATCCGTGGGTTCCTTCTGCACGCGTGTATAGGTGAGAATTGGATCTCCTGGTGCTGTTAAAAAACACACAGGCATGTGATAACTGCAGGCTCCTGGCAGGATGCTCCCTCTCCAAAGCACATTCCTGAAAGTTCAGTCAGCGGTGCTAGGGCAGCCTTTTGTGTGTGTGTGGAGTCACTGCTTGGTATTAAGTACCCAAACCTTTGGTGAGCTACTTTGGGGTGGCATAAACAATGTCATCTGGAGGTGACTGTTCTTCTCCTCCTTTCAGTCCAGAACAATTGGGGTAATAGATGAGGTTTCCTGGACATATGAGTGTGACTCACCCAGCTTGATGGACAGAAGGGAGGGGAAATGAAGTAAGGGGCCAAAAATAGTCTTAGAGACATTGGCTTGGAACGAAGGACAAAACAGGGCACAGACTAGAAAATAAAAGACCTACAGTGATGTGACATTAAGACCATCTGGACAATGTTTGGCAGCAGTTGAAAAGCAAACAAAGCCCTGAGAAGGGTTTCTAAAAGTGAGGGGAATATAAACGACACACTGATGGGCAAGTGCTCAGGAAGAACTGAGCTCTCCTCATCTATCTGCTTTGGTGCCTCCAGTTTTGAGAAGGGGCAGCCCAGAGGCAAGAAAAAGATGCAAAAACATTCTCTCAGGGAATATGACAGCTTGAAGAGAGAGATTCCACCAAGCCTTGGCTTGCTTACACTTTGAGAAGCTCTCTGAGAGATCTGGCTGAGATGAGGGTGCTTGAAAGGCAGGTAGCACAGTAACACTCACCAGCTCTGCAAATAAGCCCCAGCAATAATGGAAGAGCTCAGGGCGTGCAGGGCAGTGTAAATGGACCTCTGTGTTCGCACAACATCTGCCAAAATGATTGAGGCTGCTGGGTGCTATTGCCAGAGAAGTGAAGTAACAGTGATGGCATCAAACGTGGTGCAAGGAGAACCTCAAAGCCTTGAAGCCCTCAGGGAAAAAAAAAATAATATGTTGGGGTTGTCCTTGGTTGCTGCTTTAAGTGTGACAACAATTGGCCATCAGGAATGCTGCAGCTGAAGGGAAAGAAGGAGCTGCTGCATGCTTTTCTGAACTGAGTGAGGCAGTTTCCTGCATACCATTTTTCTTCTGAAGAAAATCCCAAAGCAGAAGGTTTGCTGGGCTTTCCAGGCTGGTGGTTTGGAGTTTTTTCCCCCCTGCCTTTTTCTTAAAAATCCCAAGCCATACCAAACCCAAATATATTCTAACTACAACTTTTTTCAGGCTGTGAGTCAAAGAGATAAGGAGAAATAAGAAATTCTAGGAAAAAAACCCTGTTTAGTTCCTTGTTCCACTCCTCCTGATAACACTGATTTTGATCCAAGTGCCACAGCAACATTGTTGGGAATGTTTCTCCTATCTCCAGTCCAAAATTAGAGTGAAGGAACTTTGCTGGCAGGCAGCTAAGCTTTGTTTTGGGGAAGTGTATCTGTATAGACAATCATGGTTCTGGACTGCAGCTGAGGATGTGGGCCCTTATCCACCCAGACTGATGGATGGAACAGAAGTTTTCCTATCCAGCAATTGCCGCAATTCTAATAAAGTCCCTAAAAACAGCCCTGCTACTGAAGTGGACAGGTGTCATTCTGTTAAGAGCAGTGTCTTTGCACGGGGTGATGGTTTGCCAGCCTTCCATATCATGTGTGTGTGCCTCCCTCCTGTTGCTGAAAGAGCAGGAAAAGTGATTGTCAGCTTTGGGGTAAGACATACGGTTTTGTGGGTTTCTAGCTGCTATTTTGTTTTGTGTGTGTAAAACAGGAAATTCCCCCCACCCCCTCCTCCTTCTGGCTCAGTTCTTACCTCCCCAGCCCTGGTTTCTGGATCCTTTTATCACAAGGCCCTGCTGCAAAGTTCCTTCTTATCTAAATTGGCTTTTGTGGTCTTGCATCTGAACGCCCAGCGCAGAGGAAACGATCCATTGCAGGAACACAGCCCACAGGGCTTCAGACTATTGATTTCACACTGATTTCCCTGCAGCTGGCAAGCAAGCCTCTGATTTCCAAGCTGGGCACTCCCAGTTCCTGAATTCACAAGAACTGGGAGTAGGAGCTGAATTATGTGAGGATTCGCAGGGAGGGGAATAAAGGTTCATTAATTAGAAATTAATACAAGTGGAATTAAGCATTCTGCTTCCATGTAGACCTTCAACACCAAAGGGTTGAGAGGAGTGTAATCTTTCCAAAAGTGCATTTCCCCCAAGGTTTTCTTTTTGACTAAACAGAGCTGGGGAGGATTGTTGAGGCTCAAGCACACGACCAGCCATGGCTGGAGGAGCCACCTAGTACCAGCTGAGCTGTGGTAGCTCAGGGACAAGGAAGGGACATGATCACAGTGATCAGACAGCCAGGAAACCCTGCTCTGGGGCTCTGCAATGTCAAATGCACAAAGGAGCCTGAGGAAAATGGAGAGAGTGAATCTGAGCATCAGCAACGCATTCACACAACAGAAGAGTAAAATAATCCTCTGATGGAGGTGCTTTATTTAAAAAGTCAATTGGCAAACAGGAAACCAGAGAACAGGCCTGGAAGAGATATCTGCTCCATCTCCATGCCCCAAGGCTGGTTATTCAAGATGGATGTTTGTCTAATCTCTTCTTTAATCTCTCCAGAGGTGGAGGTGTGATACCGATGCCCCCGGGCTCAGCTGCTCCTGCTGCCTGGATGTTTTGTTTCCTGAAGCTGGAGCTGATGACCTTTCCCTGCAACTGACAGCACACTTTGGTGTTCCATCTGCAATGGAAACGGCAGGCAGGTTATTCCACTCTTCCTCAGAGCAGCTGAGGAACAGCTGAGGACATCTCCCACACCTCCCTCTGCTGTCTTCTGAGCTGGACAAGCACCAAGGTTTTTCTGTCTTTGCAGGTCAGGACTTCTAGCCTCTCAATCTCACTGTTGCTCTCCTCTGCATTTACTGCAACACACCCACATCTTTCCTGAAATTTGATGCCCCAAAAATGGCCAAGTAGGTAAATACACAGAAAATCGTAGCAGTGTGAAGAAGTAGAAGGATGAATTCAAATGTCCTGCATCCAGTCATAAATCGTCTGTATCACTCTTGGCTTACACATAATTTTTGACCCCCAGATATTTTTACACTGTATTTGTACAATTGATTATTACTTCCAGATTGTCTTTATTATTTTTTTTTTTAATGAGAGGATTAATTTACTTTCCTAATCCTTTACCCCGATTAATTTCCTACTCTCTCAAGATCAGATTGGGTTCCTCAGCCTGTTTTTCAAAGCTCACAGGCCCTCTCACTTGCAGACTAATGAACAGACTTTCAAGTTCCTCAAATCAATAAACATATTGAATAAAAAACGTTGAACACGGTCTTTATCTGAATATTGTTGCAAATTGACTTTTTATTATGCCCAGGTAATCTCTGCTTCACTGAATAATGCCTCCCTAAAAGGAAGCACACAGAGAAGTGTCATTTTTTCCATGCAGGAAAATGCAATTTGAGACATCAGAGATATGTGTAGGGAAAGCAGGCAGAGTTTGGAGGCAGATATGGTTTATGGCTGAAGTGTCACGCTGGCTTTGGGTCTCACCAAACTCGGGAAAGACATCAGGAATCTCTTTTTCACCAAGCAATATAACCAGGAATGTGACTTTCACAGGCTGCCAGACTACGGTGACTCACTCCTCGGCATTGAAAAGGGACAAAACTTTAAAAAAGTATTATTCCTTCACTTTCTTTTACTACTTGACAGTGGTCCAAAGCTTCCTATAACACTCACCAGCAATTACACAGACTGCCCAAGACTATCTGTTACCACGGGTATTTCATACACAAAATGCAGGGCTCTGTGTTCCCAGCTGCTCCTGTGAATTCCTCTGATTCTTGAATCCATTCTTACTGCAACAGCCAGAGGTGGAAGGGCTCATATAAAAAGAGAAAAGGTGATAATGGATGTGTCTGCATGTTCTCCCAGCCAGAGATATGGGCTAAGACACCTATTTATTACTGATTCTTTTGGCTGCTGCTTTGTTATATGAGAAAACTCCAACTTTTTCAGCACTTGAAATAAGTTTGCTCAGGTTCAGAACTTTTTTAGTTGTGCTACCTGTGTTTTATCTCACCTTTTTAACAGAATGCACCAAGTTGTAAATGCAGCTTGCCCTGCCAGTCTGAAATTGTGTGGCTGATTCACATTTCATTTTAGAATTTTCTTCCTCATGCAGCAGCAATGAAGCCCCCTAAGCAATTAAGTGATTTCCAACGGGATACTGACCTAATTAAGTGCATTTTGTATGTGTTCAGGTGTGTTTCAAGAGTCCCAGCTTTGGAGTATGCTGGAATTTGTTTCTGTTGGGCTTGTAAATAGCCACCCTTGGAAAGCATGCAGGGAAGATTTCTGCCCTTTACAGCAATCCAGGCTGGAAAAACGGCACTGCAGCTGAAAATGATGCTGTTTCTTGGAAACCTGTTTGGTGCCAGCATGGCTAAATCTTCATCACTTCCTTATATCACACCCAGTGCAGCCGGAAGAAGTGGCTAAAGACACAGGAAGGGCAAACAGACTCTATCTAACGTTTTGTTTGCAGTAATCCAAAGTTTTCCTAAGGATTGAGACAGGATGTGCTGCTGCTGCTGCTGACAGGGAAGCTGCTGAGATTCAGCAAGGAGAAGCTGACGTGCCCAACAGGAAAATGCTGCACTGTCCACACCGCTGGCTGCTCCCCTGATACCGAGTCAGGCATCAGGAGACACCAGGCAGCCAAAATCAGCACAATCTCAGTGACTTTTTGCCTCTTCCAGTGGTTTCCAGCACAGAGCAGTGTTGACACAAACCAGCTGGGGTGGAGAACATCACACTGCTGTGGACCCAACACCTCATGGTGCTGGTTTATTTTCCTGCTATGGAGAGGATGTCAAAGAGGAAGGGGTTTATTTGAACCCATGTATTTCCTGCCCATCATGAACATGATGATTTTTCCAGGTGTTGTGAGCTCATCCTGGACTTCTCAGTCCTTGCTGCCTTTACTTTCCAGCCCACTGTTTGCCGTGGGATTTGGGGCATTGTTTGGTTGCTGGCTCTCTTGCAAGGGTAGGAGTGCTCTTACAGTCTTGATGGTGTTGCCCTATTTTGGATAACTCCCAGGCCCAAAAGAAAAGACTGTTCTTAACTCCAAGAGGTCCAAACACAGCTGGGATGTTTTTAAGACCAGTACTTTTCAGTCTACAGCCATGCTTGGTATTGCCTCTGCACCATGTCAGTCACCTCCCAGCACTGTAACTACAGGTGTTTTCACTGGATCTCCTTCCCATTCTTCCAGGACATACTCAACCCTCAAACAAATTATCTGAGGCCTCTTGGAGACCTTACTTACCATATTCTTACTCTGTTTTTATGGTGGCGCTTGCGCACATTATGAGCTTTCTTTCATTTTTTTTTTTTTTAAACCTCAGAAACTGATGGGAAGAGGGAAATGCTTTGCCTTTTATTTTGCAAATAAGGCAAAAAACACGTCACGGACCTAGATGAAACAGATATTAGCCCAGCTTTGGGTTTCACGACCATCTCACTTTACAGCCAACAGGCAGTGCAGGAGGCAGTCATTGAATCCAGCCCTTGGTCAGGAGGGATGCCTACAGCAGAGCAAAGGAGATGAAATTGGTTCTCCCCCAGAAGAGCAGGTTAATCCCCAGCCTATTCTTCCTGTCAGCTTTTTGGAGACAACTTTTGGCCAGGCAGAGGGGAGGAAGGGTTAGTGTGTAATCTAGTAGCTGGCTGTCCACCAGGCATCTTTTGTGTGATCTTCAACAGCTCTTGTGTGCTGCCAAACCATGCCCCTGCCACCATGTGACGAGATCTGAGTTGTATTAACTTATTTCAGATACAGGAGAACCCGATCCCAGGCAAACAAAGCCACATAAAGAGAAAGGAGGCAGTGGTGGCATGCTTGCACACAAGAAACGGAGGGTTGCTTTGCTATCTGCTTGGGGGTGACATCATCTGACCACATAAGGGGTTGTGAAGGTGAAGATGAGGCTGTGAAATCATATAATTAGGTGCTTTTCTCCCCATGATAAAAACTGAATTAAAGATAGACATTAAATAGTTCAATCAATTAGAGTGCCACAATGTAGTCTCTTCTCATGCTCTAATTTGTGCCATGTTGAAAGTGGCTGCTTCTTCCATCTCTGTCTCCTTATAAATAAACCATATGTTTTCTGGATCAACTCATCCAATTATATCTTAATTGTTTTTAGGAGCACATCTCCCTACTACATTAATTGTCATACAAGAATTTGTGCGCACAGGATCAGATTCCCACTGGTGATATTTTCATTATTATTACAGTGCAAACATGGTCTTTAATAGCTTATTAACACCAGAGGGTTTAGCAAACCTTCATCAGCAAACAGATACAAACCAGGATGTTTTCTGTCAGGATTTTGGTGACCTCTCTGATCATTTCCTCATAACTTGTCTGAACAACATGGGTAGAACACATGGGCAGGCCTCAGAAGCCCAGTTTGGATATTGGAATGCATCTGGTGATGTGTCTGACACCACCACCCCCACAATGATGTCTGACATGCACTGAGTAGCAGACAAATTGCACATGCTGAAGAGGAGGGGTGATTGTCTCATTTCGTTACAGCTGCGTTCCTGAAGTGTGGAGGGCCACATAAGCTTTACAAACAACATTTAGCCACATAGTTGGAGATTTAAATTGACTTCAAAAAAAAAACCACTGAGGAAGGCTTTGGTTTCTGAGCTGGCACTGACATTCAACGGGGCTTGTCCTCCTACATGGCTTCAGTGCTGTTGAATCTGCATCTCTCCCCTGTGTATTTTAGTATGTGCCAACAAGGTGTGTGGTGAAAGACAGAGAGAGGATAAGAGATGCTGGAACTCGCAGGGTCTTACCTATCTTAGAGATTAATAAGCCAGGAACTTTGTGAAAAAGAGGTCTTTACACTTATTTTAGTTCCGGACATGTGACAATTTTTACAGCTATGTTTGGTGGAGCTTTTTTTTGGTGTTTGTTGTTGATGTTTTTGTTTTATTGTTCCCATATAAAACAAAAAAGTAGCAGGAAAAAACAACTCCTTTAGAGACAAGCAAATCTTCAGGCTTAAACAAAAACATTTATCTTCAGACAACCCTTCAATTTCAAAAGTACACACAAAATCAGGAGGAGTTGTGATAAGAGACATGAGAAATGATGGTGTGATCTTTAGGCTGTAGTGGACCAAAAGCTGGGCTCCTGTTGCTTGACCGCTCTCTCCTAAAAACATTCTTTCCTAGTAAGTTGCATTTTAAGCTGCTCTGTTTGAGTTGGTTTTGTGTTTTGATGGGGTAGGAGATATGAGCTCCCCCCAGCCCAAGCACCTTGGCTCATGGCAGCTTTGAGACATCAAGAAACGAGCCCTCATCCTGCACCACATCCATCAAAACCCTTCCAGCAGCAGGAGTGTGAGCAGCCCCAGCACTGCCCCAGTGTGTCTCTCAGCCCCTCTGAGAAAGAGCCTTTCCACGGTGCTGGGAGGGTGGGTCTACTCAGCCCCCTCCTCTTCAAGCTTTGAGCTCTTCCAGGGAAGGGGAGTGCTTTGGATGGGCCCATCAGGATAGGGCCACATTTTCTGTTCCAGGGCCACCTGGGCTACCTCAGTGTGTTGTTTAATCAACAGTGACACAGTTAGAAACAAGGCAAAGAGGAAGAGCAGCCACCTCCAGCCAACCTGTGAGCACAGGCATCTCCTCCCTGAGCCACCCCTCAACAGAGGAGGAAGAGGTGGAACTTTAACACACAGGAAGCCCTGAGTCTAAGAACAGGGCAGCCATGCTTCACTCCCACCCCTTCGTGCTGTGTGAGTAGTGAAAATGGGCCAAAAAAAGGGAAAGCCATTCCTAAGAGAGGAGCAGTACGTTGCTGGAGCTGAGCTGGGGCGCCTGTTCGTTGGTACTTCTCTCTCTGCCTCCAGAATATTCCCTGGGAGAGAACATTATGTACAATTTGCAGAGACAACCTGAAATGAAAGTGTAGACTGACTCCTTGTGTCTGCAGCCAGATGGAATGAACCAATAGCACTTGCAGAGCTGGACACTTGCCCACTTTCAGTGCTGCTTCCCATGCCAAGAGAGATCCAGCTCAGGCACTTCACCGGGCACGGACAGAGGCACCACCATCAAAGCTCCACTCCTGTGAAAGGATGCTCTGCAGGACTGTGTCTGCAATTCAAGCATGCAAATAATGGTTCCAGAGGAACTGTGGGTGGTTGTAAAATCCTGCTGCAAGAGGAGGTGCTGATGCTGCAGGTGAGTGACCCATGTCTGCCTCCTCCTGGGGTGAGTGTTGGACAGGATGGTGGCACTGGGGAAGCAGGACAAACCCAACATCTCAACTCAGCTCTTTGCTCCACCTGTGGGTGTTTCACATGAGGTGGTTTGGTTCTTTGGTCCAACAGTTCCTCATCTGAAAAGAAAAGGAATATTGCCCTTGCCCCATTCCAATGAAAATGAAAGGAGAAGGAAAGCATGAGGAACTCAGATCCTGCTGTGAGGGCACAGGAGTATTGTGCAGAGCTGAGCTGCAGCAGGACCCCTTACAACATCTCATTTAGTAAACTGGGCCTATCCTTCTCTGGTAGCACAAAGGAGCCTTATTTCAGGCGGGGACCTGTTTTTTGAGGTCAATACCAGAAATAAAACCTCTGACAATCCAAGACTTTGTAGCTAAAGAGAAGAAGATGCCAGAAACCCAGACAGGGGCCTTGAGGAAGGGAATCTGGAGGAAGAGTGGTTCAAACCCCTCTGTTGTGTTGTCTACCGAGCCCTGGAGACCTGAGTCCTTGTTCCACCCTGCTCCAGTGCCATTAACAAGCAGGGTGGGGGGACAGGTTCAAGCCACTTGTGAAGACACCACTAAGGGTCAGAGAGCCCCGTGCACAAGGTTTTCATGGGTAATAGGTGTGAGGCAGTTTGAAACCTGACCATAAAATGCAGTTTTTAAGCACAACTGAAGTCTGTGATTCATATTAGTGATGGACAACGTGCCTCAGCCTGTGCCCAAATGGGCACAAATGGATACTTTTATTTAGAGTACGTGTATGTGTATGTACAGTTGTATTTACATTTCTATTACATTTTCTTTCTCCATCTTTTCTTTGTATTTGCTTCTCATGCTGCCTTCCCTTCCTAGTCCCCACAAGCCCTTGCTGTAACAGTGTATTTTTTAGCACTTATGTTTCTCCTGCACTTGTAAAATGGTGGTTGGAGGTTTAACCAGAAGATCTCAGCTGCCTTGCTGTCATTTTCAAATCTAACTTAAGGTCTTGGAAACCTAATGACTTATTGAAAACTAACAGGATTTAGCATATTAAATTTCTGATTCTCTTTTGGATAGGACACATAAACTGCATATCTTCAAAGTGCCATGAATTCATGGGCCAGCCCCATTCCTAATGAGAAACTCATGGGTAACTGCAATGATAGGCAAGAAAGCTAGCTGGAGGAAAAAGTGTTTTAATCTAGATTTCAGTCTCAACCTTTCCCCACTGCATTCATCTGAGTTTGTAAGGCACACAAAACCTTTCAGCTGGGCAGCTCTGCAGTGCTGTCCCATTGTCGTGGATATAACTTGAGTCTTTACTGATCTTCTGCACTGTTACAGACTCTTTCATATTTCAAAGGAAAGAATTGAGGCTTCAAGAAGAAAAGCTAATCTCAATGTGACTGCACAAAAAAAAAAACAAACCAAAAAACCAAACATAATGCATGATTTAGTTTAAAAATCATTCAAAATAAATTGCAGCTATGAGGAGGAATTTTTTATTGTTTTTCACAGATAACACTATTATTTGCTCTGGCAAAACCAGCGAAGAACACTGCACAGTTAACAGCACACAGAGGTAATTATGGTCTTGCTATTCACAAGTTAAAACTTGCGTCTGCTTATTGGCACCTGTTCTTCATTCTAAGCTTTGTTCAGATGGATTCTACCTGCACCACATTCCCTTAACCAAAACTTATTTCTACCCGATCAGAGATTTTTGCTGTTGCCACTAGAGGTCCATTCACCACTACAAATATAGAAGAAAGAGGAGAGCAGTGTATATTCTTCTCCAGAATTTCTTTCTTTAAATCCCTGTTTGGTGTTGGTCTTGGGGTAACGATCTAAAGGATGATGATTGCAGGCACCTTATAGAAATAGAGGTGAAGTCAGACATTTTCACTGTCGTTTCAGGGTGTGAACAATTTGGTCTTACTTATGTCATCCTTTTGTTTTGGCAACAGGGACTTCTTGGGTTTTGTTTTCTGGTTCCTCATTCGCTGCCCCCAGGTCTGTGATGTCCAGATCCCTGCACCTGTTGTGTGAGTACATTCACCTCTGATAAACAAAACAGGCAAAGTGTTCCCGTCCTCCCCCAGGTTAGCTCTGGGGGTGGTACACTCAGTTCAACTACAGCAGCGTTTGTGTCAGCCTGGGTAAGAGCACAGTCCGTTCTTTTGTTCCCCGAGCTTTCCTGCTCCCTCTTTCCCTCCTTCTGTCTTTGTCAGAGTCCATGTGAACGCTGCCTTTGCCCGGTTTGTCTTTTCATCCCTGGCTCAGCGCAGCCTCCTGTTTCGGTGTGACATCCCAGGGTGTCTCTGAGGTTTCTAGCACTCTCCCCCCTCCAGCTGACATTAAATGCAGGCTTTTTGCTGATCATCAGAAACATGCCTCTGCTCAGCTCTGGAGGGAAGGAACAATGCTGCTCTGTAAAGGTGGGGTTTGCTCACTCCTGACTTTATTCTGTTCCCATTGGTAATCAGGAGTAAAATTCCTGCTGGCTGCAGTAAGACCAAAGCTAGGCTGAAACTCGCAGCTTTTGAAAAATCTCCCCCTTACATCCTTTGGATCTGTTTTTGTGAAGGACCAAAATTAGAAGGCACTTACTGAACTCCACCGGTTTTTCTCTGGTTGGTTTAACAGCTATCCTGCCTGTCCATCAACCTGTGTGGATGATCCCTCTTAGCACAGGACAGGATCATGTCCCACCTCAGGAGAACTGGTAGGAGGAGACCTCATATGGAAGAAAGGCTTTCCTGAAGCACTTTTCCTTGCCTCCCTCTGGAATCAAGACATGTCAACAGTGCAGGGCTGGCTCTTGTATTTGTCACCAGAGCCACTGTCTGGCACGCCTTCCCACCCTACACTGTCCCCATGCCTCTGCCTCTGCCTTCCCTGGCGTCAGCCTGGCTCGGCTCCATCCACCACCTGGCCTCCTCACACAGTCCAGAGGCCACAGGAACAGCATCCAGGGATTAGAGGAGGAAACAGGACAGCCCTGCTCTCTGAGCCTCCCACACTACCAATGGGACTGGCAGGAGGAGCCCCATCAGGGCCAAGGCTTGCTGCCTGAGATTTACAAAATAATAGCGCAGACCTGGATGTCAAGCTGGTGATTCAGACCGCGTGAATCCCTGTCTTGCTTGGTTTTAATCCCTGTCCCCTTTGCTTCACTGCTCCCTTTGCTTTGTTGCCATGTCCATGTGAAGTGCCACCACCGTCCTCAGGCCTCCTGACACCTGTGTGCGAGCTCCCTTTTCAAGAACCAAGGAACCACTCAGCTCCAAACTCAAACCCCTCAGGTCAGCCCATTCTGCCTGGCTGGCAGCTCCTGGCTTTCCAGCACTGGAGGTTAGGCATGCACTCACCCCTGGAGTCTCCTGGCAGCTGGAAGAAGCAGCAGCCTCCTGGCCTGCAGCTCTTTATTCCACCCTGTGCAGCCTGCATCACCTCCCCCACACCACTGCTCACTCCTTTTTTTTTTGTCCTGTGGACCATAAAAGCTTGGAAAAACTCTTTGGAAAGGCAAATCACTTTTACTCAAGCTGCCTACCAAGCCCGTGGATCTCAGGAAGTTTAACTCTTTGAGTACCCTCTCAGGTAGTCTCCTAATAATTGGATTGATTGAACAAAACATCACTTGGAATGAATCAGTTTGAATGAATCAGCCAACAACCAACCTGTGGGCATTTTACAATTGAATTTCCAAGTTTCTTCCTCTTACAAGGGAGATTGGCAGTGAAGCTGAGCACTGGTAGGGAGGTCGCCTCAGGATTAGTGTTTTCATAATTCACCTTGTGTCCAAATTAGGAGAGGCTTGGTGCTCTGCACAGAGACCTCTCATTTGTTCAGGTACTTGGACAGTGCTGGCACAGAAAACGGTGCAGATGAACCATCCCTGGCAACTGGTGATCCCCAAGATGTAACTCAAGGTTCCTGGGCAAGTGCTGGTGTCTTACATCCTCCTCTGTGTGACTGTGCACAGCCCTCTCTTACCCTCCCACTTTCCTTTTCCTCCTGTTCCTTTTCCTTTTTCCCTTTTCCTTTTCCTTTTCCTCCTTTTCCTCCTTTTCCTTTCCCTTTTCCTTCCCTCTTTTGGAGCATTTGTGCAGCTTCAGGCATTTCCCCTTCCTGGCCATCACAAAGCTCTCACAATCAGTCTTTGGGGTGAGGTCTGGTGGAGGCTCCTCACCCCACGTGCCTGTAGAGCTGAGCTCAGGACTGGGACCAGTACCTGGCTGTGCAGTCACAGTTTCCTCCGGCCATCTGTTCGTGGGACAGATGACTTCTCACAGCACTGTGGTGGACAGATATTTCTAGTGTTTGAGTCTGCTCACTTTCCTTCTGCAGCACTCAAAAACTGTTCCTATCTGTGGTTTTTACAGGCCTGCCTTGGGCCACGTGTGCACAGGAAGGATAATTCTGGCCTAAAATACTGATGTATGCAGCCATTCCTTTAGGATCTGAGGGTTGGCTTCCTTTCCCCTGCATCCAAAGCCATCTGCTGAGACGCAGGCCAGCTTTGGTGGGAGGTGAGGTGCTCCTGCTGTGTCAGGAGGTTTGGGATATTTGTCTAGGGTAGCTCTAACCCTCCCACAGTCACAAGAGTCAGACAGACACATGCACCTCCAGTGGCTTGTATAAATCTAAAAACAGGCCTAGGGAGGACCAACCTTCTGGTCTCTCTCTCCCACAGCAGACTCAGCAGATCAGAACTGGGGAAAAGGAGACTCAGGGGAGACTTTCCCGTTCTCCACAACTCCCTGACAGGAGGGGGCAGCCAGATTGGGGTTGGGCCCTGCTCTAAGGACACGATCAACAGGACAAGAAAACAGCCTCTAACTGCTCCAGGAGAGGTTCAGGCTGGACATCAGGAAGAATTTCTTCATGGAAAGGGTGGTCAGGCATTGGAACGGGCTACCCAGGGAGGTGGCCAAGGAATGACTGGGCGTGGCACGCAGTGCTGTGGTCTGGTTGGCAAGGTGGTGTTCAGTCACAGGGTGGACTCAATGACCTCAAAGGTAATTTCCAACTTTAATGATTCACTGATTCTGCTCCTAGTTCTGTTCTCCAGTTGTGAAAGATATATCACCAAAAGACAACCTGACCTACACATGAGACAAAGTTCTGTTACTTGAATGGCAAAAGAGGATCCACCCTGATACAGATCTGAAATATTTTCCATTTAAATCTGCATCAAAAAGGTAGAAACCTCCATACACAGAATTTACAGTGGTTTTTTAAATTGTTGTTGTTTTTTGTTTTTGTTGTTTTGTTGTTCTTTGTGAGTTTTGTTTGGTTTTTTATTTGGGGTTTGGGTTTTTTTGTGTGGTTTTTTTATTTGGTAGGGTTTTCTTGGTTTTGTTTGGGGTTTTTGGGGTTTGTTTCATTTTGTTTTGTTTGTTTTTCTGGGTTTTGTTTGGTTTGGTTTTTGGTTTTGTTTGTTTGGTTGGTTTTTGTTTGTCTGGGGTTTGATTATTTTTTCTGTTTAGGTTGGGAGCTTTTGGGGTGTGTGGTTTTTTGTTTGTTTGTTTGTGGGGTTTTTTTGATTTGGGGTTTTTTTTTGGCTGGTTGGTTTTTCCCCTGATATCCTAACTGTTTGAAAAGGACAGACACAGAATGAAAACCACCTATTATTTTTATGTCAGCATTACCTGAAGGTCCAAACCAATGTCACAGTACCACCAGGATAAGCCCTTTTACACCCTTGATCAAGGAGAAATGTGCTGCTCTGAAGAGCTTTTAATCTAGAGCAGTGTTTCTCAGTCCTGTTAACCCAGCCTGGGTTAGATTACAGTGACTTACTGGTTTTACAGGTTTCCTCATGGCTCAGTTCCCCAAGGGTGGACAGAAAGATGCTTTCCACTGAGCTCTGTGATACAGCACAGAGCTGGAGAAGGTAATGCAGGTAAAGATTAGGGGATTGTATCTGCAATTTCCAGAAGACAAGCAAAAAAAAATACAAAATTCATCCCACTCCCCTTAAATCTTCACTCTCTTCAAAGATGATCTTGGATATTGCACAGTGCATAAAGAGCTGAACATGGCAAAGACTCCATGGAGGCTTTAGAGTGTGGCTCTTCAGTGGGAAGGAGCAACCCCACGCCAGCACTTTTTTTCCTGTTTGGCACCTCTTGGAAGCTTTTTGGCTTTGCTCTTCGCCTGACCAAAAAGCCACAAATGCAAACGAGGGTAGGCCTTGTGCTGTTGGCCAAGACCAGTGCAAAATGAGAGGTCTGCATGACTTTGTGGGTCTGTGTGGCCACCAAAAAAACACCCAGAGCTCCACCTTGAGCCACGCCACTAATCTGTGACTTAAGGGCTTTCTGAGTCGTGGAGGTAAAACCAGGCAATTTTCCTGATCTGGAATGATAAGCTTCTTTGTGTCCGTGCTCCAAAAAAGCTCGATGGGAGTGAGGTGGTGAAAGGGTCACATCTTCCCTCCATGTGAATCATGGGGGGCGGGGGGGGGAGGGTTACCCCAATGGGGAGCAGCTGGGGAGCAGCCCAGTGAAAGAAAGCAGGGCACTTGTCCTGACACACTTTTCTTTGCATCCAGAGGTTTAGAAGAAATCCTGCTGGCCTCAATGCTGGAGCTGTGTACTGGTTTTAGGCTTGACAGCCTATTATTAACTGTAACAGCAGAGAACACCATCTGTCTGTTCCTGAGTTTCCACCAGCCTGTGAGTTGGGGGTTTTGCTTTTTAGAGGGAAAAGGTGTAATTGTCCTGATTTAGTGAAAGATCTTGAATTAACATGCCTAAAGCAGAAATTTAAACCCTCAAACCCTTTCCTTTCCTTTATGGCCTCTTGATATCCTGAGCGCATTTTCTCTTGATAGCTTGCTGCTTTTCTTAATCATTTGCAGGCAATGTAGGAAATACAAGAAGAAAACAAATAGGATGAGGACAGAGTGGGACTTCAAAAATTTTAGGTCATTACCTAACCAGTCTAGCTTAATAGGTAGCACTGTTTTTTTCTTTTCATTAGTATGACAACTTTCATTTTCAATCTTTTCCCTCTGCAATTAACAGGGCTAGATCTTTGTTTTGTTTCTTTTTTTGGGGGGAGGCAATTTTTGGTTAAATGAAGTGTTGTCTACAGGTGGCTGAATTTGGAGGACCTAGAACCTACCAACAGACATCTGACAAAGGAATGGTAGACTGGATATACTTGGGAAAATCTTTACGATAAATCTCACAGAAACTGGAAATATTATGAGCAGAGGTGTTTGGTTTAAGTGATGATGGAGTGGTTTGTTCCCTGTGGAAAGGATCCACTCTGGACCAGCTCAGGAAGACCTGGAGCACAGGAGAAGGACTCACCTTGGAGAAGTTTGTCTCCCACGGGGGTGAACCCCAAGGTGGAGCAGGGTAAGAGTGTGAGGAGAAAGGAGTGGCAGAGGCAAAGTGTGATAAAGTGACCACAAGCCCCATTCCCATTCCCCTGTGCCACCTGCAGTGGAGGAGGTAGAGAAAAGCTGGAGTGAAGCTGAAGCAAGGGCAGAGTGCAAGGAAGGTGTTTTTAGGTTTGTTCTTATTTCTCATTATGCTAATCTGTTTGATTGGCAATAAACTGAATTAATTCCTCCAAGCTGAGTCTGTTTTGACTGTGGTGGCAATTTGTGAGTAATCTCTCCCTGTCCTTAACTCAACCCATGACCCTTTTGTCATTTCTTTTCCTCCCTTCACTTGAGCTATAGGGAATATTGGTGGGCTGCTGGGAGCCAGCCAAGGTCAGCCCACCACGGTGGCTCAAATCTTTTGGAGGGTTCTTCTTTCAAGGTTAATGCAATCCTCATGAGCACTGAGGGTCTCTTTTGCTCTGCACCAGCATGAGATGAGGAGGGGGAACTGGTTTAGAGGTGACAATTCAGGCTGGCTTTGAAAATGACTTGCTGGCTTCCTGAAGAAAAATCCCTGAATAAAAATCCCTTCACCTTATCTGTGGGGAAGATGCTGCCCCTTGGGCATATTTGCTCCCCACTGTGTTTGTCAGCACAGTGAACACTGTGCACAGCTGCTGTGCTGTCTCAGTACAACCCCAGCCACCAGTGTGTGGTGGTGTTGCTTTTGCAAAAGCCAACAGAAACTTCCATCAGCAATCAAATGTGTTTTTCTATCCTTGCAAAATGCAGAGCAAAGTAGCACAAGGCTGATTTTTGCACACAAACACACTGTTCCCAGCCCACCTATTTTTTTCTGGCAGTGCTGTTGTGAAGGACTATTCCTCCAGCCCTTGTATTACAGGGGAGGGATATCCCAACCTCTGCTCAGGTGGCAAGGATGGATGGTGTCCACTCCCAGGCTCAAAAAGGGAGCAAGGCTTCCCTGAGGAGGTGGGGGAAGAAAGGCTTGGGGGCAGCTGCCACCCCTTGCAGGTGACAGTGACATCCCCACCTACTCCCTGGTGGCTCCTTCCCGGGGTTCGCACTGTGTGGACCTGAATCCAGCTTATCGTTAATTAACAACAAATTAATTATTTTATACTGCAATAATACTTCACTGTTCCCATAGGGGACTCGGACTGCTATTCATTACATTCTTAATGCAGTAAACATGAAAATGAAAAGAGTCAGCTGATATTGTAATTACAGTGGGCCTGGATAGATGTCATGGAAATAGGGTTTTTTTCCCCTGATATCCTAGAGTTGAAGAAAACTTAGACTTGCTTTGTAATAGTTAAAGGAAACAAAATAAGCCCTCCACACTCTGCATTGATATGAAGGAGAACTGAACACTGTGTGACTTTACATAGAAAATAAGATGTTTTACTTTAAAATTGACATTTTGAGAATCAAAACCAGATTTGAGCCAGCGAGACTTAGTATTTTTTTAAGTGGTATTCTTTTGCCTAGGTTATTTTCCAGAAAACAAACAACAGATAAGGAAACCAACTCTCCAACTGTTTATCTGTACTTTTCTCTCTCTCCGTTATGGCTCTTCACTGGAACAGGTAATGAATGGATAAGTGATATTTTTTGGTGGCATTGTGATCTATAATGAATTAATAACAGCAAAATAAAGTACCCAGGCTGTGTGCTGGAAAAAAAAAGGGTAAGCTGGTTTAATGGTTTAGGGAACTGAAGTCCTAATTTGCAAAAGATCAGTGAAGGTGATACAACCCACATCACTATCACGTCCTCTCAGGAAAGATGCCCATGTGTTCAGGCACTATGGGGTGTTCAGGCACTCCTGCACAGTGAGCTGTGAGACCTGAGAGCCAGCTCCCAGCCCAACTGGATCTGTGGAGGAAGGGGTTGTGGCTGCAGACTTCCTTGGGTGGAAGTGGTACCTCAGAAAGCTTCACCTGGGACCTCAAATTCTGCCCAAGTGGAGGAGCAGCAACTCATAACCCACTGGGGTTTTTCAGAGAGGTGATACCACCAGGGTGCCACATGCTCGGTGTGATTCCCTTCCCTGGGGAGAGACAGGTATTTATTGTTGTTCTCGGCCTGGGCAAGCAGTTTCTGAAATGGCTTTTCAGGGCAAAACCAGAGAGACACAGTCTCCATGCTCCAGGACTGGCTAGATGAGGTGTAATAGCTGGAAAGGGCGAGGACCATGAGAGGGAACACAGAACAGCAGCGTCGAGGGCTTTCTGCACTTTGGCACTGAAGTGTTACCCCTGCTTTTCAGCCAGGTTTGCCTTTCCATAAGGCACCAGCAGCACTGGATAAGCATTGCTGCTGCTGCCTGCCTGCTTGCAGAGCTTGTGGAAATGAACCTTGAAGGGGCTCCTCAGGCACTGAGGAGTTGTTGTGGGGGTCACCAATAATATCCTCATTTGATAGGGCACAGTGTTTCAGAGCAGGGAAGCTCAGTGTGCTTTCTTTTGCAGCAGAGACCTGCAATAAGACAGCAGCTTCTCTAGAGAGAGCTCATGCATTTCAGACATTATTTTCAAGATAACAATGGTAAAAAATATTTGTGCTGCTGTGTGATGGAAGCCACAGGCATTAATGCAGCTCCCACCACTGTCATGCTGCTGGTGAGTCACTGGCGAATGCCACTGTAATGACACAGTGAGAAGCTTCAGCTTGTCCAGCTTGCTGAGTCCTTCCAGTACTCTGGACACTGATCCATTTTATAAGAGATCTCAGCCCAAGAGCATAAAGGCCACTGCATCCCAGATGGTGTGAGTGCAAAATGGCTTTTCAGCACTCCAGTGCTCTCCTGCACTTAGACGAAAGGGCACATTCACTGGGTTTGTAGAAAAAAATGTGTTTATCTGGGTCAAGGAGACCACCATGCATTTAAGTCCTACTTTGACTGTCATCCACTCAGGGCAGGAGGCGGGCCAAGGATGTGGTCCCCTGGAAGAGCACACAGCTGTGGTGGTGTGAACCATGAATGCATAGATGAATTCAGGGATGAGCATCCATCTCCTGGAAACAAAAGAAAGCAGCCTCTGTGAGTGCAAAACATCTAACAGTGTCCAGCACAAGGGATTGGTGTGGGAGGGAAGGGGATGTTTGACACTGACCTCCAAACACATCCGAGCCACTGGTCCTATCCCAGATGTTGCATTTCTTGCCATCACCACTACTAAAAGCAGGCAAGTCTGTCAGAACACACCTAAGGAGATCATCAAGTCCACCTGAGTCCAAAAGAGGCTCAGCTGTGTCTAGGTTATTCCCAGTGAATGTTTGCTTAACCTGCTCTTAAATACATCCCCTGACAGAGGTCTCACTTTCTCTCCCAGTGCCTCATTGCTGCAGGGCTGTCCAAGCTTCATCGCCACAGCTTGAGCTCATCTTCCTTCCAGTGGTGGAGAGTTCTTCTTTTTCTACCTCTCCTTCTTAAGTGTTTGAAACTTTCTGTCATGTTCCTCTTGGATCACTTCACAATCTTTCTCCCAGTCTAGCACTTTCCAGACTTCTCACTCTTCCCACCGTGGGCTGGAAATGATTTCCAAAATGGGACACAGCTGCCGTGCAGAGAAGGGAATTGCCTGAGTGTCTTGTACATTGTAACCCTGTTTGCACACCTTACAACCTTACCTTCTTTTTCTTGCTTTTCCCACAGCAACAAACCACTGCCACCTCCTCCCTGTTTTTGCTGGACCCTGACCAGTTGTGGCTCCCTGTTTCCTGAGCCCTTCAGGTGGTGGAAAGCTGTCTCCACAGTTTCCACCAGGTCTGCCTGAACTTCAGCACTCTTCAGGGGGCTGGTTTTGACATTCTGCAGGGCATGGGTGAGTTCTAGCAGGTTGAAACTGCCTGCCTGGTGTTGGTCTAAACACAGCTCCGCCAAGTAATCAGCTCTGTCTCAGCTTCAGCATGTCATGCAATGCAGGCAAAGGTCTGAAATGCTGACTTTTATTTTTCTTTTTAAAACCAGGTTAAAAATGACATATGCATCCTGCTCAGCCTAGCCAGTGAGGAAGCTGGGAGCTGGCTTGTGTTCAGGCCTACCATTAATAGCAAACAGAGCTGGCGTAGGGGGAGCTTCTTGATCTCTAGTATAACTTCCACCAGCATTAACCACACCAATTTATCTGGCAGCTGTGACCAGAGAACAGCTCATGGTCTCCAAGGAGCTCACAGGTGGCTTGGAAAATAAAATGATTCTGGGGTGCTTGAATCTTTTTCTTCTGTGTTTTGGCATTTTTGGGGGGCTTGCTGAGGGGTGGTTTGTCAACAGTGGCTGGACATGAGCCCAGGGGTGCTCAGATGGCCAAGAAGGCCAATGGCCCCTGGGCTGTCCCAGCCATGGTGTGACAGCAGGACCAGGGCAGTGAGGCCACACCTCGAGTGCTGTGTCCAGTTCTGGGCCCCTCACGACAAGAAATTGAGGGGCTGGAGTGAGTCCAGAGAAGGGAACAGAGCTGGGGAAGGGTCTGGAGCACCAGGAGTGGCTGAGGGAGCTGGGAAAGGGGCTCAGGCTGGAGCAAAGGAGGCTCAGGGGGGACCTTGTGGCTCTGCACAACTCCCTGACAGGAGGGGGCAGCCGGGGGGGTCGGGCTCTGCACCCAGGGAACAAGGACAGGAGGAGAGAGAACAGCCTCAAATTGCAGCAGGGGAGATTTAGATTGGATGTAAGAGATCTTCCCAGAAAGAGCTGTGAGGTGTTGGAACAGGCTGTCCAGCAAAGTGATGGAGTCACCACCCTTGGAGGGATTTAAATGATGTGTAGATGTGGCACCTGGGGAAAAGGTTTAGTGTTAGGCTTTGCAGTGCTGGGTTAATGGTTGGACTCACTGGTCTTAAAGGTCTTCTCCAACCTAAATTATTCGACGATTCCCTGAAATTTCTCATGAATTCACATAACTCCTGGATCTAGTGACTTTTAAGTGAGTCCCTGATACCCCACGATTTGCAATTTAATATAAAGAAGTTAGCAAGAAGGAATTTCTCCCAGCTGTTGTGTACATTGAAAGATGCAATTTGGAACACACAGGTTTCAGTGCACTAACATTATACACCTTGTTTCTCAGTCTAGACAAACCTTTAGCATTCCCACCACACCACCAGAAATTCCACATTCTGAGGAGAAGAAAAGCCTCAGAAAGCTCCTCACCAACTTGCAAAACACACTGCCTATGAAACAGAGTGCTTCCCCTTCACAGCTCACTCAGCAGAACTTTATATCTACAGCAGAAACAGCTGCTAAAGAGAGATTGTGAGATTTAGAAACGAGGGTTGCTGGTGCATGCCTGTCCAGTGACTTGGTTTTGTTGTGTTTTTCTTAACCACAGGCATAAGAATATGCATCACAAAGAAAAGAGCACAGAAGGGAGAGAAAGGAGAAGAAAGCTGATTCTTTACTCCTCCTGGGGTACAAAAGGGGCTGTTTTGATTCTGCAACCTATTGCAGTGCGGTGTTTTCTTCATCTACATGCAATTGCTCCTGTGTTTTTGCTGCACTCGTAGTTTGCCAACCTTTTTTGGGTTGAAGCAGAGGGAAAGGTATGTTCCTATCACATGCAGCCAGACACCGTGGAAAATGTGATAGCTTACAGCCTAGACCCTCTGCCAGTAGGAAAAAAAAAAATAACACAGCATAAGCCCCACATTTTAGTCTTTGAAAAAAAAGCCCACTACCCTTTAAGCTCTTGCTGCCCTCTTTCATGCTGGGCTGAGACTCCTTTCCCAAACCCACTTCAAAGCTCCCACTTTGACAACTGATGCTAAAGCGACCCATCTTTCCCTAATACAGCTGAATTACCCTGATGTGAGAGGAGAGGGTGCAAGTGTCCTCTGCCTGCACTGGGCCAGAAGATTTAAGCACAAACATAGAAAAAACAAACAAAACCCAGTGACAGTCCATTTGTAACAGTAACGTCTGAAACTGCAGTCGGCTCAGCGCTCCGCAGCGCCAGGACTTGCGAGGTGCACAATAAAGTAAAAGTCTCTGGTCTTTAGGGTCATAAGAAAGGTTGTCAGATAGTGGCACACTGATCAAGTCCCAGCGCTGAGTAATTAGAAGACTCTCTAGCTAAGCAACGTGCCTTGTTTTACAGTGGGAAAAAAAAAAAAAATAAAAAAGGCAGAGGCAAGAGCTTATCTGCTCCAGATAAGTGCAAGATATCGTTCCAGCAGATTGTTGGTAGACCATCCCACCCACGCAGCAATTAAATGGGACACATTTTAATGATGCTATATCCTTTCATCCGTGCTTTCAAGAAGGTTATTTTTCTTTTCCCCTCCAGAGCAGGATGACTTATAAATTCTGCCTCATGGAAGTTTAGCTGTTTTGTTGGTTGAACCCCTTTGCTCTCTGCCATGTGCCAAGTACCCACCAGGTCACCCTGACCCCAGAGCTCTTTGCTCCTGGGTACACGTTGCAGGACTGCTGTGACAGCTGAGCCCCTTTGGCAAATATCTACGCTGGGATCCCAAAACAAATAATTTTCTACTGCTCTTTGCACTAAGCCAAGAATACAACCCACTTCAAAACAAGATCAAACTCTTTCTCGGCACCTTTAATAGTTTATTTCTGAATGCTTTAACAACTTCCCATCTGACCCAATCATTGACCCCAAGAAAGTACCCACTTACTGAATAGTAAGAAAGTCCCTGGCAGATCACTGGACAATGGTGGTGAAATGGGTGGTGAAAATACAAACTACACAGGCAAAGAAACAGATCTGTACCTTGTGGCCATGTCCTGGGCCTGCCTGAATATTTTCATTTCTAGATTCTCACTATTCAAAGGCAAGCTGGGAGACCAGGTTTGGGCAACCACAAACCAAAGAACACCACCTGCTTTGCAGACCTTAGAGCAAAAAAAATAGAGGGGATGGGTTATACAGTTTAAGAGGGCACAAGGCAGGTGAAGTGACCTGCCAAATGTGACCCACCAGGGAAAGATCCTTTTAATTACAAATAAAGAAGGTAACCCAGTGAAGTAAACTAATTTTTACCACACTCCTGATCACTCCACCATACAGTTCAAAGACAAAGCCTGTGTTTTTTGTCTTGGTTTGACCAGTGTCAATCAGCAATTGAAGAAGGAACCCTTGGACATGTCTAAAACCAACAAAATGACCAACAGCTGTAGAAGATAAGCCAAAATCCTTGGAGGAACTTTGTTATGGAGATGAAAATGAGAACTATTCTGCTACAAACAGAAAGAAATTTCTTTGATCCATTAAAATAAGGAAACACTGGTAAAGTTGAGACCATTCCCACAGTGAGGCACCAAAGACAGAGGACCAAAGGGTAAGCTGGCATAATTCTAGCCAGAACCCACTGGGGCACCCTCCTGCAGCAGCTGGAGCTCATAATTTTGTTGCATGGGACTTGCTGACTGATGTCCTCCCCTCTGGAGGTGCTTGACAGGCCTCCTTGAATCTTTGAGCTGCCAGATCTGGCCATGCAGAGGCAACATTCTGGCTCAGACCCCCACAGCTTCTTCCAGCACGGAGCTGCCTCATGGTTTGGGGAAGGACACCACCTCAGCCATACTGCTGGCCAGGTCAAGGAGCCCTTTCCTTGCTAGAGGGGCTGGGGAGGGTCACCTGAGCTCTGCAAGCACAGGAGTTGGAGGCTCAGACTGAGATTTTGGCTGGGGGGGGCCGGGTAGTGTGAGCTCTGCCAGTGCATTTCCCAATCAGCCTCAGCTGGTGCTGTGCAAGAATTTTGGTGCTCGCCCCATGCTGACCTCTCCTCCCTGTGTGGTCTGTGTGACACACTGCCAGATGCAGCACTGCTGTAGTCCTTAGAGCAGTTCAAGGTTATTAAAAGAAAAAAAAAAAAGAAAAGAAGGGGAAAAAAAAGAAAAAAACTAGCTCTCTCTTCTGAGAATAGGATAGTGCCCAACAGATGCAATGAAAAGAAATTAAATGGTGCTAATTTGTTGATTGCTTACACTGCCATGAACACGGCAGATTAAATAGCAAATTTATAACCTGACTGCACTCCAGCAGAAAAATCCCAGTCTTTGGAAGAGAAAAGCCCCATAAGAGTGCTGCTGTGCTACTTAACTGCTTTTTCAATTGTTATGACCCACCTCCATGCCTCTTTTACAAGACATTTAATTTGCCTCCTCTGCTCCAATTTAACAGGTGCCTGGTGCAGGAAAAGGAAAAGGAAATGAGGCAAACGTGGAGGAGGACAGAGGCAAAAAGGTGGGTGGAAGCAGGGCAAGGGGAAACAAAGACATTATTTGAACAATGCTCAGACTTGACACTTGCAGGGTTTAACATGTGACAAAGGCTAATTCTCGGGGGCAAGGGTGGACCTGTGGGCCTCAGAAGGAAAGCAATGTTGTTGTAGGAAGCACAGAGGAAGAGGCCAGTGCTCTGACTCTTCTATTTGCTCATCAGGCTGGAGGAAATAAGATTTCCTCATGTTGAAGGCCAGTAGCCAAGGGAAAATCGGCAGAGAGGACTTGTTCTTCTGGTGTATCTCTGGGCATCAGGCTGGCTGCTCAGGAGGCCAGGGTAACTCCCACGTTCTTTCTCTTTGAGAGCTGCAAGAAAAACAGGCAAAGAGAAAGCCTCAAAACCAGTGATGTTGTACTAATGAGGGGACAGCATCACTTGAAAGCTTCCCTTTTATTTTAAAAATGTAATTATGAGCTCCTAACACCACAGGGAATAAAGACAAAATGTGGGAGCAGCTAAATACAACAAAGGGAATCTTTTATGGGAACAGCCTCAAATATGGAGGGAAGCTTTCTAGTGAAAGTCCCAGTGGGAGAAGTGGTATGAGCACTACTCTTCCTTATCTGCATCAGCAATTCCAGTGATCAAGTGGGAGGATCAGGAGGAACTCACCATTCCTGCCAGTAAGGATTTGGCTGTCTTGCAGACGGGACAGGAGGACTCCAAAATTAATGGCCTTCAGGACCAATCAGTGTTAATCACACGCATGTGCAGGAAGGTGTTGATAAGAGCCTGTAGTAGGAAGCAACTCTGAGTTACCCTGCCTAGAGCAGATTGTTAATCAGCATTGTGAGCTTACTTTGCTTTTCCCCGCCTTTACCCCAGGATGAAAAATTGAGCAGCTCTTGCCTCTGTTCTGGCTCTTTCTCATTTGCTCCTTCCCCTGCAAGCTGGCTCTGCTGAGCAACCTGCAGCACTGGTGATCCCAAAGCCACATTTGTCTCCCCTCTTCATCCTGTTTCCTGCAGGAGTGCCAGGTTCTGGCTGACAGGCTGCTGTGCCTGAGTACTTGTGAAACGGAGAGGCTGTGCCAAGGAATAGGCAGTATGTCTGAAAACTGAGCACACGGATCAGTGTTTGGCCCTAAATAAGGACATAAAATATATTATGATGTGTGAGTGTTAGAACTGATCCAAGTTTTCCACATTCTGAAATCCTGAGGGGAATTACTAATCTGATTTCAAGGGGGAAGAAAAAGCAGGGGAAGGTGTCCTTCAAAAATGTTAACAATTTCTATGCACCCTGCTTATCATCCTGTACAGATGAGGGGTGCTTTGCACAACCCATGCTGAGTCTTGATTAGGAGTAGGTGGTGACTCTGGCATTGGACTGAGACCAAGGCAAGGCCAGGGGTCATGTTCACAGTCACCAGCACTGCGTTTTACAGGCTGCTCTCTGTTTGATCTCCTAAGGTTTTCCCTACCTGGTATGCTGGCAGTTTTGCAAGACAACATTTTGCTAACCTCTTGGAAGACTTTCAGGAATTTCCACGGGGGGGGAAAAAAAAAAAAAAGAAAAGAAAAACAAACAGGAGGCCAGGCCCCGGAGCTGCACTGCAGCAAAAATGACAGACAGGAGTTTGGAGGGTTCACATCTGGAATTCAGGGAGGTGTCCTGACAGTGGCAGCATGGGCCTGCAGTGGTGAGGTGGCCTTGTCTGCATGGCTTTGGGCAAACTGCTTCATCCAGAGCTGTGTCTTAGCAGATATTGTTGTGGCCACTGACCCATGGTCTCAGGTGGTGGCTCTGTGGCCACTCCAACACAGAAAGGCTCCAGTGCAGAGCTCTGTCCTTCCCAGTTAGTCACGTTGGGTTCATGGGAAGGAAAGAATCCTTGAGCTTCTAAGCATCCCAGCTGAACTGCAAAGAGAGTATTTGATGAGTTCACTGCTACCCACCCAGGCTGCAATCCCAAAAAAAGGCAGATCTACAAGCGTACAAAGCTGAAGGTATCATTAAGGCAGTGAAGACATCATTAGGATAGCCTCACTTTAAACAGTCTCATGGAACTCCAAAAAGGGTCCTTTGCCCAAAATTTCTCCACTCAGCTGCTTCCTTTTTACAGCCAAAATATCATGACTAAGACTCAGGAGGGGGTGCAGGGTGAGGGCTGAGAATGAATTCTCTTGGAGCACAGGACATCCTATGAATGACTCTCCTACCAAAAATAAGCCCAGGACATCCAGCACATGAGAACATCTTGGACCTAGGGGTGTAAGTGTATCCCAGGATATTTTTCCAGCCACCACTGCCTACAAAGATGTAAATGGCTTAGAGAGGGCCTCTGCTTTACCTCTCTTGATTGTTAGCAGCAAAGGCAAATTGAAGCCTGATTTACGTGGGAGGTGAGACAAAACAAGTGCAGTGGCTTTTTAATAACATTGCTTTCCATGGTGTGGACTTCATCAGAAGATTTTGAGCCACCAGGCTCAAATGGCTGTAAGAACAGATGGAAGGTATCACTCCTGAGCTGGAAGCTGCCATCTCCCATCAAGCAGCAGTGCCCGGTGCTCTCCTCCTGCTCTGCAGCAGAGTTAGCTAATAATAACGTTCCCACAAAATCTACAGCAGCTGAGTAAAGATACATCCAGGCATTTCCACGCTGAGTGTAGCTCTATCAGACACGGTAAACAATCAGTTCTTATTTCAGATAAAGAACTGAATAGCATTTTGTGGAAAAAGTAAACAAGTAGGAAAAGCAGAGGGGATAGTTAAGTGATGCCATGCTGATTCATGAACACCCACAGTTCTGTGACTAAGAGGTCAAGAGCCCAGAAATCTGAGGCCTGGAGGCTTCAGTTTTGACTTCATAATTACCAGGGTATAAAGCACAGGTTCTCATGAGTGAGGTGGGGAAAGAGTGGAGCTCTTACTAAACCAGAGAAAGAGGACTGTGTATGGCACAGCATTTATATTTCCATTTCTCATCACTCTCTTCCTAGAGAAAGAGTGTGCCAGACTTCTCCTTGTCTTCCAGGAAGAAAAGCATGCGGGAATCACACATGTGACAGCATGGGGCCAACCTGGATAGTGAGCAATTCTCTTGTATTCCATCTTTATCCAGACTTCCAACTGTAGCTGTCTAAAATAGGATACATCTTTCTTTGTGGCAAGCCAACCATACTGCATACCGAACCAAAGCCAGTGGCAGTTCTAAAAGGCACATTCCAATCAAATCTGTCATTATCTCAAGCCCTTCATGCCCCATTTTGGGTGCCAAAAAGGACTGCACAGAGACCACACAGCCGCTTGCTCACTCCCCCTCCAGTGCAATGAGGGGAAAAGGTGGAAGAGCGAAAGTGAAAAAACTCATGTGTTGAGACAAAGGCAGTTTAACAGGGAAAGCAGAAGCAAGACAAGAAATTCATTCCCTGCTCCCCATGGGCGGGCAGGTGTTCAGCCATCCCCAGGAAAGCCGGGATCCATCACTGGTGGCTTGGGAAGACAAATGCCATCACTCCAAACGTCACCTTCTTCCTTCTGCCCCAGCTCTGGGTGCTGAGCCCAACGCCACATGGTCTGCAATATCCCCTGGGTCAGCTGGGGTCAGCTGTCCTGGCCATGTCCCCTCCCAGGTGCTCGTGTCCCCTCGCTGGCAGGGTGTTTTGAGGGGCAGAAAAGCCTTGTTGTGCAAACACTGCTCTTCAAAAACGAAAACATCCCCATGTTATCAATGCTGTTTACAGCACAGATCCAAAACACGGCCACACACCGATACTGTGAAGGAAATTAATTGTGTTCCAGCCGAAACCAGCACAAGGAGATTGCCATACACTGGGTATCACAGGTGCACTCTACTCCAGCTGTCCTTAAATGTGCTTTTTCCGTGGCATTCTGCAGCAAGTGAAATTGTCCACTTTTTTTCCTGACATAGGGTATTTTGTACTAGCTTGCATTTACTCCAGGTAAAAGCATCCAAACAGGCCATGAATGCAGAGCATGACAACTTGAGATCCTTTGGGAACTGGCAGCTTTGGACTACTGCGCCACTGAGTAAATGGAAATTTATCTTGATGCCCTGTCTTGGGAGTTCTGGTAGATGAAGCAGACATTGTTGTGTTGATTAACATGCCCTTTTGTGCCTCTCAGAATTTCTTCATGACTGAAAGGGCTAAAATCTGATTCCCCTGCAGGAGGTTACCACCCACATTATGGGAGAAGGAGATCAGAGCATGTCTCTGCACCTCTGCTGCTCTGTTCCTGGTCAGGGATTTATTTTTGTCTGTCAGCAAATGTGCCGGGCAGTGAACGGCGGTGGCTGAAACAAAGGCATGTGCCCCCTCCTGCTGCCCCTTTCCACAGAAGCAGAAAACCTTTGGTAGCAGGAGAATGAAAGTGAGCAGCACCTCGACACGTGGCCAGTAAGGATGGAGGGGGGGCACCAGTCAGATCCAGACAAACAGTTTCTGCAGTAAGAGACAAGTGTCAGGCAAGAACAGTGCAGAGGACCAGAGAATAAATGGATGGATTGACTGGGTACTGCACATTAAGCAGTGCAAGATGCCCTGGAGGCCCAGCTGACTTCCCTCAGAGTTTTTTTGTACTTGTTGTAAAAAACCAGCTGAATCTTCACCACTGTCTACCACTCAAGAACTCTTTTGCTCTAAATAGACAATTTCTGATGCCTCCGAAAAGTTCTGCTGAATGTGTTACTTTGACAAATATTGGGAAACATGATTTCATTACCACTGACGTGTGGTTAGAAAGAAATACCTCACAATCTACCCAGCTTAATCTGCAGCCACAATTTGCCAGACAGATGCAAATTCCAGATTTGCAGCTGCAGAAGTGAAACCAGAGTTCGGTCAGAGCCAGTCACTGAAAGAGCTGTGCTGTGCAGTTAGACCTGCACTTGCTGTACGGTGAACCCAAACTTTCAGTGCATTTCCAGGTGCTGCAGAGTATGAAAGGCAGCACAATCCAATTGGGGCAGGACAGGATCAAATGTCAGAACATGCTTTTTCCCCAGTGCTGTTTTATTAAAAATATTTTATTGTAGAAAAAGCTACATAGCAGTCAGAGAAGCCAGCAAGTTTGGAGTTAGAATTGCATCAAAACAACCTACTCTCTTTCAGTTTGAAGCCATTCCCCTTGTCCTGTCACTCCAAGCCCTTGTAAACAGTCTCTCTCCATCTTTCTTGTTGGCTCCTTCAGGGACTGGAAGGGGCAATTAGGTCACCTTGAAGCCTCCTCTTCTCAAGGCTCAACAAACCCAATTCTCTCAGTTTTTTCTCACAGCGGAGCTGCTCCATCCCTCTGGTCAGCTTGGTGGTCTCCTCTGGAGTGGCTCCAACAGGTTGATATCCTTGCTGTGCTGGGGAAGAGGAAACCACAAAGGAAACCTGCACATACAGAGCAAATTCCAGGTGGGAATTCTGGGGCAATTCTACATTGGCTGGTTTTCACTGTACTGATAGCACAGTGCCCTCTGAAAGCACCACCCCAGACTACCCTTCCACAGCAATGTCCCCTCACTGGAACACCACAACAGCTCTGTCATCCAGGACTGGGCTTACCTGCAAGGCTGGGCTGTGTCCCACCCTATTCCTCACCTCTGTGCAGCCTGCAGGCTTTGCTTGTTCTTCTCTGCTCAAGCAGAGTGGGATATAGCTGAGGTCAGGCTCAGTACTACTGTGTACTCTGCAATGCAGGCATCCCCCAGAGCAGTCCCCACTGCTTGCAGTTCTCAGCACACAGACATCTGCTTCTCTGATCAGGAAATGAAACAGCAGAATTATCCCATGGTGAGATCTCCACGACAGGTGAGAAGTGCTGCTGTCAGCCAAGGTATGTGGAGGCATGTGGAGGCCTCTGCTGTAGCCTACAGACAGCCTTTACTGCCATGTTGTAATTTACATCAGTTACCTCTACCTGTTACAGCTTTTTTCTTTAACACACCTGCCAAATGTCCTTCATCTGAACAAAAATTACATCCCTAACAACAACATAGCAACATGTCAAAATGTGAGCCTCTTCTGTCTTATGAACTTCTCGATGAATTCCAGCTCCATTGGTGAGGATGCACCAGCATGGAAAACCATCACCACCCAGTCAGAGATGCTGGCAGAAACGACCAGGGTTTATCTATCCAGTTAACCTTTCCTGTCTGAGCAGTAAAATCTGCTAGATAAGATCTCAGGCCTCATATGCTATCAGTTTCCATTTAAAAGGAGTACTGAATTTTGTTCTGCTGATTCTTGCCTAGTATATCTAGTGGTGCACACCTTTCTCTTCAGTGCTTTTAGCTAGAATTTGTTAAATTGCAGAGTTTTCAAATTCAACACTTGCTAGGCACTCTGTAGGTGTAAATCAGACTTCCACTAATTCTAGGACATCACAACGTCTGGGGATCTGACCTTTTAAGCTGACCATATTTGCCCTTCTAGGTCTGTCTGAGTAAAAGCAGATAGTTTTTTCTTTCCACTTTGGGAATTCTGCCCTCTTCAAACTGTTTCTGAAACCACTCCTGGGATAAACAAGAGTATTTCATATGGGTAAGATATGACTTTTCCCTAACAGCCTAATTAAGATGTGTTATCTGATGAAATACAAGGCCTGATGCTTGCTACATGAGAACAATGCCTATTTTAAATGCCAATTCATAACATCTTTACTATAAATCACTTGGACAACTGCAATGTCTTGTTTTTGTTCCCGTATAAAGGTCAAAGTGTCGTAGTGAACAGAAGTCCTCTACAGATACTAGGAGCTAATACTCTGCATGACTAAATGCTTGACAGAAAAAACCCATCACTTAGAGCAGACCTGGACAGGGCAGCAGAGTTTATAAAAATCCTGGATCAGGCTTTCTGATATGCCTGTCTGAGGACAGCATGCCTGAAGGGCAGCAGAAGTGACACAAATGGCTTTTTGCCATCGTCTCACACTGTATCTTCCCCACAACTTTATCTCAGACCTCATCTTATCTAAAAGGCATGAAGGCTTATGACTCTAAAAGCTTGTGTGTTTGTGTCTTAGTGCAGTTTTGAACTCCCAAGCATTTGCTGCCTTTTTTTTTAAAAAAAAAAGGTCATACAAATGACAAAACAAACAAAAAAGAAAGGCCCAGTTTTGATCTCACATTTATTTTAATCTTCACAAAATTCACGGTTCAGAAGAGACATAGGGGAGGCCTAACCAGGATTATTGGGGTGTTTGTTGTTTTATGGCACTACTTAGAACAGTTTTATCAGGAAGGCTGAACACCAAATTGTATTGCAGACAGCTTCCAAGAGCAACTTTTTGTTTTAAGACCATAAAAGGCAAAAATAAACTGCCTTCTTCTGTGCGATCAAAGACCCAGCATAAAAAGTGTCAGGAGGACCTTAAATGCCAGTTCCTGTACTCCCAATGTGTGTATCTTGGACTTCGTCCAGTGTGGGAGCAAGATGGACTTTTATTTTTATTTTCCTTTTAAATGGGAGAAAGCTGCCAAAATACATAAGGAGAAGGATTAGAGCCAGTTGCTTTTTGTTGGTTCTTTGGTGGGAACACTGCCAGGCAAAGCCGTATGCTGAATTCCCAGGGAATTTCACTCTCAAAAGCCAGCTTCTGGATTTCCCTCATTTGGGAAGCTCTCCCTGAAAGGGATATTCTTATCTAGGAATCAGCTCAATGCAGAATTGTTGTACTGGCAAATTGGCTGCTGTCTATTCAAATGCTGCTCTGCATAGAAGCCTTTGCTGTTTTTGTTTTTGATTTTGGTTTGGTTTTTTTCTTTTGCTTGGGGTTGTTTTTTTTTTTCTCCATTAGGTTGGGATGCCTGGTGAGCTGGGCATGTTTCAAAAGCAGGATTGCAGAGCACCCTGGGTAATCCAAAGTGTGCTCTTACAAAAGCAGGAAGAGACCGTTGCTCTTGGTATCAATAGCTGCTTACAGTGACTCTCCAGGGTCACTTGCCAAGGCTGAACAATTGGCCACAAACACATTATTTCTGTCTTCTCGGGGCCTGTGATGGTGTTGCAGCTGTTATCCTATAAAGGGACTGAGGGATGCCTCTTGCTACTCATCCACCCCGTGCCAAACATCCTCACTGTCCTGTGCCTCCCCTCTGCTCTGTTAGGTGGTCACACCGTTGGGGAAGAAAGGAATATTTCTAAAGGAAGCTGCAGCTTCCCAGAATCTTCTTGCTTGCCTATATAAGCAGAGGAAAAGGATGTGAAAATCAGACAAAAGATGCAATTCTGAGAACTGTTTTGACATGGCAACGGTTTTGTCAACTCAAAAAAAAAAAAAATCTTGGCAGGAATCACACTTCTTATTTTTCAAGTGTCAAGGAGAGATTTCCTTGAGGCTTTCCAATAAAATACTGTACTGTAGAAAGGCTAGACCCATGATTAAAGCACTAGACAGGGCATCTGGATTTTTCTTCCTTGGAAGATAATTTTTACATGTCTATGTATCACTTCATGCCTTTATATTTCACTCTGTAAAGTGGGTACAACAATATTTATGTATTACGAATAAATTCCTGAGCTGTTTTGAGACATTCAGAGGCTGTGGTGATAAGAACAACAACAAAAAGTGCTAAGAAATAGCAGTATATATTACAGATACTGTGCAGAAAAACTAAGCAACTTGTCAGACATTTCAGTTGGCTTCAGCAGATAGCAGAGAAAGAAAGCAAGAGCATACATCATTGGCCAAGCATGAAAACCACATAATCCACCTTTAACCTACAAACTTCTGTGATTTTGAAATAGATTATTTCTCTGTTCATTAGTACATTACTAGAGATATTATTTATCTTTGCAATAAAGTCCAAATGTCCTTATTACTGCTGAACCCTGATGCTGAAACATAGTTCTTTTAAAGTTAGCAGCAATCATTTGCAATACAGTAAGCAGATGGAGACCCCACCAGAAATCAATGTCCCATTGTAATAGGTCCTGTGTGTCTAGACAGTCAGAGACAGTCCCAGCCTTTGAAAAGATTACAGGCTGAATAGACAAGAGAAACAAAAAATGTGGAGAAGAAGCCAGCAGACCACAAATGAAGTGTTGTGCTCAGGTTCCCAGTGCTGGTCCCTGGTGAAACGGAGATGAGGATGTGCCTGGGGGTGCTGTGGCTGAGTGCCTCAAACCCCACCTCCCACTTCGGGCCCAGAGCAAGCACTGCTGAAGGGCTCCTGCTGCCAGTGAGAATAACAATGAAAGAAAGGTAACAGGATCATCCAGGGATTCAGCAGCAGAGGAGAGCTGACATGATATTTATCTGCTGTCTGCAGGAGAGAATCATATTTCTTTTGCACAGATGGATGCGCACACAATCAGCTTCTGAAGATGCAAAACAAGGGTTTCTGATTTCCACCCAGGCTCACCTAGTGATTGCATTAAAGCCAGAGATAGCTGTACATGCATCTGAATAATTTTAATCAGCAAAAAGTAATTAGTGCTCGTACACAGCAGTACCCGCAGGTGTAGTGGACTTGCTTAAGGTTAGTTAAGGTCTAGTTAGGATATAGCTTCTGAGAAAACAGTTTGTATGACCTCCAAAATCGTTTGTGAATTTCATCCAAACTTGGCAATTAGTTTCCCCATAAGAACTGTGAAAATCTGTGAAAATCTGTGGGATGATAGTGAAGACAGAATCAATGATAGTATCTCTCCAGCTGCACAGCCTTATCCCACTGGATATTGGAGCTTCCATGCAGACAAACACACTAGGTAATTGGGGTTTCTTTTGTTCCTTGCACAAGTTGTTTGTAAATGCACTTATTGTATCTTATTTTACGCTCCCTTACGTACATTTCTTGTCTTTAACAGCAGTAGGATTGAACATGGGTTAAATCAGATTTGTGGTTTTTTTAGTATCTATGCTTTGACTGTGAGGAGTTATTTTTAATATTCTTTTTCTTCTTAGCATCTTATCCTGAAGCTTTGATAAAAGCCTGAAGTCCAGAAACACTCCTGTCAAAGTTACTTACAAACCAACAAAAATCAGTAATGATCTGAAAATGTATGTCTGAGGCTTACTTTGCTGGTCCAGGACTTCCACAGTGTAATAATTATGAATATGCACTGAGAAATCTGTCCCTGGTGGGTTCCTGGGGCTGGGATTTGCTGCAGCCCCAGCTTTTGGCATGGCCAACTCAGATGGTTGCTGGGACAGGCAGCTCCTCCTGCATATCCTGCCTGTCCCTGCCTCTTCTTCCAACTTGTCCCAAGCCTCCAGACAGCCAGAATATTGTTCTGAATTCAAAGACCTAACATTTCTCTGGCTAAACTACCCCCCTGCAGTCCTAAGGATCCCTGCCTGCTGCTGGCCAGGAATGCACCCTGCTGCCAGCCCATGCCTTGCACTCAAAGGCTCGCCCACTGCTCCTTATGCTCAAGAACTATTTCCCTGTGGTTAGATGTGATACAGCCCAGGAAGATGCCCCTGGCAGAGGTCCCAGCTTCTCCCCCAGGGCTGGAAGCATGGTTGGCTAGAGAGGAAGAAGTGGCCTCTTCCCTCACGGAACCAATGTGTGCCACCAGGCTGTGCCAGCTGGCCTTGTCCAGGTCAGAGATGCACTCAGCATCTTGTCCTAGCTGGAAAAGAGGAGCTGAAGAAGAGGGGCTCAGGGGGAAAGGCAGCCAAAGGTCTCCTGGGGATGCACAGCTGCCAGCTTGCTGCCTGTGATGGTGGTGGTGGTGCTGAGCAGCAGGAACGTTCCAGGACAAGGAAAATGTTACTGCATTTGGGGCACTACCTACATATTGCAGTGGCCAGGAGAACGTGAATGAATGGCAGTGTCTTTTTCTTCACTGATCTGAACACAGAAGGCCTTCAATGATTCAGTTTTCTCATCAAGAGGACGTTGGTCTGATGAATCATTGCTTGGCTGTTTGCAACATCAAAGGATTTAGGAGGCACTGCTTTGCATGTACGTGATCGAATTAAAAGATCAGATCTACACATCTACATCCAACCACAAAAATCAGTGCTGCTGATCACCCATAAATCCATATTTGCTGAAAGCTTTACTTAACATATTGTGCTGCAGGGACATTGTGATTTCTTTTCTGAGCAAGACACAGAATTATCAACATCTCTTTGCTGATGTGCTTAAATGTGCTGGTCCAGACTGTAGATTAATTTCCCACAATGTTTCAGTCCAAGACTCAAACAAACTTCTTTTATTTTAATACTTTTGCAGTTTCACCAGCTTAGTTACATAATATTAATCAAAACTTGGCATAGACACATTAAAAACAGACTATACTTTTTTTTTAGTGAGGTGGCAACTTACAACTAGAGAACAAATGTCTAAGTTCTGAGAGATGGATTTGGGGAAATAAGCATTAATTTATTACAAGAATCTTAGTCATAGATGAAGAATCCATTTCTTGAGCACATAACTTTCTATTTGAAAGTATGCTTCAATCCAGCTGGGTTGCATACTAAATATGAGATTTTTCTTAATTAGGAAAGAACATATAGTTCTTATAAGTAAGTCAATTTAGCACTTTTCTTATTTGTGTCTGCCTCTGCGTGCATGCAAAATAACCTGTTAACCACCCTGCTTATAAACTCTGTTTGATATTAGGGACTCTCTTATTCTATACCACATTGCAAATTCTGTTCTCATTGTTGTGCATGCCTGTGACCTTTTGCCTTCAGATTCAGCTGAAGTCCTCTAGGAGGTGACAGAAAGGAAAAAAAATCTGTAACTTGGCTAGATATAACAGTGGAAGGTCATTAAATCTTGGTGACCAGCTATTCAGTTAGTTTAGTCCATTTAATCATATGGCAGCAAAATAATTGGCAATGGCTCAAGGCAAACTAATTATTCCAATCTGAAACTCGGCAGGGTAACAAGTAAGCTGTGGATGAGGTGGTGATAGATTTTGCACATCTGACAGGCCTGATCTGTGAGGCTCCTGACAAGAAGACTAATGACAACCCAGGAAGTGTTCTCTCTTCAGTCATGTCAAAAAATGAGGGAAGACTGGGAGCAGAAAAACAGCTGCTGGAAAGAGAGGAAAAGACCACTTTCATGAGGAAAAAGGGAGAGAAAGAAGAGTGGGCTCTTTAAAAGCCTCTAATCTAAACCCTAAGGTTGCTTGGCCACAGGGGCACAGAGGCAGGCTAATGTGTACAGTTTGCACTTTTTTTGATGATATTTTTCTCCCCTCTGTATGTCTTGCATCAGCCAGAAAGTAATTAGGCTTGCTGGAAATCATACGTATCCTGGGAAAACCATGTGGCAAGCTCAGAGAACTCTTGGACTTGCAGCTTGGGGGAGGAATTAGCTGGAGCACGTTGGGTTATCAGCACCAGTGCTGGAGGCTGACCTGTGAAATCCCAGCCACAAAGGCTGTGGAGTGCCCAAGAGACAGAGCATGAAATCATAGTAGTGTTGACTCAGCCCATTGGAACTCAAAAGACAATATTTGGGTGAGTATTTTCAGGTTAGTGACAGCACAGCCTCTTTCTCTTCGGGAGGTAATCACAGCACTGCTGTCTGGTGAAGCCCTAAGAGGCTCCAGGACACCTTAAAGAAGTAAACATTATTCACTCCTGGAAAAACTTAGTTGGATACCATTCTGGTGCAGGGTGGAAATTCAGATGTTCCTCACTAAGACTTACCTCAAAAATCAGGAGACCTGCCAAAATGTTTGAGGGATAGTTTTGAGGACAGAATTTCCTGGAATGGAGGTACAAAAGCATGTCTCCTTTCTGTGAGGCAGCACAAAAGCTTTCCAAAAAGCAGAGACGGGTGTACCAAAACAACAGAGCAACAAAGTGGAAATTACTCAAGTGGGAGCTGTGAAGAAGTTATCATATCTCACTCTGTAAGGCACAACCTGGTGAGTAGCTGCAAATACCAGAAATTACAACAAAGTTTTATCATTAAGGAAAAGTGTTTTTCCACTGACCCTTAAACAGAGGTTAAGAGCTAATGACAGAAGCCAAAGCTTGAACATTATGAGCAAATAATTCAGAATAAAAATTTCAGTGTTTTGGGGAATAAAACCTCTCTCTCCACAGCAACTTCTGTGATCTTTAGTTCAGAGGGGACTGCACAGGCAGAGATGCAAGAAAAAGTGAAATAAAGTTTAAGCTGAAGAGATGAGCAAAGTACAAGCGTTTGTTAAAGTCACCACATGAAATGTACAACATGTTTATAATCAGACTACTTATTTTTCCCTGTAATTCTTCTGCAGAAACCAGACATGACCATAAAAATTACATAAAGGTCCAGATTCAAAGGGGACTTCAAACTTCCATGGAAAGCAGTGCCCTAGATTAGATCTCCATTTTCTGTCAAACCGTGTCTTGAATACTTTCATCAAGAAAAGTCCACTTCTTTCCTGGCTCCCATGGCTAACTACTCTCATGGTGATTCTTTTTTTCCCCTTGAAACTGAGGAAGGTATCTATAGCTGTCCAATTTGTGGAGATGGTCCTTAAATGAACTTCCACATTTCAGTGTAGAGACCTGGGATCTGATCGCACCCATGATGACTGATGTGAAGAGGGCAATGAGTACTCCTGGCTTTTCTGTGGACATTTTTAATTAACCTTCCATCCCCATTCAGCATCACACCTGCAGCTTCTTTGTGCTTCCACTCTGTAACAGAGCAGTAACAGGCTTTTATTTGCTATGTTTCACATCATTTGCCAATTTGAGCTCTGGCTGAATTTTTCCTTTCCTAACTACCTCTCTGCATGCAGGAGCACAATTTCTGTATTTCTTTGTGGTATTCTTTCGTTTTCCATCTCTCTCATATCCTTCTTTTGTTTTGGGGCTCCTTCAGTAAGTCACTGTTTAACCAGGATGTTTTCTTGTTATGACTGTTCCTTTTCCTGATGGTGTAGGCCAATTTTATGCCTTGAAACTGAAAATATTCCACTACTCCTGAGCTCCTTTGCCTTCCAAGTGGCACAGAAAGGTGGGTGGATGGTGCAGCACTGTGCTGTTTTTCCCAGTAAATACTGGATTAGCTGGAGGATGGACAGCAGCTGGCATGTGCCACTTGAGTGAGCTGCTGATAAGCAGATGAAACCACTGGGGGTGGTTTTCTTGCAAAAAGGCATGAGAAGAGAGCCTGTCCTGCCCATGCAGGATTTGCTGTGAGTCTGTACACCATTTCTCTAATAAGCTGAGGTTGAGAAATGAAGAATCAGAAGGGTGCTTCTGAGAGCTGATCCTTCATACTTAAGACAGGCCTAAGACAAATTTATGGCTGTGGGTGAGTACCTGAGGCTTCAAAACATGAGAAAAAGATCCTTTTCACAGACAATTAGGGAGGAACAGAATTATGAACCTAAGGTACTGGCTGAAGGAAGAGAGAAGTCCTTGTAATTGTCATTTACTCTGTGCAGTGGGCAGAGGGACAATGAAAGCTGAATGAACCTTGCATCCTAAGCACAGCTCCAGTCCTACTGCACTGCCTCCACGACAAAGAAAGAAGCTGAGGACACCAGTACAAGTGATCCTCACCTCTGTTTGACCCTCCCTACCATTTCACTGACTTTGATAATAGCAGAGAAAGAGCCTGCAGATAAAATGTACTCACAAACTCAATTTTTTCTCCTGCCAGCAGAACTCGCAATCTGAGTATTACCACCCTCCATTTCCTAAAACATCCAACCTCTGGGGAGATCCATCTGAGCAGGAATTCTGCTGAAACAACAGACAACTCTTTGTTATTTGTACTGCAGCAGCACTGGGGGCTCAGATGGAGCTCTCTGACCATTCTCAGCTGGTGAAAACCATGTCCTGGAAAAGCAGTGTGTGGGAGGGTGAGGAGCTGCCCAGCCAGGGTCACACAGCACTTGGAGCTCTAAGGTTTCATACAGATCACAGGCCACTGGCAGTGAATGCAAGTAGTGAGACCTTGCCCAGCAGCCTGAACCAAAACCTGGTTCAGACAGATTCCCCCCACCTGCCGTTCCTCCTTTTTCACATCTGCTTCTTTTCTGAGAACAAACTTTGGCTTCTGGTAGCAGACTACTGAGTCAGCCACATGATCACTTAACCTGGCAGTTCTCACTACTTATTCAGTATTTAACAAGCAGCATTTCACATTATGTTTTCTACAGAAGTAATGTCTTTTTTTTTTTACCTCAATGGTGTGGTATCAATTAAATTATTATGTCCATTAACTGAATAGTTAAATAAAATTAAATATTTTGGAGCATCGTTCAAGAAGGAGTATTATTTGTCTTCTTGGGAATGTTATGCAAGTGTGCCACCATGCAGATATGCATTAAATGAGTATTCCTGGCAACCAACATATTATTTATTTATTAAGAATGTGATAAATTCTGTCATATTACATATCTGAAAAAACTATTGTTAACCAGCATGGATAACCTCAGTGAAACAGAACTAAGAATAGAGAATTAGAATAGTTTGCAAGAGTAAAATCAATAATAATAGAACTAGAATTAATACGAGATGTAATTTTTAATGATATGGAAAACAATCACAGAGGAAGACACCTGAATGTCGTGTATAACCACCACCTAAAATCTGAGTAACACTTCAAGAAATCCTTAACAAATACATTTATCACAGAATCCATGGCACTGAGGGACATAAAAAGTTGTTGATCCTGATGTTGATGTTTTCCCAATATAAATATAACTGAATTTATTATGGATAAACTGGCAACAGGCAAAAATTACTTGTCCAGTGTCTAGGTACCTCTCGAGCAATCCATGATTATGAAAGTCAGGAGGAATCCCATGTTCAAAAAAGGTTAGCTTCCTACCTTATTTAAGGCCAAATGGACTTCACTTTTTAAACTTACCTATTTTATTGTTCATATCAGGGAGACACAAAAGATACTCGAGTACCACAAGTAGCATAGATGAGGGATGAGAAACAATAATCCATAAATACTTTAATCAGATAAATGGCTCAATACTTTCTTTTTTTCCTCTAAAGGACTATTTTCTGGATTTCTGAAGAAAAATATTCTATCATACATAATTTCCCTTGAACTGAAAGAATTATTTGGACTCCGCCATCATGTGTAATTTAATATGTTATTGACAGTGTTAAAATGGTTTTGTTAAAAAGAAAAAAAAACAACCAGGAAAAAACCTACTAATTTAATATTTTTTCTTTTTCTCTTTGCACCTATAAAAAGTATTTCCTAGGAAAGAAACTGGAACAAGATGCTTTCAATGAAGACTAGTGTGTTTGGGATTAGACACAGACAGTCAGCTGTCTTTTGCCATGCTGGAAATGAAAGAGCAAATGGGTTATACTTTACTTTTCCTAAGAGGTGAAGTGATAATTACAAATTTCTTTCTCCTAACAAAGTATAGAAATCAGAGTCAACTTTGCAACTGAACTTATTAGATTTTATATAGTCACAACAGGTTTTTGTGTTAGTTTTTTTAAGACATGTAAGTAGCAGTTTTTCACTGAATATTCATAAGTTATTGAATGCTACACATAAACTCTGAAATCTAACATCAGGAAGCAATATGATTTAGAAATAATATAACTTCAACAAATTCGATTAACATCTGCTGTTTTACCCATGTCAGCATTCATAAAAGCCAAACTTCTGCATATATCTGGAGTACAGATACTAGTCTAAAAAATGAACTTGAGAAATCAGACTTAAAATAAGAAATAAAATGAATCCTCAAACATTATAAGAGAAATTCTTAAGTTTCCTATAAGTATCCTGAAGGAGAAAAGTTAAATTCCCAGGATGTTAAGCTTCAGAAGAAGGATCACCAACCTTAAAAAATGTGTACATCTACCACTGTAATGAGGTTTTTTAAAGTTAACTGCAGGCTAAGTGGAAGCCTGCTAAAATAATCCCGTCGTCGAAGCCAAAAGGAACCCGAGCAGGGTCCGAGGGAGCGGTGACGGGCAGACGTTTCTGGAGCTTCGATGCCATCTGCTGGCTGGGTAAAAAGAGTGCAGTGATCCCGACACATCCACGCAGCGCTTTTCCATTCCCACATGGAAAACTCAGCATGAGCTGTCCGCGCAACCGCCGGTTCCTCACAAAGTGACAGCAGAATTAGAAAACAAAAAACAAAACCCAACAAAAATTTCTTGGGACTGGGCAGCTCTCCAGGGAATGGAAAAAAAAGAAGGATAAAAGAAGGATGTAAAACAGTAAACTGACACCTCAACTCTGTGCAAAGAGGGAATAACTATTTCAAGAAAGAGGGAAGTGGGCACCAACTTCGCAGCTTTTAAAAAAGTTTCCCCAGCAAGATTCCTTTCAAGACAGTAACTTTTCTGCTTGGGTCCTAAAGTTAGGACAGGAGTCTATCTTTAAACAAGAGCACTTACACTTCAAAGATGAGAGACGTGAGAAAAAAGCTACAAAAAACCTGTGAGTACAGATGGTCTAAGATTTACATCTTAGTTGTAAACCGCAGATGACTGACAAATAAAACTCCAGGGATAAAAGATTCAAAAGACTTTTTGTCCTTTGAAGGCCCACAAAAGTGAGATTTCTAGTCTATTTTGCTGGACTCCAGATGTGCAAGTTTGGACTTTCACACTGACAAATTCTGTGACATTCACAAAACAGTAAGGCTTCTGAGACACTTCCACTTCAGAGAGCAAATGGCAATGTTGCTTGGCAGAGAAAAATGAGGCAGTACAGTAAGCAAGCAGTAAGATTTGGGAATCTACCACCTGAAGCAGCAGATACTTGAGAAATACATGCTAAGGCACGAGCTAACTGTTTTTCCCAACCCAATACAGTCAATATGTGTATATTGGAAAAACCAGCACTTATCATATTACAATTAAATGCCTGTTGTAGGGGTGAACAACATTGGCTTTTATAATTGTTTTCCTTGGGGAACGCAGACATGAATCTTCTGGCTAAGCCAATTAATCTCCACTGCAGTCTTATCTGTGGAGCTTTCTGCTGTTTTGGAGGGTCCTTTGCCCTCTCTTTTTTCTCCAGCAGGGTATTAAGAGTGTCTTCTGCAACACTGGAAATCCCTGATGAGATCCCAGAATTGCTTGAACCATGGCAACCAGCTGCAGCAATTGTGCATAGCTGCTGTGCTGAACAGTTGGGGTTAAAATCACTTGGGTTTCCATGCACAGGACACGTGCTCTGTCCTGTTCCCAGCAGGTAGAAGAGGTTTAATGCATCTTGATTGCATTGGGTGGCATGTGTACATGGAAAAACATTCACATGAGCTGCCTGTCTCTGGTGCTTCAGCTGGAAACAGGAAAGCCCCATCTTTTATAAAAAGCAGCACCCTGCTGAGGGTTGTGGATATTTGAGTCTGATGCCTCTCAGTGTGAAGTGCTGCTGAACATGTATTAGTATTGCTCCACAGCTAGCTTCTTTCTGTTTTCCCCATTATTTCTCTTCTGCTCCTTTTTCTAAGTGTGCACATCGATGGGAGCAGGGTCCTTTCAGTCTTTTCTCTTACAGCAGCCATGCAACAGCAGTGATCAGGAGAATGAGTAATCCTGATAACTCTATAATTTCTCTCCTCAGTGCCAATTAACTTGGACAGCATGACCTCTCCATTGGGTCTCACCAAAGGTTGGTTAAAGTCTGCCTGCTTTGCCTGATCTGATGTTTGCCCTTTATGCTCGAGTTGAATGACTTTATGCTTAGCTTTTAAAGTTCTTACCTCAAGCAAATTATCCCTTTCAGGCCTCTTGCACTTCTAATAATCTTATTTGTATGTGACAATTGTAGTAGAAATGAAGTGTCACTGTAACTACCAATATTTGTAACCTGACATGCAAGTGAACTCTGCATAAATCCTGAAACAGAATTGCTGTTGTTTGGTCCTCTCCTTGATCTCAGAAAACAGCATTTAGCCAAGAAAGTATGAAGACAAACCCAGCAATACCGATCAAATTTGATTTTCCCCTTCACTGAACCTGTTTTCTGACAAACAATTAGCGAATGACTGCTACTTCTTGTTCTCACTGGCAGTAATTTAATTTACTCTTTCATTTAATTAAAAAAAAAATATTGTGAAGCTAATTTTCAAGTCATTGCACTTTGCAGAGTCCTCCCAATGGGAGAGGATTGAGCCACATACAGCTAAAATCAAACCATTAGCTGATCGTTTACTTTGGGCAGGATTAGCAGGCAGACCTCTTTACCCCCAGTCAGGCATCCTACCCACTCCTCTGAACCACTTCCTAAACTTGCAGTTGGAAACTGCAGGAGAAGAAAAGAAGAAAAGCTTTCAGTTAGTTGGGAGTAAAAAGGAAAAAACATGCTACTAAATCCCAAGGAAATCAGCCCTCTCTTTTATTCATATTTGATTTCACTGGTAACCATGGGAAACCAGAGCCAAACCTGGTACCCTCTTGTGTACTGCAATCCCTCACTACAGTGCAGACAGAGACAGAAGAGCTGAAATGGAAAAGGGCGTATCAATTAAAGGTAACATATCCCTGGCTCAGTTAGCACTAGAAAAGGCTTTCCCTGAGAGATTCAGGAGGGATCCAGCTCTAATTATGAACTGACCAGTTGGACTTGAGACACTCAGCAGTACTGTTTGGTAACAGCATCCTTGGACACGGTATTTTGCAGGGACCTGGTGTGTGCAGCCTGAGCCCACAAGTCCAGGTGATAAGCTGGGTATCAGAAACACACAATCTACTAACTGAAGATGTGACACTGCAGTGTACATGCAATCTGGAGCATGGCTCTGGCCTTTGGGAGAGAGGGAAGGCCCCTTTGAGCTATGACACTGCCACTACCCAGAAGCTGAACTTTTTCCCTCACCAAAGTTGACAGGTAGAGGGAACAATCTGTTAGTCTGTTTTACATTTCAGCCTTTCACAACTCTGTAATTATTCCATCTGCACTAGCTCAATTGTTTGCTGAACCTTGAAATTTGTCTGGTAATTAGTGCTCAACTGGAATGTGTACTGCAGCCAACTAAGAATCTGTGCAGATCTCTCTTAAAGATAGCACCCACCACACTTCTCAGACACCCAATGAATCAAGGCAGTGCTTCCTAGTGAGCCTGCTGCCCCATCAGCATTCAAGCACTTGCTGTGGCAGTTGTGCGCAAATATCTGTGGATGCCTTCGTAAAAGATGACATTGACAATGCACAAGGGAAGTACAGAACAGGGATGTGTGTGTGTGTATCTGCTTGGGTGTTTGGGAGTGTCTAGGCACAACAGCATCACTCAGCCCAAGTCATCTGAAGCAATCCAAAACATAAAAATAGTCTTGAGTACCAAAAGCCATCAAAAAATACTGGGTGTGCTGCTGATGCCCTTTGCACTGAAGAAATATTATCCACTTAACTTAAGGTCATCTTAGAAAAATTAGCAACGCTGGCATGAACAGGGATCAAGGTAAGGAGCTGACTTCAGGAAGAGTAGGAAGAACACATGGAGAGAGAGGATCTTAGTTCAGGAGTAAGATCTTTGAGGAATTCTCTGGGAACTGACTGTGAGTTTCCTTTAATGACAGTGTTGCAAAATGTGAAAACACCTCGCAGAAACTCAAGTGTATTAGCTCAAAGTCTGCAGGCTCTGTCCACATGTAAAAAGATGTGCCTCTGGAAACTGGAAGAAAGTACAAAAATGTATGCAGCATAGACTCCAAACCCTCTGGCACAACAGTAAGAATTTCTGTGAGATCAGCAGTTGAAAACTGCTGAAAGAGACAGGCAAGTGTGTGTAACTGTGTCCTAAATGTATCTACATGTCACCAAGAAGACAGAGCTGTGAGAAAGCCAAGTGCTTCCACAGGGCAGGTGCAAAGCAAGATCCAGAAGCACAAACCATACGAGTGAGATGCTGCGTAGGCTCCAGCTCAAGTTCAAGAAAGACTAAACCAATTCAAAACAATTGCAGAGAATGACAGCTAAAATATTCGGGGAAAAGGAGGCAAAATTAGAGAAGTTTGGCATATTTAGTCTCAAAAAATACAAGCCAAGAGTAGCACAATTTCTGTACATGAATACAAATAAATGCTGAAAAACATGAGTGGCCATGCTGGCCCAAGACCAAACAGGTTTAAACTGATCCCAAACACATTATATAGGAGACAGGAAGACATTCAGTTTCAGGAGAGGCAGTTTCTGACTCATGATAATTAACTGCAAGAGTCATAGAGTAAAATACCCTGAACCAAACAACAACACAAAACCAACAAAATGCTTGGTTTTATTATGTTTTAAGATATTTCTAGGAAATAGGGATTCATATTTGACCTGCTGGGCCTGTCTTATATTCCTGCATTCTACACTTGAGCTAGATCACAGTGTGTGGGCACAGAACTACAGCGTTCCTGCCACGGTTGAGTTTCTGCTTCCCAGAATTGGTTCTCCTGGTGGAATTCATCCTCCCTGGCACCTGTTGCAAGGGAAAGGCCACTAGGGCGATTTCTGGAGGATGTCAGGGATAACACAGGTGTTAGATGTACCAGCTTGGATGACGCTGGTCTGGATGTGATACCTAAAAATAAGGAAGAACTGGTCAGGGTATAACTGTAATGATCCAGACACAGGGAAGGTCCAGATCCTGGGCCAGGCTGGGGAGTAGGAAGGCCAATAGCCCTAAACCTCACGACAAAAAGCTGCGGCTTACTCAGGAAAGAGGTAGGTGTGAGGCAGCTCTTATGGGAGGCAGCTCTTGTGGGGTTTGAAGGGCAAAGGAGCTCAAAAGAAAAGTCCATGCTGATGCTCAAGGATAAAACACAACAGATATTTTAGGGGGCTGGCTTGGCTAAAAAGAAAACTCATGGTAGAAAAATGCGAAAAAACCAAAAGATGTATAAGCATGGTGGGAGTTAGGAGAGGTTATGACAGAGATTATATTATTATTTCTGCAGAGGTGTGATCAGGGAAATCAAAGCTAAACCGGGGTTCAAGAAGTGCTTCTGCTGCTATGTAAGAAGTAAATCAGGTAAGGAAATTATGACAAATGGGTTGAGTGGTACGCTGACAGCAAATGCAGGCAAACATGGTACTTTGTGTCTTCTTCCTCTCAGTTTCCACTGACACTGTTCCCAGGTGTTGTAGCCCAAAGGCAGGGATGAAGAAGTGGGGGAATTCCAGGAGCAGAGGACATTCAGCTCAGGGGTCTCCTAGAAGATCTTGTTTTATCCAATTCCACTGACCTGAGAGGGGTTTGTCTGAAGGGGGTTGAGTGAGGTGGGTGATGACAGTTGTGAGGCCACTTTCTGCCATCTTTGAAAAGCCTGTGGAGCCTGAGGGAGGTCCCTGACAATTTTACATGCACCTAGAAGGCACCTAATGATTCTATGATTCCTAGTGCTCCATCAGGTCACTCTGGCTTGGGCAGACAACTCCAGGCACATGAGGCAAAGAGGGTTCATTGGGAGGCTTCAGCACAAAGTCCCACAGGCCTTCCCCACATCTCAGCCCTTCTAGCCAGCCCTCCAGGTTCCCATGATTCCTCCCACCAGTGGTCACAGAGATTTTCATAGAATCTTGGAAAGGTTTGGGTTGGAAGAGACCTAAGATAATCTTGTTCCATCCCTCCCCTCCATCCCCAAAAGCAGGCATGTCATCCACTAGATCAGGTTGCTCTGCGCCCCATACAGCCTGGCCTTGAACTCTTCCAGGTACGGGGCACTCACAGCTTCTCTGGTCAGGGCCTCACTATCCTCTGAGTTAAGATTTTCCTCCTGACACCTGCCCTTTTTCATCTTAAAGCTATTTCACCTTCTTTTATCACTACATGCCCTTGTAAAAAATCTCTCTCCAGGTCTCTTGGAGCCCCTTATCTACTTGAAGGTGTTCTGAGGTTTCCCTTCACTTCTCCAGACTGAACAACCTCAATTCTCTCAGCCTGTCTCTCCTTAGCAGAGGTGCTCTAGCCCTCTGAGCATCTTTGTGGCCTCCTCTGGACCAGCTCTAACAGGTCCACATCTTTCCTGTGCTGCTCAATCCAGACCTGGATGCAGCTCTCCAGGTGGGGTCTCATGAGGACAGGGTATAGGGGAAGAATCACTTCTCTTGACATGTTGCCCCCACTGCTTTTGGTGCAGCCCAGGGTGTAGTTGGCCTTGTGGGCTGCCAGCCCACACCACTGGCTCATGTCCACCTTTATATCCACCAGAAGAACCCCCAAGTCCTTCTCCACAGGGCTGCTCTCAGTGAATTCTTCTCCCAGTCTGGCTATGTCTGGGATTGCCCCAGGTGAGGCACCTTGCACTTGGACTTCTCTGGGTCCCCTTCTAGAGCTTGTCCAGGTGCCCCTGGATGGTCCCATCCCTCAGGTGTGCCACTGCACCCTCAGCTCTGTGTCAGCTGCAAACCTGCTGAGGGTGGCCCTGCTCTCCCTGCCCCTGTCACTGTGCAGGTACTGAAGAGGCCAGTGCCAGGACACAGCCCTGAGGGACACCACTCATCACCAGCGTGCAGCTGGACATGGAGCCATTGACCACGACTCTCTGGCTGTGTCCATCCAGCCAACTCCTCATCCACTGAACCCTCCACCCTTCAAATCCATGTCTCTCCAAAGCCCTTTCAGGACTCCAGGTAGATGACATCAGTCGATCTTCCCTTGCTGACCACTGCAGTCATTCCATCACAGAAGGCCACCAGATGGGCAGGGACAATTTTCCCTTAGTGAAGCCATGCTGGATATCTGGGAACACCTCCTTGTCTTCCATGTTGCTTCTCTAAGGATCTGCTCCATGATCTTCCCAGGCACAGAGGTGAGGCTCACTGGTCTGTAGCTCCCTGTGTCTCTCTCCTTGTTTTAAAAATAGGAGTGATGCTTCCTTTTTTTCCAAGCACCAGGGAATTCCCTTGACTGCCATGACTTTTCAGGTGTGATGGAGGGTGGCTTGGCAACATCAGCCAACTCCCTCAGGACTCTGGGATTTATCTCATTGGGCTCCACAGTCTTGTGCCTATTTTCTCTCCTATCCAGGGTGCAGGGAGGTGGGCAAGGGTGATCCCCTCTGCTCAGCACCCATCAGGCTTCATTCGGGCACTGTGTCCTGTTTGGGGTCCCAGGCAGAACTGACAAACCAGAAGGGCTCAGGGGAGGCCACTGGAACTGTGTGACTGAAATAATCTGAGAAGAGGGTCTGGGGTTGGGGCTGGGTCAATGGTTTAGGGCACCTTGTGCCTCTGGGGATGAGATCAAGCAGATGGGGCCAGCGTCTTCCCAGTGAAGCACACTCCCTGGCAGGAGGGCAAGAGACAGTGACATCAACAGAAAGTAGAGAGGTTCAGCATATGATTAGAAGGGGGAAAAATGAGAATAATTATGCACTATAGCAGGAGCCAGAGGAGGCTGTGGGATCTTTAGAGGCTTTCAAAGTCTGGCTGGACACAGCTCTGAGCATCAGGGTCTGAATTCATTCCAGAATTCATTCTTTTCCCCCAAGTAAAAGTTTGGGGTAGAAGCTACTCATATCTGTGCCAACTACTTTTGTGCTCTGTGACCTAGGAGTTGGTATTGTTTTACACAAGGCTTGATGTAGACAGAGTAACTACACATCCAAGTGAATTCCTGTTGAATCCAGAGGGCTCACACTCCCCAGCTGTTAGGTTACACATATGCTAGGAGAGCAATGTACTGTAGCAGCTACATTACTCCACAGCAGATGGCCTGTACAAGCTATGAACACCGTGACAAAAGCTTCAGAGAACAGCGTATTGTTCTCTTTTATCTGGCATTCACTAAAGAAAGCAAAGTGTTGGAAAGTGCATGCTCAAAATCAAGTAATGCAAAAATCCATAGTTGGGTCTCTGTTTGATCTTTATCTGTTTTGGTGTTTAATTCCTCACACCACACTGGAAAAGACTGGTCTGTGTGTGTGGCTGTATAACTTAGAACAAATTTGTTTATATGAGTTTTAACTGCATTTTGATTAAATTAAAATACTTTCAGATAACCACAGTGATGACTGGAATATGATTAATGACTCATACAAAAATAAACTGATCTAATTTATTCATAGTAGGCCTAGTTAGACCTGTAGGATTTGATTCGCTATTTTTCAGATGAATATTATTCTTGGAATCGATGTTCTAGATTAATTGCTGACGATTCCTGACGTCATTTTCCTAGAAGCTTTTTATAGAGCACTCAGCAATCCGTTCTGCAACTGCTCCTGAAGTTGGGAAGACTTACCCTGTGACAACTGTCAATAGCAATGGGCTGCCCTGGCTGGCTGTACTATTCACCATTCTAATGGTTCATGCAATTATTGGCCTTGCTCTGGAATATTCAGATGCCTGGCCTTTCCACAGCAGCTCTGCAGAACCACAGGAGGACAATGTACAGCTTCCGGCTCCCGTTTGTCCTTGTTATTACAGGACAGGCAGGGACACAGACAGGACAGAAGCTCAAACAAAGCCTAAATATTAGAATAGCTGGCAAAGAGTCTGCACTCTGAAACACTGTAAAACCCTCCTAGAGCCAGAGCAGCCCTTCCTGCTTGCAGACACAGGCATCAGATAACTGTCTTCAGAGGTGTTTGTCCAACCCCAATCATTTTTATTCCCTTCCCTTCCAGCTGTCTGGCACTCCAAAGAAACCAGTGATTGAATAAGGAAACTTTTCATGGGCAAAAAGATTTTTTCATTTCTAGATAAACTCTCTTGAAGCACACAGAATTCAATACCTCCCTCTCCTAGCTGACAAGTAGTTTCTGCACACAAAGATTTGAAGAGTTTGATTCCAATCAATAGTATGTTAAGGGCATTGACACTGTTGGGATAACCTTCCAGAGTCACTAGCCATGGCTGTTACAAGCCTGGAAGATGACCTCTCCTCTGAAATACTTGGGGCAAGAAGCACTACCAGCCTGGTATTTAACTTCAAGTCCCATTTAGCCTTACTCGGCAAACCCCATTTCCTGCAGTTGCAAAATGACACTGATATGATGGCAAGGGAGCCTATAAACAAACAAACGAAATGATACATGAAGGGGTTAGATTCCAAGTGCAAGCCCAGTGCTGTTGTGAAGCTGAACTGTCAGCAGCAATGCTCCAGGAATAGCTCCTGGAGGCAGCATGCCTTGCAGACACTCCCTGGACTGAGATTCCCCTCCCCACCCCTTGACCCTTACTTCCTTAATAAATGGTATGAAATAAATTAAGAGGGATCTCAAATTAGGAAGTTCATGTACTTACTAGCTGCTCCTAAATCTCCGTATAGAGGAAATAAATAGCAGTAAAAGGTTTTGCAACTGAATGAGAACATTTATTATATGTTTAAGGAAAATTTGCAGATTAGAGTCAGCTGAGAAATCTTTTGTGGGTTTCCCCATACTCGGTACTGATTTTACTGATGGAAAATATCTAGATATTCCTAATACAATTACTACACCCACATAATTAGCATTATAAATATATAAGCCTGTCAAGATGATAGTCTAACGCACTTGCCACGCTGTTATTTTATAGTGAATTCCAAGTATTCTTGGCAGCTGTTTGAGTGTCAATCAGGCTAAAAAAATTAACAACAGCAAAGCAATCACTCTCAAAATAAAAGACCTAAAGTGTGAACCCTGCATAAAAGAAATTTTAGTCACTTTTATCAATAGAGATTGGGTTTCATTTTGATCTCATACTAACTTTTTGTCAGTGTGTGCGACAAAACTGAACTGTAGGTTCAGACTCCAGTGCTAACATCCATGGTGTCCAAGGGCTGATGGGAACTCCGAAGGGAATTTCCATGCTTCTGAGCGTGCTGCTGAAAACGCACCCAATGATTTCCCTCATCCAAGGCAGTACCACTGCTTCAGAGTGAGATTTCTCCAAGTCCAAAGGATCCAGCCCCTTTTGATGAGCTTTTATTTTCAGACCACATAGCATGCAGACATGAAAAATCACTGATAAATCCAAAGACAAGTAAGATACAGACCCCCTTCTTCCTGCAGCTGGTAGTGGTCGAAGTGGTTACAACCACCTTGCTGCATGCAACCACTGCCTCCATGGTCTCTGCCTAATACCTCACTGTCTAATTAGCTGATTAACCTGCACAGCTGCTCTTTACTATCGTGACAAACAGTGTGAAGCTGCTTCATTGCTAGTCCTGCACAAAAAATGAGGATGACTGAGGAAGTGTGGTAGCAGTTTGGGGGCAAGTAAGCCCCCAAATTATTTCTGTACTGAAAGAGACAATGCTACCAACAGGAGGCAGATAAAGCTCCTGAGTGCATGCAGAATAAGATTAAGGGTGAATTAATTTACACTGTATGAGTTACTGCAAACTGGAATCTAAGTAGAGGTTCACCTGCTCCAGAGATGTGCTTGCAGTTGGCTCATCCTTCACAAAAGGTCCACTGGCACTCTCAACTAATTTGTGATACAGAGAAAGCCAGTGGGAGATCTGCACAGAGACATGTGGAACAGCAGAGACCAGTCAACTCAATGGAAAATCTCACCCTAATACTCATGCCTATTTCATGTCAGCAGCCAGTGGGAAAAGCCTGCTTTTGAAGCATTTTTCAGGGATAGGTCACTTATTGTGAACTAAGTGCAAAATGCTGCCTTTCACTAAGGGTAAGGTCATTTTACTGCCTGTCAGTGATGGTGCTATCTTCTCTCACCTCTCCATTACCAGCATGTGCTCCATTTGACCCCAAACCCTTCCAGGCTGCGCTGCCCTTCTGGAACTCTTCTACACATCTACTTGTGTAACAATTCTTCCTAACCACCACAACGAGCTCAAAAGCTTGCCTCTTCCTTCCATTACTGCTATTATCCAGACTGACAAGCATCCGCCTGGAGTGCTGCCCTCTGCATGCCTCCTCCCAGTTCAACACAGCCAAAACAGGTTCCTTTCTACACCTTAAGGGCCTTGCTCAGGCCATTTCTGCTGCTGCTCTCTTGGTTTTGAAAAGCCTGCACCTACCTCGAAAGGTCTGAAACAGAATGTGCTGTTTTCTTGTAAGCACTGTCTTGGGGTGACTTTATGATGTGTATCTCATATCGCTGCCCTATGCCCAGAAATTAACTTTGTGCCTTTCTGTGCCTCTAAACTGAGTCTGAGAGGGAGAAGGAAAAACTGAGCAAAACTTTTTCAAAGCAGTTTGCAGCTTGTTCAAGGTCACACAGAGACAGCGACTTTTTTTTCCCCAGCTGCGGCAGGGGAGGGAGGCAGCACCTGGCTTGCTGCTCCCGGGTCAGCTTTTGGCCAGTTGTTCAGTTTCTTTTCTCCAGAGAGAGACTGAGAGTTGAATTCTTTTTTTTTTTCTTCCCGCGAATTTTGGATTTTCTCCCTTTTCTGCTGTACTGCTTCAATATCAGAGCACATCAGGAGGACTTTCCACCAAGCACAGAGGGCCTGGCCCTGGGCCAAGCCCCAGCTCCGAGGAGACCAAAGGGAGGACTCTGACACTTTCCCAGGTTTTTTCTCCACAGCGAGAGATTTTATTATTTAGCATTATTTTCCTTTTCCCATGCGTTTGTTAAATAAATAGTTTTTATGTCTTTCACTTTCCTTTGAGGAAAATTTATTTTTCCCGAACCTGGTGGGGGAGGGGTGGCTGTGCCTTCTCTCAGAGGATATATTTCTAAATTTGGCCAAACCGGTGCAGCACATTTCACCCCTTGCTTCCCTAAACGGTTCTTTGGGGTGAGAGTCACCTTCATATTCTTTATCTGCTGTCAGTCCTAGAATCTGGGTAGGACCTGTAAAAATTATGGCAATGATGATAATGACAGGAAGCCTTAATTACATACAGGTATCTAAGACAGTGGGATGACCCAGGTAACAAAGAGGGTGTGTGTACTCACTGCATGTTAGTGCAGAGGTTGAATTGTCTTACCGAGGGCACTGACTTGAGTATTTGCCTCAGTGTTTGCCGTTGAAAACCATGGAAACTTTTCCCAAGATAAGTAGACAAACTGCAGTATCATGCAACAGGGACTTCTGTGGCTGGAGAGGTGACACACACATCGCCTGAGGTGACAACATGCAGACGTGCACATTGATATTGTTACAACAGGTTCTGTAACAATGAGGGTCCTTGAACCCAGGGGTGTGCTCACAGCTCTGAACAGGTATAGGTACAGAATCATGGGGGAATCATGGACAACCAAAAAGAGCTGAGGAGGGCAAAGCCACGGCAGCACAAAGCTGGATGAAGAGCACCAGGGAGATCAAGTTACTTGGAAGTGGGAATCCAAAAGTAATCAGTGTATGCATTTGCCACCAAAGTATCTTTCTAAGTCCTGGGCTTCATTTCACATCTCTCTCAAATCAATCCAAGGTTTTTCTCTTTGCATAGGAGAAGTTTGTATGCTCACTGAGTCAGCATATAAACTGTCGTAAATAAAGTTAGCTAACTGTGGTGCTCCAGTCTGAACACAGGGCGATTACCCAAAATACTTCAGACACAGAATGAAAAAAACCACCAAGCACTGGCTGTCAAGGAGAAGCATTATGAAACTAAATTATGAGAGTACTCTGGGGGAAAAACTCTGGCCCTCAATTCTGCAACTGCAAGAAAGAACTGGAGAGTCAAGCACTGCCAGATTTTATGGAGCTGAATGGGCTGAGCTAGAGGAAATGCCAAGAATTTATTTATCCTATTCCCCATACAATGAATTGTCATAAATTCCTGAACCACTCAGAGGGGGGGAAAAAAAAACCACAGCTTCTTTTTTTTTTCTCATTCTATTTCAAAATTCAAATAAATGGTCAGAAAAAAACTTCATGCGAAGCCATTCACAGCCTCTGGAGTTGATTCCCAGTTATTCAGGGGCTTTTTGCAAGCAGAGCTACACAGCCACTGTGCAAATGAACCCTGAACTAGGCAGAACTGCTTCACACTAACCAGCAAACACAGAAGTCAGAATGAGTAGTTTAACACATTCTGAGCAGAAAAGAGTAGTGAAACTGACACAAACCCTCAGCATGAGGTACTTTAGTTTGCATGTGAAGCTCAGCACCTACGTATCTGGACTGCTGAATGAAAAGTTGAAAAAAAAATCCCTTTTATCTTCAAAGTATGGAGTTAGATTTGGTATCAGGCAATAACGGAAGTGAACAAGCAGCATATTTTAAGTTGTAACCATCCAAGCAAAAAATAGCAAGTGATATTTTCTCTCTTTTTTTTTTTTTTCCCTTAATGGCTCTCCACGCAGAGCAAGCAAGTTATTCTGTGGTGTCAAGAATGCCAGATTCCTACTAGCAACAGTCAGCGGTTTCTTTTTAGTTGTGAAAGCTGCAGGAGGCTCTGGCTGTCTGGCAGCTGTGTGTCAGAGCATGAGCAGGACGCTGGCAGAGGCAGCACCTCCAGCCCTGTGTGTACGTGTAACACGTCCCCACTCCCTCACTCCTGCAGGGAAAGGGGTCTCCCGCTTTCCCTCTGCCTGGCACTGCAGTCTGCTGGCCCCTGCTCTGCTGTGCTGCTGGGAGGAAATGGTGAGGAAGCCAACTTATTGTAAAAATGAGTTAGAAGATGGTTCTTATTACAAACATCAAGCTGGCAATGTGGCAGACTAGAAATTCTCTGGCCATCACACAATACTAGGAAATTTGGAGTTTAATTGCAATACAGTGTTAAGTCAGCCTGACATCAGCGTCCCCTTTTTGCGGAAAGACAGCCTGGGTTACAAAGAAAATGCCCTAGGAGATCCTACGCCTGCAGATGGAAGAGGCTACAAGGAGATTCCACACCTGATGATGAAAGGGGTTATGAGGTGCAGGGGAAAGGGTCTCTTTCACCAACACAGCTGGCTCAACTTTAAAGTTTATTTGTAGCAGCACTCCTCCTTTATTACCTAAGGAGCACCAGGGCAAGCACAGGTTAATAACCCATCAAATGTATGCATCAACTGCTCAAACACTAAACTACAAAGTACTAAACTCACTGTGAGCCAACAGCATGCACTCACAGCCCAGAAAGCCAAGCAAATCCTGGGCTACATCCAAAGCAGCATGGGCAGTAGGTCAAAGGAGGTGATTCTGCCTCTCTTCTCTTGTGAGACCCTCACCTGCAGTGCTGCATCCAGCTCTGGGGTGCCCAACAGGAGAAGGACATGGAACTGCTGGAGCAAGTCCAGAGGAGGCCACCAATTTCATCAGGAACACCTTCTCTGTGAAGTCAGGTTGAGAAAGTTGGGGCTGTTCAGCTTGGAGGAGAGAAGGTTCTGGTATCTGAAGGAGCCTGCAAGAAGCCAGAGAGGGACACTTCATCGCGAACTGTAGTGATAGGACAAGGAGCGATGGGTAAAAACTGAAAGAGGGGAGATTTAGGTTGGATATCGGGAAAAAACTCTTTACTGTGAGGATGGTGAGACACTGGAACAGATTGTCCAGGGAGGTTGTGGATGCCCCAACCCTGGTGGTGTTCAAGGACAGGCTGGATAAAGAAACCTTGAGCAACCTGGTTTAGCGGGAGGCGTCCCTGCCCATGACAAAGGGGTTGGGACTAGATGGCCCTTTATATTCTATGATTCTATGGAAACTGCACTGGCGGAACTTACGTGCTATAAACCCGCGAGTGTGTATTAATAAACTTGTGGAACAACTTACAAGTACGGTGTCTGCGCCACTCATTTCAAGAAGGACATTGAGGTGCTGGAGTGAATCCAGAGAAGAAAACAGAGCTGGGGAAGGGTCTGGAGCAGCAGGAGCGGCTGAGGGAGCTGGGAAAGGGGCTCAGGCTGGAGCAAAGGAGGCTCAGGGGGGACCTTGTGGCTCTGCACAAGTCCCTGACAGGAGGGGGCAGCCGGGGGGGTCGGGCTCTGCTCGCAGGGAACAGGGACAGGAGGAGAGGGAACGGCCTCAGGCTGGGCCAGGGGAGGTTTAGTTGGATATCAGGAAGAATTTCTCCACAGAAGGGGTGACCGGACATTGGAATGGGATGCCCAGGGAGGCGGTGGAGTCACTGCCCCTGAAGGCATTCAAGAAACGACTGGACGTGGCACCCAGTGCCACGGCCTCGCTGACACGGTGTTGGCTGGTCACAGGCCGGACTCGATAACCTCACAGCTCTTTCCCCCCCCCCATCGACCCGCTCCCTCCCGCTCCCCCTGCGTGTTTATATTTCTCAGTCCCTGCCCCCACCCCTCCTCCCGCTCTCCCCGCCCTCAGGCGCGCCCGCGCCTGCGCCGTGCCGGCCGCCTCAGAGGGCGCATGCGCGTCCCCCCCTCCCGCCGAGCCCGACACCGCCTCCCTCCTCCTCCTCCCTTTCCCGGCCTCTTCCCCACCACCTCTTCCCGGGGAAGGGACGAGGGCGGCCGGAGCGCGGCACGCACCCGCCGCCATGCAGATCACGCTGAAGACCCTGCAGCAGCAAACCTTCCGCATCGACATCGACCCCGAGGAGACGGTGCGCCCATTCCCGGGATCCCTTCCCCCCCCGCACCCCACCCCACCCCCGGGACGCGGCCGTGGAGGGGGATGCGGGGATTTGTCCCCTCGCCCCCGGGGAAAGGGAGGCACGGACCCCTCCGGTGGAGGTGGTCGGAGCTTCAGTGAGGGGTTGGGGCCGCGGGGGTGATGCGGTGCCCGCCCGGGATGATTTTGGGTGATTCGGCGCCGGGGGGAGGGGGTGAGCTTAGCCGGGGGTGATGAGGGACCCCTTTTCCTTAGGATGCTTCTCGGTAAGAGTGCCTTCCCATCGCCAAAGGAAAGGGGTTTCCGTGGCCAAACCTCCGGCGGAAGGACTTTTCCCCCCTTGTTTTTGAGGAGAACGCCCCGGAGGTGGGAGGGGGAATAGCTCGGGAGATGGAAAGGGGGAATAGCTCTGAGGTGGAAAGGGGAATAGCCCGGGGAAATAGCCCAGGAGGTGGAAAGGGGAAATAGCCCGGGAGATGGGAGGGGGAATAAATAGCTCACGTAGTCCTGGGGAGGAGAGGAGCGCTATAGGAAGCGAAAGTTTTCCCTTTCGGGCCGAGGGTTAGCAGTCAGTGGGGCACAGATCGCTGCTGGTTTATAATGGGAGCACTGGGAGAGGGGATATTGCCAGAGCATCTCTCTCCCGGGTGGGGCTGGGGGTGCAGCAGAAGGAAAACGTGGTGGTCCTTCCCATCCTCCCATGGATTCCCGCCAGAAGGGAAGTGCTGGGAGAGTTGTGGGGCTTTTCTCCTGGGGCAGGAGCGTGGGCTGGAGAGGGGCTGGTGTTTGCTCCCAGGTGCATCGCCGTGTGCCCGGGCAGGTGTGTGCTGTGGAGGTGGGAGAGCGCGGGCAGGGTTTATTGTTTGGCCTCACGGGGCGAGCTGCAGTGATTAATCAGTCTGTGCTTAGGATGGGAGGGAGTGCGGGAGAGTCTCTGCTGACCCTGGTGGAGCCGGTGTTGGGGTATGCGGTGGGGTTCACAGCAGCCTTATTCCCCCTCACTGGTGCCTTTTTGTGTGTCTGATGATGCTGCGAGTGAGGAGGAGACATGTTTTGTTTCCAGGTGAATGTTCTCCTCTGGCACACGGCGTCTGCTGGAAAATCCTCGGGGAAATGCAGTGTTCTGAGATGAGAGGAAGGGCCTTAAGTGAGTTGGCAGGGTTGGAAGTTGCCTTGTCACTTGTCTGAGCAGGGATGGTCACTCTGATAGCCAAGTCCAGACACACTTGTGGCCTTGGTTTGAAAGATCTGGGGAGGCTGGCAGCTGAAGTATTGTCTGCAGCAAGCTTTCCTCTGACTGGTGGGCAGTGAAGCTCTAGAAACTATGGAACATTGTATCTGGTTTTATAAAGTCTGTGGGTTTGCTCTCTTCTATCTTAGGAAAAATAAAGGATGACAGTTAAAAGTTGGATCAAGACCTCATTTGGGTTACCATTATGACTGAGGGACGTGGCAAATGCCTAGGAGAAGCATGGGTCAGAAACCTTCAAATATTTAAAGCAGAAGTCTTTGCTGTTACTGAGAAAACTCTCTTTTCTTTTTCTCTTGTTTTCTGCATTCAGTAAGGTCCTGGGAAGTAAATTCAAGGAGAGGACTGAAGGAATGTTGCCAGTCAAAGCCCTCACCAGTTTATGAGACAGCAGAATGCAATGACTACAAGTTGGATTGTGGGAAATGAGACTGCACCCTCTGTTTATAAATGTGGCTGCTACAGTAGCTCAAAATAAAGATGCTCCTCATGAGCATAATACTTCAGAGTTTGGCCAGAAATGGGTGGTAAGGTAGGGAAAATTTGGGTAGACTTTGAGGAGAACTTTGTTTTAAAAAGAGCAGGGTAAAGACTTGATCTTATTATTAGCTGTAGAGGGGAAAAAATGTTTAAATTTCCTTGTCACATTAGAAAATTACAAAGAAATTGCTGTTGGAAGTGTTAAAAATCCTATAACTTAGTAAAGAGAAGAACACTTTGAGCCTTCAGTTGCAAGCTGAGTCTTAAAATCAGCAAATGCTTTGAAATGTACTGTGTTGAGGAAGTGTCACAAGTATGTGCTTGGAAGTTCTCAGTCAGATTTTTTGAAATATAGAGATTTTGTCTAAGTGTGCTGGTTTCTTAGATTAATTTCCTAACACCTTGAAACGTGTTTCGTGGAGTTTGGGAAACATTACTTTTAGTCTTTGGACCATGTGTGTGTTTCTCAGATAGAGGTAAGCTTGTTTGCTTGGATTTCTGCCCTGTGCTGTGACAAGGCCAAAAATCATGTAGTAGTGATAGACACGGGAAACCTGTTGCTCTCAAGTTGGGTTCTGGTTCTGTAAAACTGATTTTCTGTTTCTAGCAGTTCCTCCCCTTACTCTCATTACCAAATTAATCTGGAGAGACTTTGATGTTACTGTGCAAGGTAGCATTCTGACAAGACTTAATGCTTGTAACTGAGAGCTGTCATCCATAGTAAGGAATATTTAAACCAACCTCCAGTAAGAATTTGAAGCAACACGCTTCCTAATAACTAATTAGCCAACTGGTCTTATTTTTTTTTTCCTGTTGAATCACACAGTTGAATTTTAAACTTGCCTTCAATAGTGTGACTCTAGTTTTGGTTTAGTTATGTTTTAAAACATTGGCCAGCTGAGTATTTTTAGTGAGTAAAAAGTACACTTAAAGCTATCCTTGCTTGCCAAAGCACTAGGTGAAGACTGTCAGATATTCCTGACTGACTAAAGAAGATGAAAAGATTTAGCCTCAGGCCCTGTTACTGGAGAAGGCCTGTTATCAAGTGGAGAAATTTTTGCAGGCCTGGCTATTTTTTGTTAAGTTTTGTGTTGCACCCATGAAGCTCCACACAGGGGTGGATTTACCCGTTGTGATGATTCTGGTGTTCTGACTGGGGCCACTCGGGGTTTGAGCATTCACCCTTAACCAGGGGAAATGGAAGCATGTATCCATCTGCACAAGCTGCTGCTTCTTTTTGTTGCCTGGCTGTGAGAAAGTAAGTATGTTAAACATTGTGTTAGGAGCAAATAAGCACTGCCTGACACTGATGCAGACCTGTGTAGCCACATCTCTTGTCTGAGGTGACAGTGCTGACTCTGTAGGCTTCTGAATGTGGCATTTCTGTTGTAGTTATCACTATGTAGACGTGAAGCAGGGTTTTAAAAATCTTCAGCAAACATTCTTAACTTTTGAAGTGAAACACCAGGCAAAAGTAAGTCTGTCCTGTTTTGTTTTCAGCTGCTCCTGTGCTGTTAACCTAAAAACCTGGTTGTCAAAATGCAGAGAAGTGCAAGGAATATTCAGGATGTCAGCAGTCTTTCGGCCACAGTCTGTGTCACATAGTATGGGCTTTCGGATTTCACTGTTCCACCACAGCACTTGAACACCCAGGAAAAGCCAGCTTGTTTAACACCATGTCAGCAGAACACTTAGTTGTGGAAGTTTGAGCTTCTGCTGTGTTCTGGTGTGTCCTTAGTATGTGTATGGCTTATTGTTAAATGTGTTTATGGGGATTTTTGGGTGCTAATGTTACTGTGTCAAAAGAATTAACTTTGCAACAGTTCTGCAAGAATCAGAGACTACTGCTGGGTGAAATGGTGAAAGCTGACTCCAGGGCTTGTAACCTGTGAATGTACTCTTGACAGCCTCCTTCCTACATGTGTTTCAGTGCAGGTTAATCCTACAGAAGTTGTGGGTAAGAGGATTGTTTTTGTATTTCCCTGGGAGTTTATCATTTTGGTGGTTAGAGGAAGAGTGCTCAATTCAAAATCCAGAAGTACCCTTCTAGGTTAAAGGTGTTTTTCTGTTTGAAGTCTTGGTATTTTTCTCTAATTGCTCCTTGGGTTGTACAGTAGGTATCTTTCAGCTTTTCTAGGGGATTGTTTTGTTGTTCTTGCCTCTCCATAGGATTATATTACTGAGTGTGTGCTTGCATGGGCAGAGGAGGTGTGAATTGGAAGGGCTTGTACTTGCTGCTTGTGGTTTGATACATGACTCTGCAAAATTGTAACTTCAGAGATCACTAGAATAAGAGTATATGCGGGGTTTTTTTCATTATTTTCATACTTTCTTCTCAGACTGTAGCATTTTCGAGTTATGGTCTGTTACAGTTCATGTTTGGGTAGTTAACTCTCTGGGGGTTTTTTGCTACTGCTTTTCTTTGGTGGATAGTCCTTTTCTGTTTCCTGGCTAGAGTCAGGATTTTCAAGCAAGGCAGTTTTGATTCTTGGCTGAAGAAGGCTAGGCTTTCACATGTTCAGGAATATTTTCCTGAAGTTCTAGTGAGTGTTTTAATATAATTTCCAAAGACCTTTGGGCAGGGTGACACTTTCTTTTTTTTTTTTTTTTTTTTAATTTAATAAAGGAAAGGATAAGATAGCATAAATTACTTAATACAACTAAATTATTTTATTCATATTGGAATGTGTTTTTACATGTTACCCGTTTTTCAAATGCCATGGCTCTGCCCATAGTTTTTCAGCTATTTTATTGAGAATGTTTTATCCAGTTTAGCTGTCAGCAAAGTTAGCTTTATACTTTTACTAATTTGGCAGTATTGTGCGCTGTATTTCTCAAAATCTAAACTTTCTTGGGCCACCATTCACAAGGTGACCAGTACACTGAGAAGTTAAATATAGAGCCTGTGCACACTTAAGGATAGCTCTATACATATGTTTAAGGTCTATTTTGCAGATATGATTGGAAAGCAAGGGTATCTGTCCTTGATATGGATAACAACAGGCCGGAAGGTGTTCCCTTTGAAACTTGGTGAAAGTGGAGAGTACATTTTAATTAAAAAGAGTTAATATGAGCAGATGATCCTGCTACTGTCTAGAGCCCCATTGCTGCCCTTGTGCGTAAATGGCTGTGTTTACCGACAAACCTTTCAAAAAATACTTTATTTGAATTCCTGAAGCACAGGAAAGGATATCTGTAGGTGTGAGATTGGGTGGTGCAAACTTACAGCACTAAAAGGTATGGCTGGCAATGTCTTCTCCCACCGAGGTTTGCCTCTTTGGTCACGGTTCCCTTGGGTGGAGTGGACTCAGTGAAACAAATCACTCTTTATTTCACAGGACACGGTGATGTGCAGCATGTCTTACCCAGTGCCTGTAAGGATGGCTGTCCTCTGTGTGCTGCCCTGCAGGGAGCACCAAAGGAACGGGAAAAGGAGAGGGAAGGGCTGGCTTGCCTTGGCTGTGAGCACACAGAGTATTGTCTACACACTGACTCTGGTTCTCCCTCTCTTTGTCTTTCCCTAAGTTTTTGTGTCAGAGGCACCCCTCCAACTGGCTGGTCAGCATGCAGTATTGGAAAAGGGGTTTTTAAGTGTCTTTTTAGAACTAATTGAAATGACTTGTCAGTTTTCTTCATACTCAGGTGACTGTGTCACTTTTATACTTGTAAATCGGTTTGGGGGGAATTTGCCTGTTGTAAAAATTGCCTGCCTAAAGCTACTGGAGGGTTTTTTGTGCTAATCAACAAGACCATGCAAGGGTCACCACTAAGAATGTAAGCTTTCTCCCTAAAACAAGCCTTTGTGGCTTCAAAAGCAGGACTGTCCATCTTTCTGCTTTTCTTCAAGCTGCAGAAAACAGAAAACTCTACTTTAGGTTGAAATTTGTGTTCCTGTGTTAGTACAAAGCTGCATGAATGTAGCTCTTCTAGTCACCTTTTTTGCATCAGAAAACTGGCCCTGGTGTCTCCTCTTTCAGGCAGGGCTTAGATCATTTTTGAAATGCAGGGCAGAAGCATGTGGAGGCCTGGAGGCCAGCTTTGAGATCAGAAATTATTTCTGTTGATCTCTGGGCAGTGCATAACAACAACTGCTAGACTTATAAATTTCACCTGCGTTTAGATGAGCTCAATTTTGTAGAGGAAATTAGAAAGGCAGAGGTAATTGCATAGAAAGTAAATGTCAGGGCTAAATTTGGGTTTTTACCTTGCCAATTCCAGACTATTTTTCTTCAGAGAATGCTTCTTTCTTTATATGCAAACTTCAGCACAGTATATACAAGTAAATACAGGAGTTTATGAATGCTTTATGCTGTTTGTTTTTAAATGTTGGAGTAATTCTAGATGCCTTGTTTATTTGAGTACAACTGGGTTTTTTTCCATGCACTTACTAAGCTTGTAAACCTGACTGGATTCACGAGGCTCTTCCTCTCCTGTGATTCTTCCCAGTTACTGTATCTGTTGTGCCTTTGAGGCCTGAAGTAGGGCAGCGATCTGTTCGTGTAACCACCATGATTGCATCCTGACTAAATGCGAGTGCCCTGTTTAGAAAGACAATATAAGAGAACACTGTAAATGGAGTTTTGTGCCAGAAAAAGCTGCTTTCATAGTGTGTAGAAAGAAGTAGCTGGAACCAAATGCATTCTTAGAGTAAAAGTACTGTAAAGCATTGACTTAGGAGTTAACTAGTTTCTTATCCTCTGTGTGTTTTCAGTAGCAGGCACAATATTTGTCATTAATCAGTTGCTGATCATGGAATTTGATTAAGGGTAGTAAAACCTGTTGCACTGGTCAGTTTGTTGCTTCATTAGCAGGTTTATTGTCTGACACAGCTGCATTGTCCTCGCCTGACTTTGAGCAGTGTCTGTATAGCAGTGTAACGTGTGGTGAATATTTTTGCAAGGGCAGTGGGAGGAGAAAACTCAGGAATATTAAGCCTATATTCTAAACAAGTTTCTGGACTATGATGCCCTCTCTCAGGGAGGAGGAAAAGAGTAAAGCCCTTTGGAGTAAAAGCTTTTGTCCTTGTCTAACTGTGGCTTTTCCCAAAGTCTGGGAGAAACCTGTTAGCCTACTACAGAAAAAAACATGGAGTGGTAGAGAATTATAAGGTAGATTAAAAGAAAAATACTTCTGTGCAGCATTTATTCTCAAAGAGAAGCAGTTCAGCAGTAGGCAGGTTGGTAGTGAAGGTCTTTCAGAGTTGGTCTTGGGATCCATCTCTTCATAGTCCTTTTATTCATTTGATAAGTATTTGAGTACAAATCAATAGAAGCATGATGGCATTGACAAACACAAAGTTTAACATTAGTACCTGGCTGCCTAATTGAGGGTCAGACTCTGGTACATGGCTCTCAAATGAGCAGCATAGATTATTTGGAGTTGGATTCATGAAAAGGTGAAGCCCTGAAGATCACAGATCCTGAAAGGGAGAGTAGTGATGCTATTCTGCTTCGAGTGTGCTGGCCGCCTGTTCCCACGGGGAATGAATTTCTACCTTAGGAAAGAGGTGCCTGGAGCCTGTGGAGAACTGTGACTCTTGACGTGAAAGGAAACTGAAGAGATCTACTTACTAACTCACAAGTTTTGGTAAAGTTGTGTAAATGTTTTACACTGGCTAGCATCATGGGATGTGGGAAGGCTACTCATGCTTGAATTAGAACATCAGCATGAGAACGAATCGGTATTAATAGTCTGTGAATTAACTTGGGCTGGAAATTAGAAAGAGACTTCCAACATCAGAGTAAACTTTGTAGCAGCCTCCTGGTAGAAGTAGCAAACAACCTTACTTGTCCTTAGGTGCATCAAATTCCTGATGAATATTGTGGTGTGGAAGGTGGGTTTGTGGCTTGATGTCACAAGAGATTCTTTCCAGTTTTGTATTCAGTTTCTCTCAACATCTCAAGAAGTTCAGAAATTTGTCTTGCCTGTGTAATTATACATTAAAACCAATGAAAGTACCCTGTTCGCTTTTACATTAGGATTTATGAAATGAGTCTCTGAATAAACTGAGGATTTTTGCCTCTTCTGTGTTAGCATTTATATGAGGTAGGAGAAATAAAAATTGCTGTGAGAGAGGGAAGGAGGAGGGTGTTTGATCAATGGGAGCTGCTTGCCTGGATGGAACCCAGCATGCCCTGGTTGCTTAGCTGGCAGAAAGTGACTGCAAGGAACAACTGGGAAACTCAGCACCAGTGATTTAATGAAATCCCATTTTTAGGATGCCTGTCTGGGATGCAGTTGATGACTGGTATTTCTTTGGAAGACCTCGGTTTTTCAGTTAGCAGTTGATCAGCTCTAGCTCTTTATTAAACAGATTGCATGGCATATATTCTCAAGGACACTGTGTTCTGTTCAGTTTCTGAATAGTAGGGAGAGTTTCATGTCTAAATTCATAGGGGACAGAAGAAAATCATCCTGACCTGTATGTGTACTGTTTCTGAATCTTCAGGGTAAAGTGTTTGTAGATGAATTGATGCTCATTCTTAAACTTGTTGCCATAAAGTACAGGCTCCCTTTATTGTGCTGTGAAATTTTATAAGGGCAGAGAAAAAATGGGATTTGGTGAGGACTGAAATACATTTTGAACTCTAATCAGGTTAAATAAAGCTAGGAAGCCTGAAGGTTAGGTTTATGGATCTGTATTTATGAGAAAAATGCATCATAATCTATGGATGATTTCTCAGTTTGACAGATCATTGTGCTGGGTGTGCTTCCCCAAAATTAATTTTCACTTAATGACCATGAACCAGTGGTGGTGCTGAAGTCTGGGTTCTCAGCAACCTAATTTGCTAGAGGCAAAGTTTGGGATGTTGCTTTTTTCAGCAATTCACTGCACCAGCAGCTGGAAGATGCAGCTGTCTTTCTGAAAAGCATTGAGAGGGCTTCTCCCTCTCTCTCTCTCTCTTTTTTTGCCTTTTTTTTTTTAATTCCTCCTTGAAAATGGAACATCTATGGTTTAAATCTAAATAAAGGTGGATCAGACTACTGTCTGACATACAGATTGTTGCACCCTCATGCATTTTCTTCTCTTAGCAGAATTAATGGCACAGTTACTTCTCACTAAGTCTTCAGTCACTCTAGTTAGAACTACAACAGGAAGTTCTGTGCCACTGGAATGTTACTGCTAGAATTGATGTATCTGATCTTATCTATTCCTTTTTTTATTCTGAGAATTGTATTGTATCCTCTGCAAATGATGTGTTTCTGGCCTCCTAGGCTAGGCAGTGATGAAAGCCAGAACAGGCAAGCACTTTTTGTTTTAGCCTGAGTATTTCTTGAACTCCTGTCTCTAACAGGAGAATGATGAAGTCTGCAGCTGACTGCATTTTCTTGCAGATTCAAGCTGTAGTAGTTAAGAGTTGTTTAAGTCCTTTTGTTTGTTCTTTTGAATAGGTGTGATGCGATCAGTTCATTGTATTCATTTGAGATATGACACATTCCCTTATCTAAATCACTATTCTTTATAAAGCAGTTAAGCAATGTTCTGAAATGTTCTCAAATGTAATCTGGAAATTACTCGACTATTTTGTGTATTTTCAGTTTTAAAGGAGCAAGTGGAATGACATTATAGAGTTTTTAATTTGTAATTCGGAGCTCATGGTGTGCTGCTGTCAGTCAACCTAATGTATCAGGTATCTTCGGATGGCGAAAGTTCACAGTAGAGTGAATGTCCATGTAAATGAGAGACCTATGTAAATGATCTTTCCTTTTGCAAATGGCAGAGTGTCTCTGGACATAGATAGCAAAATACTGTAAATTGGCTCAGTTATGTTAAGCTTAAATTTGTTTCAGGTTTTTGTAAGCTGTCAGCCAGAGAATTGAAGTAATTTGTGTTCCAGTTTAGGATATAATCTGTTCTTAAACTCATTGATGTACATGGCAGAGAATAAAGACCAGCATTGAAAACTGTAACAGCCTTTTCTCTTCAGGATTTCCAGTCTTTTCAAGAATTACGAAGTTAATGGTAAGCTATAGTCAAAGATTGTCTCTGTTCTTTAGAAGCAAACCTGTAGTTTGTTCTTATGTTCAGACCACCATGGTTCTGTAACTTCATGGTGTTATTTGCATTGATAACTACTTCACTGAGGCAATAAATACCTTCACGTGGATCCAATTACTGCATAGTAATTAGCGTATTCCTTAGTCTGTGCTGACCTAGGCCACCACAATAATAAAGATTATGTCAGTATTAGTATTCAGAGATGATTTTAGGATTGTGGAAAGGGATTGTACAGCTGAAGCACAGTCTCCTGTGTATCCAACAAGGCTGAAACTGCCTGTGGCTGCCGAGTTACTTTTCCTAGGTGCAGTCCTGTTGAACTTGGGGCTTCGTGCTCTTGGTGGTCCTCAGCACATCAAAGATGTGGACCTGTGTGAGCTGGTCCAGAGGAGGTGACGAAGATGTTCAGAGGGGTGGAACACCTCTTCTATGGAGTCAAGCTTAGAGAGCTTGGATACAAGACTGAGCTGTGTTCAGGCTGGAGAAGAGAAGGCTCTGGGGAGACCTTGGAGAACCTTCCAGTGCCAAACAGGGACTTAGAAGAAAGATGGGGACAGACTTTTTAGCAGGCCTGTTACAATGGGACAAGGGATAATAGTTTTAAACTAAGAAAGGTATGTCTAGAGTAGATATAAGGAAGGGATTTTTTACAGTGAGGATGGTGAAACACTGGAACAGATTCCTAGAAAATATTTTTTTCATTTCCCTTGGCCCCATGGTGTAAAAATGGAAGTTTGCCTATGTCTGAAGATGAATGCCATCTGCCAAAGGGATGAAAGCATAGTCCTGCTTGTTGCAGACTTACGGCAGGGAGAACATTTTGGGAGGTTTTTGGAAGAAGGCAGTGCCCCAGGTCACTTGCAGTACATCAGTCACATCACAGTAATTAATAAGGGGAAATGCTGCACGCAGGTGGTCAGCAAAGGCAAATGAATCGTTGGATCCTCCTACAGTAAATATCTTAACTCCTTTTCATGGATCCAGTTATTGTGTAGTAAATCCACATGTGTGTTCAGCATGCCCTGACCTAGACTTTTAGCTGTTCAAACATTTATGTTTGAGAGAACACATCTTGGTTTTGTTCCTTGTGGGAAAAAGACAGTTTTCTGGAATAAAGCAATAGAAAATGAAGAGGACAAAGTAGACATTTGAAGCCAGTACCTTGATTGATGCAGTGGACATGAAACAAACTTTAATTTTCTCCCACAAAATGGATTATAGACATTAGTCGCATTGCAGTATTTGTTACGAATCTATGACAAACGTGGTAACAGGGTATAAAAGGAGTAGTGTCGAGTCATTATCTTTGAGTGATTGGTACAAGTGCGTAAGTATATATAACCAGTGTTAAAAAGTAGACATTTAGAAACATAACTTTTAACATGATTCAGGGGATTAATTTGCCCTAGTGCATGCAGGACTTTAACTGAAGTTTTGTGAAGTATTAGACAGTATTATTAATTAAAGTTTGGGAAAAAACTCCGTGGTGGCTTATCTGTGGTGAGGGAGACTGTTCAGTAGCAAGGTGAGTGACTTCCATCCTTAATAACTGGAGGGGAATTAACAAATTATAGTTTGAATTTTCAAGAAAATAAGCTTTAAAAATAAGTGTAAATCCAAGGGTAGGACAGACTGTTGTAAAGTAATGGCATGAGAATGATGCTTTCAGCAAATTATTAAAACAAGTAATGGTTTGACTGTCCTCCGGACTTAGGTGTGGCAGTGAGCTGCTCTTAGTTTTGCTGTGGGAAAGCAACTGCCTGGTTGGAGACTAATTCCAAAGCATTTGGAAGGTGCTGGGATGGCATATATGATACAAAATACCAAAAGCATCCTTTCTTCATCTGCTGGGGAAAAAGAGCTGGCTCCCTATTTTGGTTTAGTTCCATAGACGGAAGCAATATGTTGTGTTCTGTATCCTTGCAGAGTTGTATGAAAAAGGTTTTTTGAATATTCAGGAAAAAAAAGTTTAGAAGGTGGTGTTGGCTTATAGTAACAAGCTCATAACAGATTGGTTGTCTTTGTTTTATGTATACTGAGAGTGTCTGTAAGAAAGCAAGAAGAACGACTGTGTGTGCAGGCAGTTTGTCTCAAAACATGACTTCAGATGTGTCAGTACAGGAATGCTTCTACAGGAGCTTGCTTTACCTCTTCATGGTAGCATTTTGGAGTCTTTCTGGAGAACTGAGAGCATTCTTACACACGACAGCTAACAGTGCTACTTGAGCTACTGCATGTGGTGCTGTGAAAGTGTGGATGATTGCAGCGGGTTGAGTTCGAAACCGGGCGGAAACACCAATTAAATGTAGTGGTTTTGGTTCAAAATATTCATTACTTACTTATTTTCCTTCAGTGAGATAAGAATTAGGAGAAAAGCAAAGCAGGCACAAACCTTAAACAGCTGCAGTACAATGAAAGAGTTTTATTACTAATAGAATTAAAAGTAAAGAGAAAATAACAAAAAAAAATTAAAGCAAATCCTCCCCCCCCTAGCACTTCTCTCCTTTTATCCAGCTCACACAAGGGATAACAGAACATGGGATGTTAGTCAGTGTTCCAGTTCTTGAAAAGTCTCTCTCTTATGCTTAAGGAAAAAAGGGTTTTCCTTCAGTTGCACGTGGTTCCCAAACTGCCACTAACAGCAGACCCGCCCGGAAACAATCAATCTGCTGTGTGTAGGACATCTCTCCCATGAAAAATCTCACAGTTCCTTCACACTGCAAAACATGGGCCATCACATGGGGTTATTAATCTTTTTAAGGATAAGTTATTTTGGCCTGCACACAAAGGCTTTTCTTCGCCACAAGTCTCTAACAGCCTCTTACTACTTCTATATAGCCTGGCATAGGCATTCTTCACAATCTTCACAGGCACACGAGGATTCTCCATCCCCCCATGTTCTTCAGATGGATTAAAGAGACAAACAGTTTGTGGTATTACAGTTTCTCACCACGGCATGCAAGAAGGTTTCTTTTAAGCTACGCGCCAGAATCGCGGCACCGCCCTCTTTTCTCCCGTCGCCATGCTCAGCTCCGTCCCACGTGATTCACTTCTCTTTCTCTCTGACTCTGAAGCCGCCATGTTGAAGGGTGTTCTTGTTCAGGCTTTACGGTGGGGAAAGCCTCGCTCCCTTTGTGCTGCTGGCTGCGTGGTGTCCTCTTCAGTTCAGCACGAAGTGTGCTGGCTGCACACTTGTGTCTTGGGATCCATCTCTTCATAGTCCTTTTATTCATTTGATAAGTATTTGAGTACAAATCAATAGAAGCATGATGGCATTGACAAACACAAAGTTTAACATTAGTACCTGGCTGCCTAATTGAGGGTCAGACTCTGGTATTTGAGTACAAATCAATAGAAGCAATCAATCTGCCGGCTCCCGTTGACTCCGCCGGCTCCGCATGGAGAGGAGAAGGACCCGCCTGTCCCCAGAAGCTGCGCTGGATGGGTTTAGCTGTGAGCAGTCCATGGCTGGTTTGAGCTGCCTGCGGCTCTGGGACAGTTCCCCCCAGCGACCCAGGGTCCGTGCCGCAGCGTTGGGAAAGGGGGAAAGGGGCAGTGGCCCCGGCCCGGCCCGGCGGGGCCGGGAGGCTCGGAGCCCTCCCCACCTTCCAGCAAGCGAGCTCCGACAAAAAGGGAAGTCCCGCCTTTCTGTGCGGTTTAAATATGTAAATTGTGAGAAGCGTAATTGGTCTAAAAGACTGTCCATCAACTCAGGGTCAACCCAATACAATGATGCATCAATGGTCCATGCAAGCAAGTAAATGTGTAGGCTTCGAATTGCTGTGTGCAGCTCCAGAAATTGAGATGGAGGGGGAAGAGTTGAAAACAGCTTATGTAAGATAAGCATCTGAACAGTTTGCACAAGTCTTTGCGTATGGGGACTTCAAGGCTGAATGTCATAGTGATCTTACCAAAAAAACCCAGGCATTCCCTGAAGAGTGGTTATGATGATGAAGACCTTCAGCTCTGTTTATAGCAGGTGTACCCGCTGCATTCAGAGAAAGAACAGGGCAAATGGGTCAAGAGATGAAAACATGGTTGTTCCCCAGATTTATCAATTTATATTTTCACTGTGTTGTACACTCATACTAATAACTTCTCTTGGAGAAATAATTACCTAATTTGATTCAGCGCAGGAGACTATTTGTGAGGGGGACATGTTGCTCTGCAAGTGGTTACAGTGACATATTCAGAAGACTGATAAACTTGGCATAATCAAGACATGATTGAAACTACTCTTCAGTATTTAAAACTTTGTACTGTGAACTTTGTTTTCATTAAAACTGTTTTTGTGCTTTAGGTGAAGGCACTGAAAGAGAAGATTGAATCAGAAAGGGGAAAAGATGCCTTTCCAGTAGCTGGCCAAAAACTAATTTATGCAGGTAATGGATATTCTGAAGGTACCTTATCTGAACCTGCCTTTTTTATGTTGTTGTTTGACTTGGATGTGAATGCTAAGTCTTCTAAGAATTCGAAGAACTGAAGTACAGACAGGTTAAAAACCCCCACAAACACAAAACCAAACTTGGCGTCAAAGGGAGCTCTTAATTTTGAATTAGAATTTTTTAATAGGTTTTAGTGCATGTGGGTCTGTCATCTTTGCTCTTACAACCTGATGTCTTGGGGATATGCTGGGTGAAGAAGAAATAGCTTTTGTTACAGGAATTCAGGATTTAAGCAGGTCAAAGCTGCTGTTCCGGCTTAATTCTTTTCTTGTTGCATTTATGCCGTGTATAGCTGAAGCATTGCTGTATATACCTCAGGGAATTAAAAACCAGATTATTTCTTTTGGATTAACAAAAGAAACCCACCACCAAATGCTTGCTGTACAAAGGTACTTCCAGTATTTTCAAGCTCTGTCACTAGAAATGTGTATTATGTACTAGCAAAAACCAGGCTAATGTCAGTTTAAAACATGAAATTAACTTTATTTGAGCTTTATCTTACTTGCCTTGTTCGTTCTGGCACTAATACATAAATCCATTTTTTTGTTCTCACTTCATGTCAACACTTTGGTGCTATTCCAGTACTCCCTCTAGTGGTTTTTTTTTTTTTCCTCTAAAACTGAGTTTGAAAGAAACTTTGGTGGAATTTTTGCTTTTGTCATGTACTGCTTTGTAATAGGTATTGTCTTTTCACTTGTAGTAAGCTAAAGCCATGGGTGACAGTGGAGAGATGCTAATGGGAGTGTTGTGAGTCTCTGTCTTTGTACAGCTCCTCAGGACTATGTCTCATAGCAAGTTTTATGTCCCTAGTACTTCAGTGAAGGGAGTGCATGTCAAGAACATGAAGGTGCTCTGAAACCTCCATTGATTGTTCCAGAAAATACTCCTATCTGACTGCAGGCCTCTATCAAAGGTGGAAGTCTTATGTATAACCAAGAAATGTTAACAAGGCAGAAGGCTTTGTGCAATGTCTGTAACTGCATGGCACTCTTAATATTTTGTTTCTGTGATTGCAAAAACCAAGGATTGCACAAGATTCTGTGACATTACGTGAGTGTTTTCTGAAGCCAGAATGTATCTGCAGTATTGTATAAGCCTCACAAGCAGTAGGAAATATAGGAAATAAGATTGAGAATATAATACTATCCAAAGATTGATTCTCTTTTTTTTCCTTTTTCTTGGACAAGAGATACAAGGGTATACTGATGACATTTTTACTTTTATTAAAACGAGCTGTAGAATTTGGTAAAAACAAAGTGGTAGCCCCAGCTGACTCTGATTAGAGGCAGGTCCATTGTGTTGATATCTGTATTAAGGTAAGGTCTAGAAACCCTGAGAGTGGTGTGTCCCGAGAAGACAGGATGTCTGTATGTATACTTTATGAAAGTATATATATTATATTACATACACATTCATTAAAGCCTTTCCCAAAGTGCCTATAAAAAATCATAAGTAGACCCATGTAGGTTCTGAGTCAGATGCTACAGGTACTTCTATTACTGCAGTACATGTAATACTTTCTCGAATGCTTGACCTGCAAGACTGGTGGAACCAGTCTTTTGTGTTCTGAGTGCCATAAAGTGTGTGTTGCTTGATTTCCTTGCAGTCATCAGGATAAGGATGTATCCTTCTAGCTGCAGCCCACTAGCACGGAGAGACGTTGTGAAATAGAATCAGCGTGTGGCACATCTTCAGAAACTTAATCAGTTTAAATTGTAAAATACTCCCTGAAAATTCTGTAGTGGAAATCGGTCCTGTAAAACTCTCTGAAATACAGACTTAATTTTCTGATTTATGCTGCTACCTCTAAGTCAGCTTATTTTGAGAAAAGGCAAAGAAGTATGTGGCTTACTGTGTTCCTAGGTTCTTGTAGATGTGATGCAAATCTATTTTGTCACAGTACCACCTCTGCTTATGAAACATCAAAAGTGGTAGTATAAGAAATGTTTCTGGGTTTGTCTGATGGCTTTTTCATCTTTCTGTCAAGGTGGCAAGTTATGGAATGGTTCTAGCTTTTTCTAATGTTTTAGCCTTCTTTTAATAGCAAGTTGTTAAAGTTGCAAGGTCACAAACTTCTTACTGCAGGTAATGCTCTTACCTGAAGACCAAATGGAAGATAAGTAGAAAGGAATTTCCCTTACTGTGTAAGCAGACTTAAGTTACTTGGTTAAGCTTTTGGTATGTTAAAGCCTTTCCCCTGTGTTACGTGTATCTTTGTTATGGGTCCAGTGAATCTTTCCAGATTTAATGCTTTTATTTTAAATGGTTTGAAGCATCTTCAGCACTTAGGGCAGCAGCCCTCAAGCTATGGAAATCCTAAGATCATCTATTGATTTGCTAAACAACTTCTTAATTTCTACCTGTTTAATTTCCCAGGTAAAATCCTTAATGATGAAACTGCTCTTAAAGAATACAAGATAGATGAGAAGAACTTTGTGGTGGTTATGGTGACAAAGGTGAGTAATTGTTACTTTTGAATAGGAAGCTTCATTAATTTAATTCTGTTTTTTCTTATGATGAGTGATTGTATATGCCCATCCTTAAAACCAGTGGAATTTCATCATATGCAAGTTTTGGTCAACAGCAAAATGCTTGTGTGAATAGAAAAAAATACTGCCTCACAGTCCTGGTTTGCCTAGGCTGATTTTTGCTGCTGTTCTGTGCTGAATGTTTGTATCAAACAAAAAAAAATTGCTAATGGCTGATTTTACTGTTTATTCTTTCTTGTCTCCCTGTTATTTTTCTCCTTTTGTTATTAAAAGGAAGAAGTTAACCTAGGTAGTTTGTTGTTAAATCCTCTGTATGGAACTCTTCCAGCCTTGCCATGTTGCTTTTCATAGTTAATGGCTTTTTCTTCTGTCAAGCTCAACAGCATAAACCAGTAGAGACAGGATACATCTGTCAGTAAACAAACCTGTGGGTTTTGAGAGACTGCAAGTGCAATTTACAGGGAATGACTGTGACACACGTGTTTGAAGTATTTCTTCTCTGAACCACTTGTCAGGCTGCTTCCAGGAATCAAGCCACTGATTTTCCAGGCATTCCAGACCACTGCAATCTGAATGAAATTGGCTTCATCTCTGTTTTGGAATAGGAAATTAATTTTGAAGCTAGAGTTCCTCCTCCTGACAAAGAAAACATATATTCTGTTATTTCTATCTGGTATTACTAAACATAATTAAACATCTGGGCTTGTTAAAGATAACTGTTGTTTGCTGTCTTCCTGACTGAACAGCTTTCTCATCTGTGGTTTGCCACAGAGGCATTTATCAGTGCAAGAAAACAGGTGCAGATGAGATGTCAAGAGTCCAGTTTTTCATTTTGTTGATGGCAGAAGACTCCAGAGAAGTTGTGCAATTGCCCCTCCTGGAAGTTTTCAACAGATGTGTGGCTGTGGCATTTAGGGACCCGGTTTAGTGGTGGGTGTGGCAGTGCTGGGTTAGATTCAATCATTTGAGACCTCTCCTCAACAATTCTATGATCACACAGATCTCCATGAAGATCTGCTAAATTCAGTATATTCTGATATTAAAGGACCTGTAGGTTTGGTATTTCTTCAGTCTTACAATATTTTTGCTAGTCTTGAAGCTCCGTTGTCCTTTCCTGATTCTGTTGTGGGTAGACATGCCCAGTCACGTAGGCACAGACTGCTAACTTTGTCTGATGCTCAGACATTGTTGCATTAAGGGTTTTGGAATCCAGCAGAAAATAGCTCCCCTTGCATTCCAACTGTGTCAGTGTTTTTCTTTGAGTGCTTATTAAAATGTTATTTGCTGTGCCCATCACATTGGTAGCTATTCATTCTTACCCTTACCTCTCCTTGCAGACAAAAGGAGGAAGTAGATGTTTCCTACTTCAAGCAAACATTGTCTGAAAGTGGTGAACCTTGAATAAGTAGTTCTGTTAAAGTTCAGCTATTTCTCTTGGAAAGGCAAAGATTGGGGTTAGCTTTGTCAGCCCTTGGGGCTGTTTCTGTACAATGGGATTAATACTGCGTCCAAGAAAAATTCATGTTAAGAGATATGAAGATTATTTCACAATTGCATACAAGTATTATCCACTCTAAATTTTCTGCTGTAAGTTTGGTAGTCCTTCATTCTTCTCTATCCTTAGTGCTCACTTTAGAACTGAAGTATTTGAGATGTTGTTGCAGTGCTTTGAATACAAAGATTGCATAACTAAAACATGTTGCAGGTGAAGTTTAATTTTTCTTCGCATCTTGTTTTCCAGCAAACAGCATTCATAATGAAATGTGATTTCTGTCTTAATCACTTTTTTCCAGATCTGAGTGATGAGAAAAGCTTATGCTTGTTCTGCAGATGCTTTTAGGCAGCTTGCTTGGTTTCTTTTGGAAAATGTGCTTTTATAAAACACAGGGTTGTTTTCATATTTAGAATATTGTGGTCTGTAAATATTTAGATCTTTGCATTTCATTTTCTCCTTAGAGTGTGAATGCTCAGGTGTGTAAGTACTTCAGTGACAGTCTCAGTTGCTCGTTTAAACACAGAGAAAAGCATTAGAGATTTAATGTCTTGCAATGTTTTAATGTTGTGCTTGATGTTGAGACAGCAATATCAAACACAAATGGTCTTAACAGAACTTAGTGTGTTTCCTGTAGAGAGCTTGGATTTATGAGCTTTGTGCTGTGCCTGAGCTCTGTTGTCCTCCCGTAGCCCAAAGCAGCAGCTGGAGCGACTCAGCCATCAAATGCCACTTCCACTGTTGGCTCAACAACTGCAGCTCCCACAGCAGTTGCTGCACCAATCCCTGTTGCTGCCCCTGTGCCAGCTCCTGTCCCTCCACCACCAGCACCAGATGCAGTGGCTTGTGAACCTGCACCTGTGAGTGCTCCAAAAGAGGAGAAGCCAGAAGAAAAACCACCTGAGGCACCAGCTGCTGTCAGTCCATCATCAATTGACAGGTATGAATAAGCCTCCAAAAATGGGTTCCTATTTCTGTCCATTTCTGTTGCTTCTAGTTCCAGTCATTCTCTCCATTCTATATAATTTTTCTTCTTTCTTAAGTGTAGTTTCAGTCTCTAACTCAAGTATAATTTTACTGCTTGTAAGAAGCACCCCTCATTGCTTATGCCTTTTCCTGTGGCAAATATGGTCTTGGGAATAAACCTGTGGAGTGGAGAGTTAAATGACACAAGACTTTTGTTCCTGTTAGGCATTTCAGAGTTGCTGTCATGCAAATTTCTTTTCAGACTGAGGATATTCACCTGCAATGGGGCTCTACTGCTCACAAAGCTCTTGAAGTCTTAAGAGAAGTGTGTCCTGTCTTGCTCATAAACCTCTGATTGTGTTTTAGATCATATTGGTCAGATTTGTACCCTAAGTTCTTTATTGCTGTATGAGTCTCTTAATTTCTGGAAAGAGCTTTTTCTTTGAAAATGGAGGATGTGGTATTGCTCTTAATCATGTAATGCCTTAAAGCTACCAGTTTATTTTTTCTGAATGTTCCTTGGCCCATATGCAGGTAATGGTGGGACCTGGAAAAACTTTTCAAGTCAATTCTCTACAATTGAGAAAATCAAATGGAAGTTGGAGGTTTCATCCCTGTTGTATGCTGTTGCCTTTTTTTTGCTTGCTTTAAGTTGCTTAAGTATTGCATGGGATTAAAACGTTGTTAACTGGGATTTAATGGCCCTTGAAGTGCTGCATAGCATCAAATCTTCATTTTTCATAATCTGGTTTTTAATTTGTGTGTCATTTCTGGGAATACTGGTGCACAAGACAGTATTTTTAAGTGTATTTAAACACCATCGAATACTGATTTGATGATAATGAAGCGAAACTTGGAATTGCCTAATGTCTTGAAAAACTCATCACAAATTTCTTGCACTAAATATACAAATTGATGATTTAATTTGCGTTTCTGAGAAATTAGTATCTCTTAGAAATGGAATGCAAATGGAGTTTCGTTTATAAGTCAAAGTAACTTAGTTTGTGAAAATATTAATGGGTGGGGTTTTTTCCTTTTTTTTTAATGCTCAGTTTGTCCATTAGGTTCAAAGATCAGTCTTTCGTAATGACATAGTGTTTTCTGTATTTTTAATGTACAGATTGCAGTCTTACTAAAAAAAACCTGCAGTAAGGGAGCCTCAGTGTACGTATTTAACAGGAAGGAACAAAATAATTTAGCATATACATTAAAGTTATCACCTGCCTTGATTTCAGTGAGTACTGTTTCCTTCTGATTTGCTTTAGAATTTAAATTACTAAGGCAAGATTTATTGACCCAAGGCCAGGCCAGCTGGCGTCCTGCTTTGCCTTTGATCTTTTTTTGATTGTAAATCTTACTACTGACAGATACTAGTGAAGCATTCTTGTTGGAACAAATTATTTCTTGCATAGATCTTACAGAGATCTCTGTAAGTGCCTTGTTGGATTTTTAGTGGCGTCTTCTGGAAACATTCAGATCAATCTGATGATCTTTCACTTGCTGGTAGGAGTTGCCAACTCTGGTAGCCTGATAAATGTGAGGCTCCTGCAGCTCCATGTCCTCAAGTCTATCACGTTATCAAGACTGAACATGTATTCCCAAAATATGCACACAATATGTATAAACCTGTGTGTCTGGCTGCTTAGGTCAGCTCAGGCAGGGAAAAGCCTATCACTCATGCAAGATACATTAGCCACATCCTGTTCCCCTCTGGCTGTTTAGGGCAAAGCCCACTGCTGCAAAATGAATATGTACAAAATACAAACGAAAAATACAAATTTCTGTTTTGATAGCTGGCCCTTAGTATTTGGCAAGGTTTTGGTACCTGGCATGGGGACTGCCTGAGCCCTGCAACCCTGATAATCAGATTCCCCTTGCCTGCACATGCACACACACACAGGGCTCACCCAGGAACTGGCTGCGGTCCTTGGCCTTCAGACTTCCACAGTGTCTGGTCTCAGCAGTTGCTGGCTCCACAGGTGTCTGGATCCCCCTAACTCAGAGTTCCCTGTCCCTGTGGACACTTGGAATTCCATATACACATGTGCATGTAGAATAGAGAGAGAGACACACACACACACACACCCCCCCCATGCATCATGAGAAATTTTAGAAGTAGAATTTAATAAAAAGACGGGATGGACTGGCAGTGAGGTGCAGAGCGTGGCCAGGCAAGTGTTTCTTACCTATGACTGGCCCTTTTTCTCCTCTTTTTGCTCTCTTAACCCGTGCTTTTCATCTGCATGGTGCTTTGGTGCTTTTCCTTTCCCTGCCTTTGATTCTTGCTCTAGATTTCCCCCAGAACTTTTTCCTGGCACCCCATGGTGAGTTGTACCACCCTGTAGGCTGTAATGCTCTTGAAGGAGTCCTGTTGACCCACCCTGGATGGCACCCTGAAAACAAGGGGCTGATGCTTTAATTTGCAGCCCTGGGAATGGGGCACCCTTGGCTGTGGCTGATTAAAACTGGTATTCCTCTGCCCACTGTTGCGCCTCTGTGTTCCTTGCTGTTCATGGAGGTGAGCCTTTAATCCTGTAATTTAACAACTTTGATAACTTGAGATGGAGTAATTGCAAATGTTAGCAGTTTATATTCCTGGGAAAGTAGTATACTGAGATTTTAATAAGTGCCTGCCACCGACCTCCTTGGGTCCTCATTGAGATCAAGCTGGTGACTGTGGGGAAGCAGTTAGCAAGACTGCTGTGTGCTTTTGAAAATCCACCTTGTTCTCCCACCCTTTAAAGCATTCAAGCAAGCAGATGGCTAATCCCTGAGCAGATGGGCAAGAGCCAAACTTCTGGGGGGTAGCGGGGGAAGGTTGTCCTTGTGTTAAAAATGCTAGCATTGTAAGTTTGTAAAATCTGTTCTCACTATAGGACCAAAAGAGAGCTCTTTGGAAAGCTTTGTTGGTTTTTTAGAAACAAAAGGGGCTATTAGAGTTACAGCTGCTGCTGCTTTTTTTTTTTTTTTTTTTGAAAAACAGGAAGTTTTCCAAAGTTTTGTAATTACCATTGCACTTGTCTTCGTCTTACAGTACAACAGGTGATACATCTCGATCAAATCTTTTTGAGGATGCTATAAGTGCACTTGGTAAGTGGAGAGTTTTTTTAATGTAGACATTATTTTGGTGCAGCAGAAACATGACGGATTAGCAGATGTTGACATTTCCTTCTGTATCTGTCATTGTTAAAGTTATAATCAAAGTGCTCTTCTCTAAGACCTGAAGTTGATATCTTGGAACCAGCATTGAGAACTACTTTACTGAAGAATATTTCCCTTTGTATATTTTTATGGTGTAAAAGGAAGTTCCTTGTCATCCCAGCTTTTTTTCCCCATTTGCCTTAATTTCTCTTCTAACTATTCACTTTGAAGTAGCTTGAATAGAAGACTAGATGTAAACATGTGTGTGCTTTCCACAGAGTGCAGGTCTGATAAAACGGCTGCCTTTATTATTCCCTTGTTCCAGCTTTGAAAGTACTTTGCTTTTTGACACATTTAGATTAGATAAATTCACCAGATCTGCTGCTATCTGGGCTGAGAAATGAATGCCTCCCTGTATTTACAGTCAACTTACTTTTATTCTGACAGTTTAAGTAATGTTTGTTTCTCAGTGGAATAAACAATAAAGACAATAAGAAGGTCTGCCCCATATTTATGCTGATTTGTGTACCTAGGAAATTACTAGACAAACCCACAACTCCTTACTCCTCCTGAAATTTTTGGGTTGTTTTGGATCGTAACAAATTCAGGCATAGAAATAAGAAGGAGGTGGGGTTTTTATTCTGTCTTTTGTCTTTAAATATGAAGCTGCAATTCGGTACAAAGAGTTGAACTAAGTGAAGAGTTTCAGTCTACATTTTTGTGTGGTTATGTTGGAGGCAGGTGCTGTGATTAAGCAGCCTAGGGTGATTTAGAAGCAGCAATAATGTTTTACATGAATTAGTGGTAGCTACTAGATTTGTTTAGGTCTTAGGTGTGACATACTGTTTTAGAGTGTATGATCTGAAATAGCTGATGGATACTGCAGGAGACAAAAATGTAACAGGACTGAAGGGGCTGAACTGATTGCTGCTACCAAAGGTGCTTCCTTAACACTGAATATCTCAGTGACCAAGATGAGGTCATCACAAGCATCTGTGTTAACAGTGTTGATCAGCAAGTTGAATGAAGCTGGTGGTCTTGATTCAAATCTCTTCAAAAATGGAAAAAAAAAGAAATCCCATTTCAAGACCGTCACCTCACTATCCATTTTATATGGGAGTTATTTGGTTGGTGTCTGATGGAGTAAAACCCATGTGTCCCTAACGGGTTTGGAAATAACAGGTATTGAGTGTGATTTTCTGGGTAAGCGTATTGTAAGTGTTGTCAGCTAAAAAATGTTCAAGGGCAATAGGCATGAACTCTGTGGTTCTTTTTTTGAGAAACTGTCCTGGAGGGAATTTGCTTGCACAAATTGATGGAGTATGTCTTCACAGACATAAGTTGTGATCTTACTAAGTTGGATCCTACACATACTCTAACTTGGGCTTCTCAGTTACATTGTCTGAAATTGATTGATTTTGCTTTAAAAACGGGTTGTTTTCTATGATTTGCTGCTGTTTTCAGTTAAATGCTGAAAAGTGATGAGTGATGTGGCTTCGTGTGCTGTGTGAAGATCTGCATGTCTTGCAGTTCTTGTGCAACCACATCTTTCACAGGAGCAACCTAAAATTTCTTTAGGGCATAGGACAAGATATATTGTGGGGAGTGTGATGAACTGGATTTGAGAGTTAATCCAGCTTTAAAATGTTATTTGAAAGACAAAAGCAAAGGGCAGAATCAATTCAGCCCTGACCTCAAACATTTCCACTAAGCACTAGGTACAGATAGGCCTGACTCTGTATCATGACATTGCTAGTGTGCAACTTCTGAATTATTATTCTTGATCTCACTTTGCTCAACTTGTTAACTAGTCTGTATGGAGTACATGCACCTACATTTTCAGTAATTCTGTTTTCCTCCTTTGGCTTTTAATTATGCCTTAGGTAGCAGCCAGTGCAGAGCAAGCCAGCCTTTTTGCATCTTTTTCCTCTATCAAATCTCTCATAGTGTTCTAGTCTCTGCCTTGCTTATATCGAAAAAGCAATACAGAAGTGTTCAAGTAATAACTAATTATATCAACCGGTGTTCTGTCTGCTTGGTTAGTTTCTTAGGAGTAGTAAGGGTAAACTAGTGCCGTGTCAGGAAGAATGTGAGCAGAAGTTTAGCAAAATCATTGTGTTGGGACAATTGTTGGCTTGGCTTTCTTGCTTCTTTGAAGATATATAGAAGTATATATCTTTAGAGCAATGTTTAGGTGATTTTTTTTTTTTAATGAATGAAAAAATGCAGGTAGATGTAAAATGAATGATTTTGTAGTTCTGTATGAAGACATGAAAAATTTACCATTCCCTACAATCAGGTTGGCACTATTACTTTGAAGCCCAAATAATAAATAGTCAAATTAGTCAAGGTTTTTAAATCCTTTATTTATGGATAATGCACAAGTACCCTTGGGCTAGGGCTGTTTTATTGTTTGTTCTTGAGTATACAGCCCTAAGTCATACACCCACTGATTATTTAGAAGCACACGTTAAGAAACAGGCAATGGGGTTGTATTAATGTTGGCTTGAGTTAAACACCTTCTCCCTAAGGGAATAAAACTTGATGTTTTCTTTGGTTTTTTTAATTATGACCTACTTGTCTTAACAGAGTAGCTCTTGTATTTGTTTCCTCTGGGTTTTTTTTTTTTTTTTAATTATTAATCAGTTGTTTTTTATGACTACTGTTAATTATTTAACTCTCCTGCCACTAACTTCCTAGTTGCAGAGTCAGTCAGTAGAAGGATTTCACTGAGATCAGGAATACCTTTATCCAAGGAAGGAGATGGTATTTTAATGCCTGGGTTTGTTTGTATTCTTTTTTTCCCCAGCAAGATAAACTTTAAGATTTGACCAGGTACAATGTATAATAGAATAGTTACCTTTCTTTTTAATTGTTATACCTGCTGTCTGCTTTTAAGGCAGCAAAATTAAATGGATTATGAAAAGAGATAATAATTTTCTGTACAATGAAATTAGTGTAGTGATCAGTTGCCCTTAAATTGCTCCGTATATCATATGTGTACCTTTTGTCTTGGTTGCTGCAGTTGTGGGACAGTTTTCATCCATTTTTGCTGTAAGAAGTGGGGGATTTGATGTGATGAATGTCTAGTCAAATGTTAAATTGAGTGAAATAAGAATTAAATGAGATAACTTGGTCTCCTGGACCCTCATTGAAGTCTTGAGTGACTTTCCTGGATCCAACTTTTAAATCTTCTGTCTGATTTGAGTTGGTCCACATTAAGTTGATTAAATTACTTGGATCATCATCAGCAGCAGCACGTAGCAATATATCGCAATATAATGGTCATCACTAATTGTCATCTAACAGCGGCATAGCAAAAAGTCTTTATTTGGAAAATCCGCAATGGCTAACAATTTGGCAGGCAGATTTCTGCCTTGAAAGTTTTGATTTCCAAATGTAAGCTGCAGGAGACTTCTCTTGATTACATCAGGAATTTAATATTAGCTGTGAGGATGCCCTTGACCTTAAATGAAAACTTGAAGAGAGAACATAATTTCAATTACAGGTACAGAAGTATCACCAAGTACTGCTTTTGTCAGTAGAAGTTTACATTTTCTTCATTACCCTCCACTATTTCCAATCAAATTCATAATGAAACCACTGAATGTATTTGGAATTAAAGCTACAGAACCATGGCATGTTTAATAGGAAGTACTCTTTTCGATGAACGACTGAAATTTGGGTAGAAATTACATATCCATTGAAACTTTTTTTTGTGTGTGTGTGTGATTATTTTCATCTTCTTCCCTTAAAATGGTGGTCCTGTGACTTCTAGTGACAGGTCAGTCCTATGAGAACATGGTGACTGAGATCATGTCCATGGGCTACGAGCGAGAGCAGGTGATAGCAGCGCTGAGGGCCAGCTTCAACAATCCTGACAGAGCAGTGGAGTACCTTCTGATGGTGAGCACTTACCTTGCCTACACCTTGGTCTTTCAGTTTTTGTTTCCCACGTAATACCTTTCACTTTGATTTTGGTGTTATTTTTGAACATTACTCAATCCCTGAGAGTGACATTTGCCATCTGGAAAGGTGAGATTGAAATTTTGACAGATGTGATGTGTTACAGAAAACACTGAAGTAATCCCTAACCACCTCTACCACTTCTTCGCTTTCATTTTTTGTTGACTCATATGGATTTGTATGTAAAGTATGTCCAGTTACAGTGATAGCTTTAACTGCCAATGACTGGCTCAGTGATTTTGTGTCACCTCTTAGTGACAGCATTAGTTGATTATTTGTCCTTTTGCACTAGTATCTATAACATAACATCACCATTCTTTAAGTTCCAGTTCACTGTAATAATGCACAGTGTTCTTGATACATTTTCCAAACAAAAAGGTTTGAGAGGTTGTTTTTTTTGGTTTTTTTTTTGAACTGTGCTTAATTTAACTGGTGTTTTCATTTCAGCAGTGTTTTAGAGAAGAAGCAATTTTCATTTGATAAATAAAGCTTGAAGGGTTAAACAAACCTCATTGGCATGAGACGAAATAGAAGAGTAATGTCACTTTAATGAAAACCCTGTGAGTTTTTCTGGGGCTTTGTGGATTGTTTCTCATTGTATACCTTAATCTGACAGTTGAATTGTAACCACCATAGAATTTGTCTATGATTTTGTTGCTTAGTCAGTATTTCCAGTGCATTTAATTTTCACTCTGGCACACCACTTTTTCCCTGATGAGGTTTTTCCTTTTAGGAGATCTGAACTTTATTAAAATCTGGCAACCAGATATCTTGACCTAATCCTTGCAAAATACATGTGGGTTGAACTTCTGATTGATTGATAAGAAATCTGGCATCTTTACCCTCCAGTTATAAAACTTCAATTTTGTTAATGAAGTTTTCCTTCAGTAGTTACAACTACAAGTCGCTGGCATGCTTCCCACTTACATTAGTGTTCCCAAGACTTTGTAATCTTCAGATTTTAAACTGACAACACATATTTTGAGTACAAGAATGTAAAAAGTTCAATTCCCAGCTACCATTAGGTGAAGCAAGGGTGAATGCAGTAACTCCCAAGTCTGTCATAAGTCTGCAGGCTCAAACATTTGTTTTTCATGCTGTCAAAATGTTGGTTTTACTGTTCATCTAGTCTGTAAATACACCATGAATTCAGTGCCTCCTGTGAGTGTTGGGCCTGCTGTGTGTGTGGCAGTCCTACACAGCATGCAATTCTTGTGCACTCAGTCTGGCATTTCCCTCCTCTAGCTTATTTCTCTTCAGGAACTCCAGAATAGACATAGAGTATCCCTGTGATGGAGTTACATGTCACATCTGCCAAATACATTGATTGGTATGAGGAGTTCATTTCCAGTCCTTCAGAAGACCCTGTATATAAAAAGGGGTCCTGTTATATAAGATGTCCCTTTATGTTTCGTGTTATCCTTCACTGGAAATACCTTTTCTTCTTCTTCTTCCTTCTGGAAGAGGGAGTAGGGAGGAATGGTCTTGCTCTTGGAGACCATACTAGATGTCAGACTTTTTGTTGTCCTTCTAGAACAATCCTTGTTCTGTAAATGGTCTTTCTAACTATTCTGGGTTTGCCGTGGTCTGAAGATGTTCCTTACTCTCCTGCTGCATCAAAAAAGGTTATTTTTAGTTACTGTTGATCTGATCTGTTGGTGACAGTGTTCTTTGACCTTCTCTCTACATTACCTGCCTCCAAACTATCATCAGCACTATCTTTTATATGATCTGCAGATTAGGATTAGGATGTTGAGATCTGTAAGTGTTTGAAGAACCAGTACACCAAAGGTACCTGTAAGGTGTTGGAAAGGAGTTAAACTGTAATTAAAGCACAGCTGTTCCTCAGATGAGCCCTGAAGATTCTACTTGTTGTCCATGGTTCAGATGGCAAGTTCTTCAGTTTTCATGGCTTCATCATTCAAGATGTAGGTGTGATCCTGTGTCCATGAACTGTGGTCATGGAAGGAGGTCTCAGTTGCAAAAGATGCTCTTTATTTTTCTAAGCCCCAGACTTTGGAGGCATTTACTTTCAGATCTTCCTTTGAGCCAAGGATTTCCTAACTCCTAAATAGGAAGGAGTTCTGTCATCTCTTTAATAACCAGCCTCTTAGTTTGGATATTTTTAGGAAACGTTTCCTTAGTGTGAGTATAGTCAGACACTGAACATAATTCCTAGAGAGGTGGTCAATGTCCTGTGCCTGTCAGTATTTCAGAGGCATTTGGACAATGCCCTTTGCAGGCTTTAACTTTTGGTCAGCCATGAATTGGTTGGTCAGTGGGACTAGATGATCACTGTAAGTACCTCCCAGCTGGAACTATTTTGTTCTCTATTCTGTGCAGAAGCTGGACCTGATATGATTATTGCCCTGCGGAGAGCAATGTCAGCTAAAAACCACTGTACTGCTCCGTTAAACAGTAAACAATTGTTTCATCCACCATAAGGCAACAGTGGCCTTTTTTTGCTGTCCAAGCAGTGTTTGCATTCAGAATGACTTGTGTGTGGTTTAATACCATGCTTTATTTTGTTGTGTAGCTGTGTGAACAAGGTCCACATGCCTCACTGGCATTGTCTGATTACAACTGTACACAGTCTCTATTATCTGGAGGGTGATACTTCAAGCTTGCATGCAAGAGTTAAGATGATGTTCAAGATGACAAATAATTTCTAAGTAAATTTGTTTGAACGAGTTTACATAGTCCTTCCATTTAAGAGCAAACTTAAAAGTTTAAACAAGCACATGTTGTTTGATCTGGACACAGATTGCAGTGATGACATATGCCTGTGAATAGGTGAAATCAACTAGTAATTTCATAAGAGTAACCCAAGTTGTTACATTATACTTGCTTTGCCAGAAATTATTTTTTTATGGGAAAGCTATTTAATCAGTGCTCTGTAAGCCACTGATAAGGGAGTGTTGCCTCAGAATTATACCATGAATGGAATTCTTCTCCCCCTCAGTGGAGGGAGGGATGTGTAGCAAGCTTACTGAGCCATGTGAAGGTAATGAAGTGTGTGACAGGGAAATCCTGCATTTATTCCCCTGAGTGGCTTAAACATGCAGTTGATGATTAGGTGATTTATATCTTGATGTGATTCTTAATAAACAGGTAAGGCAAAGCATTGCTTGGAGCACTGTCCAGTTCTCCCTTTCTAGATGTGTGCTCTATATTAGCTGCATATTTGTCCTTTTTGTTCAGGTGTAATGATGAACATACCGTGTGAAGATCATGTTACAGCAGGACTTTTAATCTACATTACCTACCAGTGATTTTTATGGTAGGCTTGACAAACCTCTTCATTGTCTGGTTACCCTGTAGTTCTGTACTATTTCCACCCACCCAGTTCCTTCTGTTCTGTGGTTCCCAAACAGAAGGGTGACTTTCGTTTGGATAACTTCTCTGGGCTGTTCCAACAGGGCCTGTTGTACTATTCGTGGTGTCTCTCCCATGACTAAGTTTCCAGGCTTCAGGGATGTAGTGGTTTGGTTCAAAATACCCATTACTTACTTAACTCTTTAACTAAAACCCAAACTATGCTAAACCATGACAAGAGAGATAGATTGAAAGGACAAACTTGGTGCAGGAGTTCAGTGACAGTGAGGAAGGCAGGGTTAGGGTAGGAAGCTTGAAGGATTTCCATGCAGGTGAAAAGTAGTACAGTGAGGTATCATGGTTGTGTAACCTACATTCTAGTTTATTATAATACTGTGGTTTAGCTTTGTCCATTCCTGCCTCCATAGCAATCAGTTCCTATACAAAGTTGCTTGCAGATAGAAAATAAACAAAAGGCAAGTTAACTTTTTTTTTTAAACTGCTAAAGCTGGGTGACATACAGACCTTTTCACTTTTAACATACAGTAAATGACAGCTTTTCATTGAGGAAAGAGGTCCCAAGAGCTGTGTTCTTGTATCTCTTCTCAGTTTCTTGCCAGTTGTATGGCATTGTTAATCTTAGTTAGTATTTTGTACTGCAATTTGTTGCTGTAGTGTCATTTCTTTTGCATAACAGTATAACATATTGTAACAGTATATTTAACTTTTTCACTCATATCAAATATCTTCAAACAGGATTCAAAGGAAGTATTTTTTGTCAGGCGAAGTGTGTTTTAAAGTGATGCAGTGCATGCTTTACTGTCTTTCTATAAAAACCACAAGTTTTTCCTGCCAAAAGATAAAATTAATCTTTTCACGGTGTTCTCTGTCAGTTGTAAATGCATAACTCACAGGATCTTGCCTTGTATTTGCAGTGAAAGCATTAAGGTTGTTTGTTTTTTTTTTTTTTTCCTTCATTCTGAAACCCGAATACTGCATGTAGTTGAAACATTTCTGTGGGTAATGATGTGATCTGTGGCTTTAGGGTATACCTGGAGATAATCAGGCTGTGGCTGAACCCCCTCAACCACCAAGCACTGGTGCATCTCAGTCTTCAGCAGTGGCAGCAGCAGTAGCAACTATACCCACGACTGCTAGCTCACTAGGAGGTAAGAAAGGCTGTGTTTGAGAAGGTATGATAAACAATGTGCACTTAATCTCTTTTCCAGTCAGTTTTAAGTTCCAGGTGCTTGTGGGCTGCTCAAAGGGAATTGGATAAGAGCTGTTAACATGGAAATTCCAGGTGTGGTACTTTCTTGGAACAAGTGGCTTGTTGTATGTCATGTGCAATGAAGCATGAGTTTTCCAAAAATGCAGTGAACTTGCACAATTTCTTTAATTCAGTGTTCTGAACTTAAGTGCAAGAGCACAGATATGGTTGGGTGTTTTCTCTCACTTAACCTCTGGCTTTCTACTCCGTGACTGATTGGGCACTGTCCACTGTGGCTATATTAATATATTTACCACACAGAAGTTCGAATATTAAGGGAGAAACCTGAAATTAGGCCATGAAGTGTAGCACTGGAGAGACCTATAAATGACCTAGGACTCTTCGCTCAGCAGTGCAGCACTTTGACAGTGGTTGGTGCCTGCTGAAGAGAAGGGTATTTATCAGGTATTTATCTCCCTCTTAAAGGGAGATAGATAAATACATGAAAGGAGCCTAATGAAGGAGTAGGAAGGGTCTGTCTTAGGCTGTGGCAGAAATGGTGCTCAAGATACAAATTCTGATAAGAGGCCAGAGTGTTAAACATGCATTTAGTAGTTGCAGGCACACATGACATGATCCATGAAGAGAGAATGGGGGGAGGGATATTTCGGAGCAGTTCAGACACTGCTGTGTTCACTTCAGTAACTAACAGTGTGGGATGTTTGGGAAGACAAGACTCCCTGGAGAACTGACCTGTGGTAGGAGGTGGAGAGCTCTGGTGTAGATGCAGAGATGAGACGGTGGGTTGGGTAGATGTGTCTGAGATTAACCAGAGAGGAGACATACAGAGGAAAGTGTTGGAGATAAGGACCAGGCTGTTGGATCTTAAGAGAAGACTGGGTGAAATGGGAACGCCTTGTTTAACCTTAGAATAAAGAAGTTTTGCTTAAAGCTAGAGTTACTGTGAGGAAGCAAATTCTTCTATGCTTCAGTGAGGGGTGTGCTATTCACTTGCATGTCCTGTTTCTATCTACAGTTACAGTGTAGGTATGTATTTTATTAAGATTCTTAGTAACTTTAAAAAAAAAAGTGTTACTTCCCTGATTTTTTTTTTTTTCTCAGGGCATCCACTTGAGTTTTTGCGAAATCAGCCTCAGTTCCAGCAGATGAGACAAATTATCCAGCAAAATCCTTCTCTGTTGCCGGCATTGCTACAGCAGATTGGACGGGAAAACCCCCAACTACTGCAGGTGGATCTTAAAAGAAGAAAATAATGCTTGATAATTGTGATTTACCTTTACAAGAGAGTCACATGTTGATGTTGTCTGGGATATGTTACTAGCAGTTACAACATTCTATTGCTGGCTTTTCAGCAGTTGTTGCTGTACAGAATGTATTTTCTATGATATTAGATACAAATTTGAGACTTCATAAAAGGTGCAAAGGGGGTGAGGAAGAGGAAGGGATCACTGCAGTTGAATTGAAACATAAAAATTGTGTTTCTTATGGTTAGACGGAATAATTTTTTTCTCTGTGCACTTTTTGCACATTCCTTTGACTTCTTAATTCTCTGAAAATAAATATTTTTACTTGTCTGTTGGCAGGCTTAAAGATGAGTTATTTAAATCTATGTGTTTCTTTTTCTGTCCTGTGCTTCACAGCAAATAAGCCAGCACCAGGAACATTTTATTCATATGTTGAACGAGCCAGTTCTAGAGTCTCGCCAAGGTTTAAGTGGCAGTGATGATGGTGCCAGCACTGGAGGAATAGGAGATGCTGGGAATGCTCATATGAACTACATTCAAGTAACACCTCAGGAAAAAGAAGCTATAGAAAGGGTGAGCCTTTCTTCTTTGAAATTTTCCTTTCTTCTTTGAAATTCTTGTTGCTGTAGGGTGTTGACTCCAGTGCATGCTTAAGACACACTTAACTTAAGCTTTGTTTAGCTCAGTAGTTCTGCATAATATTTGATGTTTTCCTACTTGGCATTTCGTAGCTCTTGTAGCCTTGTTTCAAATCATACCTCTTCTTGCTTTATAGCAATTGAGTCTAAAATACCTTAAATCTGTCTTACCGAGAAGAGGCAGAGCGTTTTAAGTGATCAGAGACCATCTTGTGATAATTGATGACAGAATGGATTTCCCTCGGGAATTACTCGGAAAGTAATTCCTCTTGCAAAAGCCTCAGCCAGCACTGTTCTAGATCATGCCATGACAGGTTTCCAGATACAAAGGTCTGGCTGCATGAGCACTCTTTGCAGTGTTGGAAAGTAAGAACAGTCATAGTTGAGTAGATTAGTTGGAGTCAAAACTTTACCCAGCTGTTTGTCTGTCCATGAGAATTAGTTAGTTACAGTTTTCTAAAAGTACTGGTAAGCATGAAAATATACTCTGGGGTGATATATTGCATTCATAAACACTACTGTGTAACTGACTAAATTTGCCTGGATGGCAATGCCCCTGAGATTTTTCTCAGGACAAACTGCAAGACTTTTGTCATACTGTGGTAGTGGTTTTGTACCCCAAAGACAGTGTTTTTTCAGCTGGCAAAACAAAAGTTCATGTAAGGATCATCAGGATACCTATTTGAGTATCGGTATTCAGTCCTCTAGAACTTGAGGAAATTGGCAATTAGTAAAATTAGTCTAATAAAATTATTTGTCCATGTACTTCTTCACAGGCCATCTTCTCTAGTCTGCTGCATTTCCTTTTAAAGCCATTTTATGCAGTAGAGCTTTATTAGCTCTGCGGTCTCTTCTAAAACCAAGCAGAGATCCATACGCTTCTTTCTCTTCCTGTGAAAGACAAACCTCAAAATTTAAGTGTCTTAGTATTGCAGCTGATGCTTTCATGCTGTTTGTGAGCCTGAAATAAAATCCAAGACTGACTGGTGAGGGATAATAGGACACAGTTTCTCACAGTTATTTGATCTGCCCCATACATGAAATGGCTTGCAGGTGCTGTGAGGATTTTAAGAAAATCTTGAAATAGTGAAGTGTACTTGCCTTTGGCTAAAACAAGGATTCAATTTCTGAGTGCCCCTAAGTGCTGGCTAAGCCCTTGGCACAGTAATAAGTTCTTCTCTGGTGTTCTCATACCCTGTTGTCACTGTGTTCCAGACTTTAATTAATTCCTTGACTTATGAAAACCAGATTGCTCTGAGTTTACTTGTCTTGGCTGCAGTGCGTAGTTAATTTTTTTAAGATAAACAATTGAAAATATGGCTTAATGTGACATGCTGGACAAGCTACTAAAGATCACAGGCTGGGAGCTTTTGTTCCAGGCAGTTTTTGTTAAAAGTGCTTTGGAACTTTGTATAATTGTTTAAAATGAGCATTGTTTTGAAGTCGGGGTTTTTTTTCTGCAGCAGTGCAATGTGCTGTTACTCCTTGACAATACTGTGACCCAGCTCTGTTTTAGACATACTGGGTCACTAAAGAAGTGACAATTTTTTATGGTGCTTCATTAGACTTAATCAAATCACCTTTTCAAGTGAGGATCCTCTTTACTAAAGCACCTTATTTTTCACTCAGTAAAGTCTGCGTTGAACTGGGCAGCAATGTTATTTCCAAGAAGGCAGTAATTGCTTAAGGGACATCTTGAGACACTAGACATAGAAAGAAGCCTAACATACAAAATGCACTTCCTAAATATGTTTCTTTTCTTCAGTTAAAGGCATTAGGATTTCCTGAAGGACTTGTGATACAGGCGTATTTTGCCTGTGAGAAGAATGAAAACCTGGCTGCCAACTTTCTTCTACAGCAGAACTTCGATGAAGACTGAGAGAATTTTTTTTTTTCTATTTCACACCTCACACCAGTGCATTACACTAACTTTGTTCACTGGATTGTCTAGGATATTTGGGCTTACATTCATAATGCTTGGTGTATGGCATAATAGGGAGTGGGTGGAAGGGAGAACATAGGAAACAAAGCAAAGAAAGCAACAAGTTTTAAATGTCTGTTTTAAGTTAGCAGATGCAGAAAATCGCACAGTGTAAAAAAAAAAAAAATATACAACCAAAAAATCAGCTTCTGCAGATAATTAGTTCCTTCTATAAACTGTAGGTTAACTTTTTCTAGGTTTTAACTCTTACTGTACTAGTTCCAGAAATGTAGTGTAATGCACTGCTTCATGTTCCTTTCCACTTAGTATTGACATTGGAAGTAGCCTGTGCTACGTAGATTTTACAGTCTGTATTTCATGGCAACACTGGATAGCAGCTTTGTGAAATCTAAAAGATCTGAGCAAATGTAATCCTGAATGCCAAAATAGGGGTATTCGGGTTTTTTTCTTCAGCTGTGTTAAAGTAGTGCAAGAAACACAGTATTTTTGTCTAATGCTGAATTAGAACAGTGTTGGCTTTCTTCTTTTTATCAAATGAAAACCCATTACATTTAAAAGTGTTCTGATTATTGAGAAACACCACCCCCTCCTTTGTCCCCCTGAAATGATCCGAGAAGCTATATACATACAGAAAAAAATTATTATCCTGTTTACATATTTTCTCTTTGGGAAAAAAAAAATTATAGATATCTAATTACTGTTCTCTTAATGTTATCTTGCAGTAAAAGTTTTAAAAGCAATAGATTGCATGTTTGGTTTTGTTATATGCACTCTAGTGAATTGAATATTCTTTTTCTGCCAGCAAACAAAATGCAAGCTTCATTTTTGTCTGCTGCAATGAGACTTTATCAAATCAAATTTCACCTTCCCAACTTTGTTGAACCAGCTTTTATAGTATAGCTATTAAGTGTTCTGTTGCTCTTGAGTAGATTGTAGTGTTCAAGCTATTTCTGTTAAGTAAGGACTTTTGGGGATTTATTCACTTTATAAGGAAGAGAAGTTCAAAACTTGAGATATCAAGCAAACTATCAATTTATTCCAACGTAAAAAAAATTGACACTCGAAACTTTCTATTGAAAGTAAGTTCTGGTTACAGAGTTTTGAATCTTACTTCTTCATACCTACTTACCATTTATTTTGTTTAGTCATCATAAAATGTTAACCATTTTTTTGTTTGTTTGTTTGTTTTTTGTAATACACGTTTGCTTTTAGAGGTAATTTTGCCCATCATTGCAATACTAGGAATAAAAACAAATGCAAATTTAATCTAAAGCTGTTCTGTGCAACGTTACCTGAACACAACATGGGGATAGTTTGATTTTTCTACTGTTGTAGTCCAATTTACCTGGATTACAAGTTTACCTCTACAGTAACCAGGAAAAATCTTATTAGTGGTACAGCACTGAACTCCTGTACAACATAATGATATTAATGATTTTAATGATTTAGTGGTACAACTAAAAAATTGTTTTCTGCTGAGTTTGTTTATCAGTGGATTAACTACTATTTAAGCTCAAAGTACAAGTCAAGTGTCTTGAAAAAAGAGCTAAAAAGACTGAAACATTTGTATTTTGTTTCTTCATTGATTGGCCATAGTCTGTAAAAATATTATCTGCACAAAACAATGTAATGAATTAAAGCCTTTTACTTTTTTTTTTCTATTCTTATACATCTGTGATATTTTTCCAGATAGTGTGTATTTTAATTATTCAGATTTTATCCTTTTAAAATTTCTTAGGTGTATGTCATCTAAGTGATCAGTAGCACAACCCAAATCTATCAGTAGGAGATGTGATACTGCTAAATAGGAAATAAGTCTTTCATAATGTTTTCATTTTAGAGAAGTTAACATTAATAATACCTGAGTCAGCTAGCAGACTTCATATAAACAGGATTCTCAGTTTATCTATGAACTGAGAGATGGATTTTGATCTAACACTGCACGCCAAAAGGGGCTGTTTGTTATCTGTAAAAGGATCAGCTGTCAGGTACTTGAAAAACACCAAATTGATACAAGGACTTCTTGAATGTACTTTTACTACATAGCTAATACCTAACTAAGACAAAAGCTTTTAGTTTGTGGGAGTCTTCTGTACTGATCAAACTGCTATGAGAAATAACCATTCCTTCTTTGCGAGGGTGGAGAGTAAAGCAAGAATGTCTGGGTGTTTCAGTCCACTCCCTCCAATTTTGATTTTGAAATGTTTACTTATTATAAATGTATTTGAATTAAAGTCTGTTGAGCTTGTTCTTTGTACAAAAAAAAAAAAAAAAGCTAATAGCTTTGTTCATTTGTAACTTTGTATGCTGAGTGACTGAGGGATTTATGGCTGCTGTGTTTGAAGCCTTACTAGTCATGCTGTTCCCGTTTTTCCAGCAGTGAAACAGTGTTTTTGTGACTTCTGATGAACAACAGGTGTCTGACCTTACATGCTAGCAAAAACTGTTACCTGTCCAATAGCGGGATACTTGCCAGGGAGAATCGTGTCTCTCTTTGTAGTAGCTGCCAAAAGGGAAGAATACGTGGAATTCATGTGGTGTTGAGGAGGTGTGACCTGAGCAAGCTGCCTAGGTATGTTGTGCCTCGTTTTCTACCAAGTACTACCGGGAGTTGTCTGCACAGAGTGCTCCTCAGCTTCTCTGCTGCAGATCTCTTAGGGATTTGGGGATCAGTTTCCTCAGGGCTTTCTGAACAGTAGCTAAGAAAATAAAGTATTTCTTCCTAAGTTTTGGTACTGTAGTCCTTACCTTTGTTGTAAAACTTCTGAATATCTGCTTAGACAAAAGCTATTTATGATGCACTTTTAATTGGGATTAAAAAGTTACTCTGAAGTCATATTAATTCTGTAGTTGTCTGTTCTTCAGTCCTCTGTACCAGCTGCATTTTAATGCTGTGGTTCATTTACCTCGCCCAGAGTTGCCTGATGAGTCCAGCTAAAACCCAAGCAATTTGACTGATTAAATGCCCTGTTCTTACCCCACACTAACAGAACTTTGTAGGAATGTGAGATTAATCACTCCTGAAATCAAACTGTGGCACTCTGATTTTGGAGTGCTGGGTTGAGCTTCACTTCAAGAACGTGCATGAATGAATGAGAGAGACACAAAGCCAAGTCCTCAAGTAATGTATGCAGATCTGTCACCCATGGTTTCATTAAGTATTTCATTTAGTTTTTAGAGAGTTTTGGAGGCAGCCACATTATTTTTTTTTTCCTGATTTCTCTTAAGTCCAGTTCTGTGCACAAAACTAACCTAAAATTTCTGCACTTGAAAATACTCTCTAGTTCAATGGAAACAGTAAGGTGGGAGTGGGGAAAACATCTTTGTCAGTAATATCTTTAGTTCTTCCTTGCCTGTTTTGGGATGCCAACATTATTCAGCACACTGTCCTTTGAAAACATTATTTTGACATGATTCTATGCGCAACTATGGTTATGAAGTCACAATTTATAAAATTTTGTGGCTTCAGTAAACCATCCAAAGAAGTAGGCTTATTCCACCTGTGATTAAATGATGTATGGGAAAAGTTTAATTATTTGATCACCACAAAATGCATGACTGATCAATGCTGCTGGTGCCTGTATCTACAGACTGTAGCTGATGTTCCTGACTTCTAACTGTCCAGTGCCATTGCTGTATTTATATATTTCTCCACAGAATAAATGACCTGTGAGGAGGGGGGCCTGGGGGGAAAGGGTTGTGAAACTTCGTGGTTCTTGTCAGAACTCAACTTCTTTCCTCCTAGGCAAAAGAAATAAACACACACAATTTAACTCCAGTTCTAATTAAAGCACATTTTCATGAAGACACCAGCATCTCTGGCATTTTCTATCCAAACTGCAGTGAAACTAATAAGTATGTGCTCTTCAATAATGGTAGCAGTCTGGAATAACTAATAGTGGTAGAGTCTGAAGATCCTTCCCTCCACTTCATGCCTTTGCTTTGGCATTTTCCTTTGTGAGCTCTTACAAAGCAGCATCTGCTGTCTGCTTCCATTTGCTGAAAGTGTGGTAATAAAGACAGTCCTTATGGTTTTGTGTTGTGCGTGGCTCATGCAGTTGTGCCTTAGAGACCTGGAGTGCAAAGTGTCTTTCAAAATAGGTATCCTTCTATTTTTATATATGGCTCCACACATTAATACGAATTCTCTGCGGTGCTGAGGGCAAGGAGCAACATCCTTGAGATTCTTGTTGCCTGAGATAAGAGATTTTAGCTGTGATAGACGAGGAGTAACCAGATACACCAGCAGGCAGCTGTTTGCCATCCCAGGGGAAGGGTTGGTTGCTGTCCTTGTAATGCGAAGCATTTGACTTCAAATGTGCAGCAGCCAAAGGTGAAAAAATAAGGCAATGTCTCCCACATGTCTGTGTGGCTGTATCTGTAGAATTGTTCAAAGTCTTGTCAAAGTCAGACACATATTTTTAATTATATCTTTGAATTAAGCATGTTTATTCCCACCCCCACTCTCATGTCTTTACTCTAAATCTCCTTTTTTTTTTTCCCTCCTTTCTTTTCATTATTGAAGAAATCATGCCAGCTGCAAAGGGAGCACTCCCAGCTTCTGTTTGAGGATGGAGGAACAGGATTTCAGAATAGGAAAAGGGGCAGGAAACAGTCTTCAGGGTGGGATATGAAACAGGACAATGAAAGTGCTGAACACCTGGGATAGAGATCTCTGTAGGAAGGTTGAGGTGAGGAGTCTGGACCTGGAACTGGCAATGTGTGTGAAAGGAAATGCCTGGGAGAGTTACAAGTGCGATGAGGGAAGAGTGGAGCGGTGTGACAGGGCCAAATGGGAAGTCAGAATGAGCAAACCTTTGGTGTGACTCTGGATGTATAAATGAGAGATGGATGGAGTATTTGGGAACAGAACTAACATTCATCTATAAGGAGACTTCAAAGACAAAAAAATTATGTGTTTCTTTTTATCCAATAGCTTTTTGTGTAGTGCTTTGGTTCTAAAACCAGTTCTGAGGGAGATGACTAAGAGGTTACAAAACAATGAGGGCAGTAAAAAGAAACAAACCAGTTTGGTCCTTGGCATATTCCTCAGAGACACCACACACCACTCTTGGGTAGTCTCACTGCACAGAGGTCCTCCTGCTGAAAGGTGGAGAGAAGAAAAAATAACTTGATTTTTACTTCTATGAGTCTCTGTGTTGCTTTAAGTGAGAGAAATGAGTGATCTGCCTAAAGCATGCATTTCATATTAATAAATGTGCTGCTTGCTTCCCCTGTCTCCATGTTGAAGTATCAAATTTCCCTTTGGCAAAGGGCAGGATTGTGCAGGACACTCTTGGAGCAATGCTGCAGAGTCCGTTTGGACAACTGTTCCTGATGGGTTTGTGCCTTTTGAGCATGAATGTAATTTGTGATCCATGAGTGTCCTAAAATCTGAACTGTGACCTGTGGAAAGCTGGAAAAACCTGGGAACACTCAATCTTGGAAGAGCAGCAGGGTTAAGATGAGAAGCTACTGGAACATATTAAATGTGACTATAACTCAATAAAACTGTAATTTTTCAGCTGCAGTAAGAAATTGTTGCTAAATGCATTCAATAGCCTTATTTTTCACATTTCACAGAATTTGCAGTAAGTGGCTCTCTGGTACACCAACAAAAAGGCGACAGAATACACTAAAAGCCATTTTCTAAATCTAGTTGAACTGCACCTACGTTGCCTTCAAAATCTCTGGCAAATGGTCATTCCTGAAGCGCTGGACCTCAGTTTGCCATGAAGAAGGGTGATTTTTTTTCACCGGCAGGGGCAGCAGGATGGAGAGCTGTTACTTCCGAAATTAACTCTTTGCTGTGGCCACCTGTGGGAGAGGCTTGTAAATTCATCCACGGCTCCTGGCCAAGAGGCAGCCTTGTGATCCCAGCTCAGAATTCCCTTTACTCCAGGGTGGTTGGAAAGGACCAGTTGCTTTCCAGATTTATCAAAGTGCAGGTGAGGAGAACAGACAGGATCACTGATTAAGTGGTAGGACCGTAGCCAGTTTTTTGGGAAGAGTGATATAATTTAAGCATTCTGATGCAAAATGAGGCTGGGAGTTGAAGCTGTGCATTTGATTCACGCGGTGTTCACGCTGTCAGGCAGCAGATGTAAACTGGTGTTTTTAGAGGAGAGGAACACCCTTTTGGAAGGTGGGATGGCAAGAAAAATAGGTTTGCCTTAATGGGGCTGCTTCTAGTGCAGAATTCAGCCATTTTTATGTTTAGATTTTGAAACTGAAGCTACTGATGCTACGGTTTTGTTTCCTTGCTGCACTGCTGAAGCTTGTGGTGTCTTCAGAATGCTGTGTTACTCCTTAATAAGCCTTATCATGCCGTAATAATACCTTGTGAATGCCTCAGATGTAAGCGATTAGACCTGTGCTTACATAAATAGGTGTCTCAGTGGTAAGAGGTTATTTGCATGATTGTGGTTTGTAGGTGGAGGAGCTGCAAGCCTGTCATCAGATTACTCGTTCCAGCTGAAAAAAAGCTCTCTGGGTGGCTGTCACATCATCATCATACCTTGCATGGAACAATTAGTGTTATTTTGCAAGGGAGTGGATTTTTGTCCCTTTTCTTCTCCCTGGGAGTTTTATGGTTTATGGTGACTGTGCTGGCTTTGTCTGGGATAATTTTCCTCATGGTAAGAAAATTACAGTAGGAGGGTATATTTAGGATTTATGCTGTAAATAGCATTGATAACACAGGGATGTTTTAGTTATTGCTGAGCAGTGTTTGCACAACAAGGCTTTTTTCTCCTCCTCACAATGCCCTGCCAGCGAGGGGGTTGAGGGTAATCAAGGATTTGGGAGGGGACACAGGCCAGGACAGCTGATCCCAGCTGCACCAAGGGGTATTCCAGACCCTATGATACCATGGTCAGCATAGGAAGTGATGGGGAGAAGAAGGAAGGGCAAGGGACACTCACATTCAAGGTGTGTCCATCAGATGATGGAGCCCTGGCTTTCCTGGGCATGGCTGAGCACCTGCCTGCCCATGGCAGGTGGTGTATGAATTAATCCCTTGATTTGCTTTGCTCGTGTGCATGGTTTTGCTGTCCCTATTACTTTGCCTTCATCTCAACCTATGAATTTTGTAGCTTTTAACCCTTCTGATTCTGTCCCTCATCCCGCTGCGGAGGGAGTGAGCGAGTTGCTGTGTGGGAATAAGCTGCTGACTGGAGTTGAACTGTGGAAGTGAGGAGAAGACAAACCATTTAGCACACTGAGACAAATTTAAGTTTTCTATACACTTACCTTTTCCTGAATGCTTCTAATACCCAGTCCTGTGTGTTTGTGGGCACCCCTATGCTCTGGAAAGGACTGCGATTTTTTCTGTAGCAGGGTCATCGTTACACACTGGCCTTAATCAGGTGGAAATACAGGTTGCTTAGCTGTAATCCTGCTCTCCCTTCACCTCTGGCCCCAGCCCCAGTGTTGGTTGTCCTCCTGGTCAACACTCAGATTTTGTAACTGGGAATTGAGCTACACTCAAGAGATGGAGAATGAGCAGCTCAGTTGTCAAATTAAATTAGCATTTAGGGAAGTGTAGGCAGAGGTCACAGGGAGCTGACCAGGCATCTTGCATGCTTGGCTGAGAGGGTAACTGGGAGAAAGAGGGGGGGAAAAGGGGGCAAAGAGATTCATTCTGCATTTGGGGAAAGAGAAGAGGAAATTCTTGCCAGCCTGGGGAGTCCTGTGGGGGCTGTAGCGTTGAAATCCCAAAGTTGAGAGTCTTAGCAACACACCAGGGGGTTGTCTGGAGAAGGGAGATACCTGAAGAAACCCTGAGGGGTTTATAGATGTACGAAAGTATATGTAGCTTGCAATATTAGGGTTGGGCTTAAGTTATTTCAACTCAAAGCAGTGTCTCTGTTGTGCAGACTTTGAGTGAATCTTTATGGAGACTGCTATCCCAAATCTGAACATGCAAATCTGAGGGCAAACAGCACCCCAGAGACCTGGGTGTAGGGGTGGGAAAGGCAGTCGTGTGAGTCTGGCTGGGTTTTGGTCCCGTGCTTGATCACAGCAGTCTGCTCGTCAGATACGAGCAGTTTAAGCAGCGTTAAGGACTGGTAATTTCACTCAGAAAAAGGCATGATTATGAAGGTGGTAGGATGAAAGTTTTGGAAAGATTTTCCATTCTGGTATTTTGGAGAACTAAATTCTTATTTATGTCCTCTATTCTAAGATTCTCTGATCTGTTCTTTCTAAGTTTGCAGCTTTAAATGAGCTGGAAGGAAACTTTCCATGCTAGGTGTCTGCCTGTGATTTTGTTTTGGTTTGATATGGGGATTTTTGGCTTTTCCTTTTTTTTTTTGTTTGGGATTTTTTTGTGTGTGGGGGTTTTTTTTTTGTGGTTGGTTGGTTGGTTTTGGTTTTGTGGTTGTTTCTTTTTGTTGTTAATATTTCAGATAACAACCAATTTTACTGTTTTGGAAAACAGAATCGGGGGCAAGGAAAATACATTACTTTTTCAAATTTCAAATTCCTTTCACTGAGCAGAGGCACTAGGTATCTAGTTGTTATTGGATGTGGTTTCTTTTTTTTTTTCCCCACATATGTGCTTGGGGCCAGGAAGACGGAGAATTATGAGGGTTGTTTTTTTTTTTTTTCTTTCTGAGAAAAAAGTCTGCAAGTCTTGGCTGTAACCCTTGTGCCCATGCCAACAAATCTGAAAGCTTGAAGGTAGCAAGTTAATGCTTCTGCTTTTGTGCATAAACATTTATCTGACGTGTTCTGAATGTCCTGACTTTGCTGTTTGTGCACAGGACACCTGTTTATTGTAGGCAAGGAATGAAAGCTGGTGGTTCTGGACTGCTGTGACAGCTTAGAGGGATCTGTAGGCTTGGAGTTTGGACCACTGGAAAAGAAGAGAGCACAGTGAATCAGATTTTGGTTAAAAAGGCAGTTTTTCAGCCACTTGGAGCTAAACCAAAGGCAGATAAGCCTTTATTGTGCTGCTTCAATAACTTTCATTTAAAAGTTTGTACCTCTTGAGCTCTGCATTGGTGCCATTGTGACTAATTTCATTTTCCCCTCACTTTTTGCTGCTGTATTTTAATTTTTTTTTTTGAGATGTCCCATTTCTGTTTGGCAGCAGCTTGTGGTCCTGCCTGCAGGTCCTGTGCAGCTCACAGTGTATGAATCACCAAGCTGAGGCACACTGAACCCTGGGAACAGGTCCTGAGGGTCTGGAGCATTGTGTCCTCTGCTGTCAGCAAGTGCCTGTCAAGGCTCCTAGCAGAGTTTGTGTCATCTTATCCTTGTTCTACTTGAAAAATAAAATTCTGTTAGAGTTGTTAGCTGCTGCTTTAGACGGAGTGGAAAGGCTGTGTGGCTTTGGCCATCATTTGTGAACCACAAAGGGATGGAATCTGGTTAAGTTTTTCATACGGGCAGCCGTGACTGCAGGGTGAGCTTGGCAGGGGGAGGCACTGTTCACGCAGAATTTTTTTCAGGTTTCAGTGGTCTCTGAACTTTTTTGAGTAATGGAGGACATCATTATAGATATAATGAAATAAGATTCGAGTCACATCCTGGAGCAGGTTGTGCTGTCCCCACCTTTGGAGGTTTCTGAGTCCAGCCTGGTTGAAGCCCTGAGTGTTCTGGTATAATCCTGTGGCTTGCCCACGATGACTGAAGATCTGCCGGCTGATCCATGTCCTCAGAGTTAATTATTTGTGTCATGCAGCCTTACCATTCCGGTGGGGATTTATTTTCTGTGAAGGTTTAGCCTCAATTTCCATATCCTGCCCTTCCTTTTGTTTTTTCTTTCTTTTTTTTTAAGTGTGGAAGCTGCCTAAGCAACATTTGAATACTGAATTCTGCCACCGTCTCCTCATATTTTAAGCAGACTTATAGAAATTAACAAAACAAGCTTGTCTGACATTGCTAGCTCTTTAAAAATCCACCAGTGGTGTCATCACAAATTAAATTAGGCCTAAATTTATTTCTTTCTTAGGTTCTGATAGGCAAAGAAAAGAACTTGCAGAATCAGGATGAGTTAGCTGACTTATCCAATGATAAATTGGAAAGAAGGATTTTCTGATCTGGCATATAAAATAGATGCCCTGGATTATTTACTGTGAGATTTTCTGACATCCTTTATTGTTATGGAGGCAGCTGCCCATTTGTTTATTTCAAAAACATTATTTCCACAGTGGGCTTACTTCCCCCCCTCTCCTCCTTCAGCTAAAAGCATCTATTAGTGTTTGTGAGAGGTTTTCAAGGTGCAAAAGTCTTCCCCAAAAAAACCCTTAATTGCAGGGCTTTTTTTTTTTTTTTAAACATTATCCAGATGAATAAGAACACGGTTTTTTTAAAAGTGTAGACTGAATAGAAAATGTGGCTGGAAAGCCCTTATTTGTTTCAACCATACAGCTCAGGGATCTTGTCCACTCCTCCAGGGTTGGGAAGAAGTGAGTAGAATAAATCATAGATACCAGACAGGTTTCAGTCTGTTTCCAAGCCTGGACTCCCAGGCTTGCCTTGAAGAGAAAACCAGCTGAGTCCCTTGGGTGAGTTGTTAGAAAGTGGAGGAAATTTCACAGTGAAAACCCTGCAGGCTGTGACAGGGAGCGCCTGAAAATCGCGTGCCAAAATTGTCCTGCTGGGAGAAGCAGGGAAATCTCTTTTTTTTTTTTTTCAGAATGTGTTGGGTTTTCCAGCTATTCTGGTGGGTGTGAAACCAAGCAGATGCACAAGCCAGTGCTTTCCCCTCTTGTCTTCTGCTCTGGGTTGGTTTCCTGCTGTGTGCTGTTTCCTTTTGTTCTGGGACAGCTGTGATGGATCAGTAGGATGGGTTCATTTGCTTTGTCAGAATAAATTGGTTGGGGTACCTAAGTTCAGCTATTAACACTGGTGATTAAGGGGAAAGTAGCACGCTGGGATTTCTAAACAGTTTTCTTTGTTATGAAGTTTTATCTGTGGGCGGAATTTAGCAAGAGGTGGAAATCTACTACTTTTAACATCTGATACTGAAAATTTAGCAACAAAATTAGTCTTTCACTACTAACAAATGTGCAGTGACTACTTCTGTCGCATCTTCTTGGCACTTCATGCTTTAGAACTCACACCTTCCAGCTGTCTGAAATGAAAAATAAGGCTCTCATTATCCTGGACCACTCTGTCACTCCACAAGGTGTAAAGCAGTCGTGTTTATCAAGACTTTTAGGAGCCAGGAGGTCAAAGCTGCCTTTCATCCATGAAAATAACGCACTTGGCTTCTTGGGAGATGCTTGCTAAAGTGTCCCCCTGATGCTTCCAGGTTGAGCCGCTCTGGTCTCCGTGCCATTGAAGCACTTCTTTCACTGAAAAATGACAACCTGAAAAGGAACGTCCGTGTGGAATCTTCTCTGAGGGTTTGTCACCTGGTGGTCTCTGAACAATTAAGAGCAGGTTGGGGGTGGGAGGAGGAATTCCCATTCTGGAGTGACAGGGAAATGCCACAGCACCAAATGAGGTGCCCATAACTCTGTTTCACTTCCAAGGATGCCCTAACCATCAGCCCTGAAATTACCAACACACATTTTTAGCTAAGAGAAGACCGAGGGGTAGAAGGGAGCATGTGGTCCTCAATCCTGTCTCCCTTCTAATGGCACAGGCTGAGCTGTCTCAAGCCTGCACAGCCTTGAAGTCATTTCAGAGTGCTAAAAGGGTCTTGACAAAACAGTGAATGGGGCTTACTGCAGTGGATGTGGAAAAAAATATTCGGGCTGAGAGAGCACTTTGCTCTACTCCTGAATGAAATCCTGCATTTCGAGTGCCTGCTTGCCTGCTCTCTGTCCAAATTTGAGCCAGAGCAGGCTGAAAACAAGCCTTCTGATGCCTGAAAATAACCTGAGAGACTGAAAATTAACTTGCCTGCTCTTTTAGACTTTTGTACACTACAACGCAGTGGCTTGTTTCCACGGTGCCTGTTTTCTGCAGGGCTCTCTGATTGTATTAACAAATTAAAAACTTTGTATCTGCTTTCTGTTCTTCCATCCTGGACCCAGCCTTGAAGATCACCTTTGAAGCAGTCACTCTGATAATAAATGGAATCTCCATGGTGACTTGCAGGTGTAAGTGACATAATGAGGCAAGAAGGATGTTTTTCTCAAACTCCCTGCTCGAAATAACCCAGGCGCCCCCCAAATCACCTCTCTGTTGCATTGTGAAAAAGAAAGCAGTGCCTATGTGAAAATGGGAGTATGATTCACATCAGCTGGTGCAGGACAGTGTAAAGGACATTATGTTAGGCCTCCTCTTGTCCCTGCATGTCTCCTGTGATCATAATGGAAATGTTGTTCACATGATGAACAGTCTGTTCTTCCACCTGAAGGAGGAAGCATTACCTGTGTGGCACCAGCCAAGTGGGGTTTTTTGTGAGGCACTTGAAGCACCTCAGTTCAAATGTAAGTTTGACCACTGTGTTTCACACAAAGCTGGAGGGCTTTCGGTGCCCAAACAACAGCAGAGCCTTTGTGGGGATTTTGGTGAGAGTTTGGTTTCTTCAGAAAGTTTTCGGTTCTCTGGAAAACTTTTTGATGGCGGGGTGCTCAGAGTGAATTTTTGGCAGCTGGGTGATTTGTCATTGCCTCAGCACTGGGGCCTTAGTCACTTATGGCACGACAAAATTTAGGAAAAAATGTAGGTAGGAATTGGCTTTATGGGTGTTTTGAGTGACAACTCCTGCCAGGAAGTCCCTTGAGGGCCAGGAATAATAAAAGCATGGTTTATATGTGGGTTATTGGCTCTTAGTGTACACTGAGCCCTCACAGAACTTTTCCCTATGTTGAGATGTTTATAAAATTCTTCTTTATTTTTCTGTCATGTGAATTTTTTTGGTTTCTAACTGCATGTGGATGAGTTTGCAGGACAGTCTGCTTCTCTTCAGCATGATGAATCTGTCTTTGGCCGCTTAACCTCCTAGGGGTGCTAAACCTCTGTCCCAGTTAAATCTGTTGAACAGGTTTGTGGAGAGAGTGGAGGTGGATAAAGAGATATATGTGACCACCACATACCTCAATATATCAAAGCCATTGATACAACTTCTTAGGAAACGAGGTTCTCTTCAAAAAACTTGACAAAAACTAAAACCCTGGAACTAAGCTCTAAATCCTCAGTGGCATCTGTTCCCTGTGTGTTATTTTGGACACCTTCCTCCACACTGAATGCCTGAGCCCATCCAAAATTTAGATTAATAGCCATTACTGAACTGTTCTTTTATTTGCTGATGGATATCTCAGCTGCTGTAGTTTTCCCAAGTGCCTTTCCAAGTTGGCCCTTCCTAAGAGGCCTTTATTATTTTTAAAGTTTTAAGGACACAGTGACCTCCATGCCAAAGCAGGGAATAATTTGTCCTGAATAATTACATGTCAGAATTTTAAAATTTTTAATTGTTAAATTTTTTTAAATGAGTTTTCCAAGTTTCCCTGAAGGGGGTTTAAAGGAAAGGCTGGAAAGGGACTTTCCTCAAGGGCATGGAGGGACAGGAGAAGAAGGCATGGCTTTAAGCTGAAGGAGGGCAGGTTCAGGAGGAACTGAAACAGAGACAGTGAGCCTTGGAAATTCCACTTCTCTTGGAGACCTCTTTCCATACCCAGAGCCTGGTAAGGAAGGATGAGAGTAAACAAGATTCAATCACTCTTCAGAGTGCTGAGGGTTGACAAAAGAAGCCACTGATTTCCCTTTTGCAGTAGAAAAACAAAGGATATTGCAAGGGCCAGAGCATCTGCGGATATAAATTTCCAGAGTTTTACTGGTCAGGGGATTCATATCCCATTATCCCAGCTGGGAATGTGTCCCTGGGAGATAGTTTAATGATTTGCACCATCAACATTGAGGCAGATGAAAAAGCAACATTAAAAAAGCAATACTCTTAAATTGATATATAGGGCATTAAAGACCTACATTAAAATAAAAATAAAATCAGAAGAAGCTTTTAGTTTGTTGCTAGTTTGGAAATGGGTTTTTAGTAGTGTGATTGTATGGTCAGGTGGCCTTTTTAAATCTGAGGCTTTTTGTTTGTAATTACTGGCTTTACAGATGAATTAAAGTTAAAAATAGCACAAACTAGTGCCCTGCTCCTGCAAATGCTCGAGCGTTCTTATGAGTGGGACCTTAGACTTCAAAGGGGTGTAAGGTTCTTACATGAGCAATGTGAAATGCAGAATTTATGTGTTACAATTCTCTTTTCTCCTGAGTTGTTTTCTCTTGGTGCAACTTGGGGTTCTTTGTTTTGAAAACCAGACCAAGGACATCTGGAAATTCCTAGGGTAATCTAATTACCTGCTAATAAACAGCTTTTTTTTCTTTTTTCCTTTAATCCCTTTTCCCTCCTCACCTTCCCATTTCCCTCCGTCCTTCCCTCCACGAGGTACATTTCTTTTCTGTCCTCCCCCCCCCCCCCCCCCCCGAGCGTTCGTGAAAGGCTGAAATTAACTTCTGGCTGGGTGACAGGCAGCCTGGTCAGGCAAGTCACAGATGTGACAGACGTGTTGCTCATCTCCTGGTAGGTGTGTCACCGAAAACGTGGGGGTAAGTGAAACTCCCTAACGCTTTTTTTTTTTTTTTTTTTTTTTTTTTTTTTTGGGAGCAGGCATTCCTTTATCCCAGGCTGGGCAGCATGAGGGAATAGCTCCACCTAGGTGCGCCCGGCTTTCCAAATTTTCTGCTTATTTATGCACTTCAGACAAACGAATTTGGTTTGCTGGTTCTAAAGTACATATTCTCTTCATTAATTAGTGTTCTGTCTTCTGTTGGTTATTGTTTTCTCGTTTCTCATGCTAACCAGTCCACATTTTTCCGTGTCTTTTCATTATCTTTTTTTTTCCCCACAGGCAGGGAGTTTCCAGCACATGTTGAATTGCCTTTGATAGTCTTTTCTTTATCTTCTGGTCACTCCAGCCTGTCCTTGCAGGGCTATAAATTCTGGATTGCAGGTGTCCAGGGTTTAGCTCCCCCAGGCTTTCTTCATTGAAGCTTATCAGGGTTAGTTTAGCAAAACTTAAAAAGTTTCGGTGATCTAATAATCACACTCTAAAAATAACAATCTGTGAAAAAAGCTGTGTTCTGGCTAAAGTGGAAAATTACACTGCTTGTGGATAAAATACACGGCTTATGATGAAGCACAACAATTAATTAAAAATTAATTAAAAACATTACTTGGAAAAATTAATTAGGGAAGCTGTATCAATCCGGAACAGGTGCAGGGGACATTCCTGGCAGGCCTCTGGAGAAGGCCAGGCTGGCACATCAAAGGCTGCAAGGGGCAGCGTGTCCCCCTGCAGCTGGATGTGACAGGGACCCCCCTCTCTCCACTGGTTTCCTCTCACTGATGCTCCATCCCTGCTCCGTGGGGCTGGGCTGGGGGAGTGGAGGGAGGAGGGGTCAGTGGAGTTGTGCCCTGGCCTGGCAGCTGACCAAACCTGTCTGAGCCGGGGTTGTTTGTACAGCTTTAGTTACGGCTGTGTTTTGTATTCAGAAGACCAACACGGCTCTGAGGGTAGGTTCGTGTGACCCAGCCAAGGCACATTACAGCTTGGCTGATCCAGCCCAATTAGTCCTGAATGTCGAAAGCACCAGATTTCCAGCAAAGCTGGAGGGGAGAGGGGAGTTGCTTCCATTGCTTCCCACTGAAGGTTTGTGTGTGGCTTTGTGTGCCGTGCTGGGGGTGCAGAGTTTTCTTTCCAAACCAGATTAGAAATCCTGTTCTTGCCCCTTTCCATCTGCAGTGGGCCCCTCTTTCTGTCTGGTTCTGACACTTCCCAGGCCTCCCTGCAGGTTTGCATCCTGATTCACAAAGGTACACAGAAAACAAGTCCTTCATCTGACTCCCATTTAGGTTAATGAGAATCTTTCCACTCACTTCAATGGCAGCTGGAGCGAGTCTTTCATCTTTCCTTCCCAGAAACTGGTTGGTCAAGGTCCCTTTTTGTTCTTCTTGTGCTGGCCTTTGTCCCCATCATCCCTGAGCACTTCAGTCAACAGTAGATTGCTCTGTCTTGTTCTGGTACTCTTAGTCTCTTTGGGGGAATAATGGTGTCTAGAGTGTTCTGCATGTCCCTATCTTTAACTGGGGCTAAGTGGCAAAGATGAAAGGACAGATTTTCAAGATGTGAATGAGAGTCTGCTGTGGTTTTTCAAAGATGTTTAGAAGCTTCAGAAACCACCACTTTGTTCCTTTCCTTTAAGCCCCTTAACTGTCCTGAAAAGACCCAGCACTAAATAGGTCAGAAAAGGTCACCAGGGAGGTCTGTGGCAGAGGGAGCTGGAGAAACATCGGTTCCTCATCTGCCTCTGCATGTTCCCTCTTCTAAAACCTGGACACCTCCCAGCCTTGGGCTTCACCACGCAGTGGCTCTACTACAGGCAGAATGTCACCAGAGAAGGATCCTACCCTGAAAAGCCACTCTCCTGCAGGACCTGACAGTGGGTGTGGGCTGATTTCAGCCTTCAAAGGCTTCCCTGCCTTCCCTTAGTTACCATTTTTCATGATTTAAGGGTCCATTATTTAAGGAAATCTAAACAGTAATAATACTTGCAAGGCCCAAAACATCAGGGGATGGCCATTGTCTGACTCTGACTTAAGGTTTCAGAGGCAAAGAGCAACCCAGGGACTTGTTCCTTTCTTACAGGGATGTGACAGAGGCAAACAAAACCGTACCACAACACATCTGCAAACCACTGCCTTGTTGACACAACACAGCTCAATTTCAAGCCAGAAAATTGTCTTCTTTTCTGGCTGCTCTGAGGTGCTCAGATATGCACTCCACAGCAGTTAGTTATGCCAGCAGTTATTTGTGCCTCCAGAAAATGGAGTCCTTCATGAAGACCTGGCCTGAGACATCAAAACCCAGCAGTTCGCCTGGAATCTTTGAAGTCTTTGAGTGCTGAAAGTCTAGCAGTAACAACGTGTAAATACGTAAATGCTTCCCTAGGATGTCAAAACCACATGAAGGGCGGACTGAAGCTTGTTGGTGAGAGTGCAAGAAGCAGCAGGATAAAAGTTTGAAGATTCTCACTGCACATCTTCGTAACAAACATCATTATTTTAATGGAAAATACGTCCCTTTGACCAATTTTTTTTTTTCCCCAGTTACTCTGGTGCACTTGGTAGAGTGACTGAGTCACTCAGACTACAGAGCAGAGCTGGTGTTCCCTGGGGTGGCCATGTGACTGGTCATTTAATGACACCCTTTGTATTAAAGCGTTGCTGAATGGTTGCTTGAAAAGCTTGTGAAATTAAATCCTTGCCACCTTGGCTGACAGGTAGGAAGAGATCATTAAAATAATCTCTGCAGTATGGCAACAACCAAGCTTGGCTCCAGAAACTGCTGTGTTAGGGAAGAGACTGAAATTAAAGAAAAAAAGTAGGAGCTGCCAATGTTCAAAGAGAGTTTGTGGCCCATAAAGCAAAGGACATTTTGAGCCAACAGGGTGTAAGGAGGAACACTGCTGTTCTGAAGATCTTTTCCAGCTGGCAGTAGACAATTAATTATTCCTGAGCTTTAACAAAGCCATCTGCAGGTGTTGTGCCCTTTGTCAAATGATACTGATGTGGCACTGACACAAGAAAAGAAGAAAAGGCAAAGTTTCCAGCCTTCCCAAAAGAAACACTTGGAAGAAAACAATCAGACACCTACAAGTTCTGCTAGCTGGCAAATTTACTGCTTTAACAGCCCTCCGGGGTGGGGACAATAAGGTTCTTATACAGAGCTGGGACCAAAATTATGCTTAGTGACCTGTGGCAAGCAGCTGTGGTGTGATCCCCTTTCCTCGTGCTCCTCGTTTGTTGACTTTGATGGACAGGGGAGCAGAGGAGTGGGAAAGGAGAATGGGGTCTTAATGCTAGATAACCCATTCTTTTCAGGAGAAAAAGGAGAAGAAAAGGGTTTTGATCCAGAAAGGTTCTTTTTGAATGTTTCCCTGCAAGAGCTCAGAAGCAGAGGGAACAAAGCATGCATGTGAATATGGTCTTGACTGCTCTCTCCTGTGGCTTGTGCAACACCACACAGATGCTCCAGGCTGCAGCTCCTCTGCTATGGACACAGGCTGAGAGAGATGGGACTGTCCAGCTGGAGAAAAGAAGTCTCCAGGGAGACCTTAGAGCACTTTCCAGCATCTAAACAGGCTCCGAGAGAGCAGGAGAGGAATGTTTTTACAAGGGCCTGAAGGGACAGGACAAGGGGGGCTGGCTTTAAAATGACAGAGCGCAGGTTTAGATCAGATATTAGGGGATAATTCTTTACTGTGAGGGTGGGCAGGCCCTGGCACAGGGTGCCCAGAGCAGCTGTGGCTGCCCCATCCCTGGAAGCATCGCAGCCCAGGCTGGACAGGGCTTGGAGTAACCTGGGATAGTGGAAGGTGTCCCTGCCCACAGCAGGGGTGGAATGGGATGATCTTTAAGGTCTCTTCCAACCCAAACCATTCCATGATTCACACATACTTCAGGTGCAGAATTTGGATGATATCAATGCTTACCTTCACCACTCATTTCCTGGGTATTTTGGGCTAAGTCCTTTGCCTTTCTAGAACAAGGACTGATGTTGTTGTGTTTCTGAGGCTGGGGTGAAATCCTTTCAAGTGGGAAGCTGTGCTATTTTAATTTTGTTGTGTGGGTGAGATATAATCCTCAAAAGAATGAACAGTCCTGTGCTTACTGCCCAATGGCCATTAAGGTCTCCAAATAATTACAAAGCCAGGTGGTACTGAATAAAAAATGAAATCTGTGAGGTGTTACCAGAGCTGAGCCAGTGAAACATTTCCGGGCAGCCTGGAGAGATTTTTTTCCTATGCACTCCCTGTGCAGTGTAGGGGGTTGGAGTGAATGGCACCATGAAATTACTCTGACCACAGACTCCTAGACTCCTGTGACCTGTTTGCTGGGAAGAGGTTTTTGAGAAAACTGAGCTTCCTAGTCTGAAATCTTTTTTTTTTTTTCCCCCAGAAAAGAGATATCCTAAATGCATTAATTTTAAGTTTGTAGTTGGGGGTAGCAGTTTAAAACACGTGACGGGAAAGTGGACAGCATTTGGCGTGAAAGGGTGAAATCTGTAAGGTTTTAGTGGGCCATATTTCCACTATGGAGCAAAAATTTAGAAAGATGTTTGGATGGACTTTTCCAGGAGATGCCAAACACACTTCTGGAAAATCTTAAGCCATGTGTATTCAGCTTCCTGAAAACCATATACCACTTTTAAAAATGTAGGGTTAGGGCTTGCGGGCTGGTCAGAATCCCCAGGCCCACCCAGCAGTCCTGCCACACAGAACTGGGAACTAGAGAAACTGATCGGCACCACAATAAAAGACTTCCTGCTCTCCTGCCAAGAGTTTTAGGCTGATTAAAGGTATTACCCTTCTTAAGAAGATAAATTATGGCACATACAAGAAGGTGAAGACACAGGTGCTTGATTTCTGAGATTTAGACATGGGATCCTTGGTGGCAATCCATGTAATTTATTGCAGGAGTCAAACATCCCATTTACTGTGTCCATGCCAACCTGACCTGCTGTAGGGAGGTAATTTCTTCCTCTTCACATGAATAAGTAGTCTGTGGAGTTTTTTGACTTCTCAAAGTATGATGAGAGCTTATTTCTTCTCAGCACCAAGTCCTGGCTGGTGTTAATTTCGTCTGTGCTTACCTGAACTCAAGCACTAAATGCTTGTTAAAGAATTGGAAGGTGTGTAGGGAAAAAAATAGATTTGTGTTGTTTATTCAGAGTTCTGGGGTGAAATAGGCCGGTATCTTTAGCTGACAGCATGCAAATCATACAAATTGCCCAGTTTTGCCTGCTAGCCACTCCAGCAGCTGTCCCTGCTGGCAGGCACGAGATGTTTTATGGTATCTGATGCCTCTTACGTGTGCCAGTGTCTGGGCTGATCTGTCTGAGCCACAGTGGCTCCCATTCTCCCTCTGCACCTTTTTCCCACAGCTTTCCTATAACTCCCAAGCCCTCTTTGCTCATCTTCCTTTGTCTCTTGAGCTCCTTGGGGTGAGGATTAGCTGTAAGGAGGCACCAGGCAGCACCCCATGCTGGCTTACACTCTGTGCCCAGGGATTGTACCCGTTTTTTTAACCCCACAAAGACATGTTTTGTGTTGTCCTGTGGCCATTAACCGGTTTCTTCAACTCATCCCCTAGAGATGACCCATCCTCCTCAGGTTTTCCTACCCTACAGCCCATGAGTCATGCCCTGAGTTTTCCTGTGGAGCCCTGATGTTGTCGTGCAGATAGCGGGCAGTCAAACAAAACAACATTGCAGCAAGGATCCTGTCTGGGGGCGTTGGTAGAACAGACCCACACGTTTCTCATGATCTCATCAGCAGCCACAGAACCTGGAAGACCTGCCTGCTCCAGGGGGAGAGTGTTTATTCATATCACGTCCTCCCTCTGTGAAACTTACATAAAGCGAGATCTTGCAGCAGGCTGTGGGGTGAAACACCTTGGAAAATCCGAGTCTATCGAGGCAACGCAGCAGCCTTACTGAAATAAAGGGTTTGTTCCATAAGGTGTGCTAACTGGTTTTAATTCTATCAGTTTAGGCCCTGCCAGTGTGTCCCAGACACCGCTGTTGGTTCGCTCCCTGAAGGAGGCCCTGCTCCGAAGTGTTCCAGGAAGGAGTTTTGCGGATCCTTGCAGAGTTAGACCATGCTTGTAACTCCTTTCAGGCACAAATATCCCCACACCAGGCACTCAGTTTTGCTGCAAATGCCCCTGGATCAGCTACAGATGACAGGGGGAGGACATCCCATTGTCCATCCGCCCTCCAGCACCCTCCTAGGCTGGCAGTCACTCACACCAGCACTGTCCCCCTCGAGAGAAGGGCCTTGGCAATCCTAAATTCCTCCTATGGAATGTGTAGGATTATGGGTGGCAGGCTCCTGGAGGCGTTTTCCAGTGTGTCTGGCTGCAGGGGCTGGCTGTGTCTGCCTCGGCGTGTGTGTGGGTGCAGGGTCACAGGAGGTGTTAAACCCTGCTTAACTCCGCTCCTCTGCTGCATGTCTTGTGCTGCTTTTTGTGCTGCTTTGTTTTCCAGTTCCCTCCGACTGTAATTTCCTCTTGCCAGCTCTACTGTAGGGGGAAAAAAAGCTGAAATATGATTTAAAGCTAATGCTTGGTGAGCCTCTTCTGCAGTCCTGTGAGATATCTACACATGACACACATCAATTAGCCAAACTACAGAGAAAGAAGTCTGCATAACGTAAATGAGCACTTTCTGTAGACTTCCTTTAACTCGTAATGGCCCTGCATCAAGGACAAGGTGATGTCAACCACATAATTAAGGCCAAACTTAGGTGGTGATACCCAAGGACTTCCAGTATCTCCTTTCCCACTGCTTGCAGAGATTAGCGTTTGGCAGCACCTTGGGCCAGATTCTCCCAGGACCTCAGCTCTTTGGAAGACCAAAGCACTGATTTAGATGCAAAGTTGCTTTGAAACTGGTTTCCGAAGGAAATTAGGGATCAGGCAGTCCCTCTTGTCTCGGTCCTTGAGGGCTCGCTCCTGGATAACTTCTGAATCCATTTGCTACCCACAGGTGACCCAGTATCAAACAGCCCCGGAGCATGTGAACTCTCCATGGTAACTGGCTTTTCACACAGGGAGGTGGAAGGACTGGTGAAACAGTCCCTTCACCACTGGCGAGTGAATCAACACTCCTGGTGTGAATCAGCTCCAGTTTGCTCAACCCAAGGGGTGAAGGAGTGTGAAGAAGGAGGTGGTGTCCCAGCAAAAGGGAGCAGGAGGCAGGGAAGGAATCACTGAGGTCCGCTCAGCCCACACGCCTGGTCTGTGGTCCAAGACTGATGGGGGCTTTAACACCCTCAGGGGTGAGGAGATCCTAGAGAGAGCAGCCCAAAAGGATAAATGTCTGTGGGACCTTTACATCTGCTCCTATAAAAACAGATGTGGACACTCGTGCTGTGACACTGGAGCATGGTCTGCACTGGGAGCAACACTGGGAGAGACTGTATGGCATGGGTCAAATTTCTCCCAAGTCCTGCTCCCTTCAGTGAATTCCTGTTCTCAAGTTTCACCGAGCACATGTGTGGTTAGGGCACACATTTTTAGTTGGATATACTTGATCTCTTATCTTCGTTACAGAAAGGGAGAATTTGGCCAAAGCTGTAAAAATAAAAATTTAAATTTTTTCCCCCCCTTGGAATAGCTAAAAGACGAAGCTGAAGAAGAGATCTGGGTTCTGGTACCACATGTGGTACTCATGTGGCTTTTGATGTATTTGCTGATAAGGTGTCTGCTAATCCCCAAGGAGATAATAAATACAGTAAAAATAACATTGTTCTTCAGGTTTTGCCATATAAAAGCATTTCTTGGCCTTATATTTCTACTTGCTCTCACAGATTCTGTCCCTCTACACCCATGCCAGCTTGGGTGATGTCACTGATGTTTTTTCCTAGTTGTGGAATGTGTGATCAGTGGTAACAGGAAGGTTGCCTTTCTTGGCGTCCTTGATGAGATCCTAAAGGTTGAAAGTGGTCTCCTCGTCCAAAGGACTAATACACTATCACGGTGTCCTGCAATGGTAGGGAGGAGAAGAGAGATCCAATAGGCAGGCATTGTGCAGCAAGATTGATTTCTTTAATTATTTTACAACTCTTTTATAGACTTTTTTTTCTTCATAGTCTAATTGGTGAAAGGATCAGCCATCCCTTGGGGGTGATTGGCTAAAATCCTAAATGTCCATTGTCAAAATATTTTCCTACTGTACCATAAACAAAGCTCTGCAAGGTCGCAGGTGTTCATGGTTTATCTGCTAGTATCTTCTGTGAGAGAGAAAAATATCTCACAGCACTGGAAAGAAGCAAGAAAATTCTTGCTAGCAGCAATATTGTATCCACAATACCCTGAGTGGGACATGAACAAATGAAAATGAAATGCCACATCTGATTGTAGACGGTGTAGATATTGTACAGGGACTGGAGCAAAGGAGGCTCAGGGGGGACCTTGTGGCTCTGCACAAGTCCCTGACAGGAGGGGGCAGCTGGGGGGGGTCGGGCTCTGCTCCCAGGGAACAGGGACAGGAGGAGAGGGAATGGCCTCAGGCTGGGCCTGGGGAGGTTCAGGGTGGACATCAGGAGGCATTTCTTCATGGAAAAGGTGATTAAACACTGGCAGGGGCTGCCCAGGGAGGTGGTGGAGTGTCCATCCCTGGAGGTGCCCAAGGACTGACTGGATGTGGCACTCAGTGCTCTGGGCTGGTGACAAGGTGGTGACAGTCACAGGTTGTGGACTCAGTAATCTCCAAGGCCTTTTCCACTCTGCATGGCTCTGTAGTGCTTTGCTCAGCCGTGACATTAAAGGCAGTGGTGAGGCACAAAATTAGAGAACAAAAAAGACATTACCTGGAGCAGACATCCAGCTGGAAGGTAAACTTAAAATTAAGGCAAGAGAGAGAATGTGCTTTGAATACAGATCACCTTTTCACTGAATTTAGAACCGAGGACCAACAGGTCTCCTGGCCCTGATCTTCATCACGAGCTATTTCGCAGCTGCTGCTGTCTTGGGATCAATAGGCAATTTAAAATGTGCTCTTCTTCCTTGCCGGGCACCGTGTCCAGAGACGGTGACTCCGTGCTTCCCTCTGCTGTTGGTTACAGAGTCACCGCCCATCCCTTTAAAAGAGCAGCCCTCAGTCTTAGTTTGAAAGTGTCCTCTTCCAGCTTTCAGCTCCTGTTAGCTCCTCCTGAGGCTTTCTCTGCTAGGTGTTAGACACTGCAGCAAGACCTTCTCTTTAAAATGGATTCTTTCTGCAAGAAAGGATTTCTGTTCTAGTGCAGATACCCAAAGACTCTAAATGAGCAAATTTGGGTTTCAGAGAAGTCTCAATATAACAGCATATGCCTTTTTTTTTGAAGCAGATGGTGTTGGTCACAGTGGAAGAAAGCACATGGGGAATGACATGTGCTTTTGGGCTGATTTATTCTTGTGTGCTGGGCTGGTTTTTTCCCAATCACTGCCTTGCAAGCCAATTAATTAGTACTTTTCTCTGTCTTGGTGTCTTGGCTGTGGAACTGGATTCAGCAATTTTATCTCAAGACACAGGAATGCTGTGACTTTTCAGTGACATCTTTGAGCATCAGGTAAGGATGTCCCGACCTTCAGAGACATCCTTCATCCCTTTTGCTCCATATTTCCAAAACCGTAACATAAAAACCAGCCTGGACCTCTCCTAAGAAAGCTTAGGCTTGTCTGGCTGCTGCATCTCTGTTGGTCTGTGCTCTGCAGTCTCTTTGTGGTCTCCTGTCCAATCCATACTGAGTATTTTGGTGGTTGTTTTCTCTTGAAGGCTTCCCACCCCTTCCAGTCATTGGAAGGGTTCAGTTTTTGTAGGGAGCTCGTGGAAATCTGTGTGAAAATTGTGTCTTCTGATGATCTGCAGACAAACAGACACGCAAACTTCTCCTGGTGGGCTGAGGCTTGGGAAAACCAGCTTGGGCCATTTTGTTCTACAGTGCGCATCCCTGCACCAGAGAAGATGTAGGCATCACCTCTGTGTCACCTCTGGCCATGGCAAGGCCTGATGGCTTTACAGGAGCTCTGCATTAGGCCACAACTGTTCTCCAAATGCCCTGGGAGAGGTGACTTTGAAGAAAAACAAGATACAGGCCCTGTGCTGAATCTCTGCTGTGCCAGGAGAGGAATAGGAAGTGAATCAGCCCTGGTGGCTGAGCATCCTTCCTCAGGGTGTGTGGCAGCACGATCCTGGCACCCAGGGAGGATGGAGGGGATAAGCCTGGTGCACATCTTGCTCTAAGCTGCCACCACACCCCACAGGCTGGAGGGGTAAGTGCTGTAAGCCTTGGAAACTCAAGAGTTGATCCTAAATAAATAGAAATGGTTGCTTCAAAAAGCAAATAAGAAACAGGTCCTTCTCCCCTTCCACACATCTTAGAGAAGGCAGAGCAGAAGCAGAGCGCAGCGTGCCACCACTATGAAGACTAAAGGCAGTGAACATCATTTTGATGCATTTCTACATGGGCTTCCTTGAGCAGAGACTGATATGTGTGAGGATTGAACCAGCATATGCATAACAACAGCACAGTGACAAAGACCAGCAGGCCAGCAGGGCTCTTTGCTCACCGCTAGATTTTTATTTGTGTGTTTATGTGTGCAGTGCTGAGCCTCAGAGTGCATCAGCTCTGCTGCTCCTGCTGGTCTAACACCCATATGCCAGCTCTTCCATGAGGGCAGCACCAGCAGCCCAAGCTCACGGGGTCTCCTGCCATATTTTGCTGTGAAACACTCAGCTGTATTTTTGTTTATAGATCCTGGATACAGATTTCAGATAAGTCTGATGAAACAGTGGGTCTGTTTTGTTTTGTTGTGCCTTCCCCATATGCTAAACAACATGCTGAAACATGCTCAAACACTAAGCAAAAAGGAGCCATCTGGGAGGTTTTCCCTTTCTCAGCCCAATGTGGACCTTGGTTGAACTGAATTCCAGGATAGAGAACCTTCAGGATCAGATCTAGAACCAAAAGCTGAATTCTGGACCTTTGCAAGGTACATGGAAAGCAAGCAGCTGAAACCATTCACTGCAACCATCAGACAGCCATCCTTTAAAACCCACGGGGATTTTTTTGGTAGAGATGAGAAAAGCCAGCTCGACCTCGAGCAGCAAATTCCTGTCCTTGCCAGGCGTCGCCGCAGCGCACTCGAAACAGGAGGTGCTGCGGTGGCAGCTTGAGCATCCTGCAAAAAGATGAGCTCGAGATCGATGTCTGAGGTGTATCTCTGCTGCACCCTGGCTGGCAAAAAGCTCGGGATCTGCTCCCAACAGCGCTGATAATTTGAAAATCATCCCATGAGAGCTGCTCCGCCTCCCACCCTTTGTCCCTGAGCTCTGTCATCAGATCCTCGGCTCAGGGGCAGAGTGTCCCTGCGGTGCTTCACACGGGGGAAAGGCGTCCCTGAGGCCACTTGGTGATGTGACTTCAGCCTCGAGACTCGTCATTAAGGGGAGGGAAGGTTTGTGTGTAAAAAAAGGTTTACTGCATGCATTAAAAACCTGCCACGCACACAGCGAAACACAAACCTCCTAGCAAATGGGGGCATTCAAATATTCTAAGCAGGGCTTCCACACTGACAACTTTTGGGTTTGATTTGGCTGTGGGCTGGAGAGAGAAGTTTCTCTTTCACCTCTGGGGTGGCTTGCACACTTCCAAGGGAAGAGTATAAAGTGTTTTGGTTGTTCAAAGAGGAGACAGGAATGTTAGTGCTTGGGGTCTGCCCTGGCTGGTATAAACAAAGAGAGCTGCATAAAAGCAGAGACTGCTGTTGACAACAGGAACCTGTAACGACATTTTTAATTCTTAGAAAGCATAAATCTCCTTCTCAGCGTTTGAAGCAAAGTGATAAGAGCAACCAGCTGACCCTTGAGGGAGAAATGACCAGGGTGAGTCACTGCTGCACAGCTGTTTTTTGCCTTTCCAGGAAAAGCAGCAATCAGAAGCTGGGAGGCAATGCATTCTTAGATGTCTCTCTCCTGGGTGTCTGGTTATCAGCTAGTCATGATTGTCTTGAGACATACCAGGCTCTCTTGTCCAGGAGCTGAGAAACTGAAGCCATCTTTCTGCACCCAGAATTATCTCTAGGTTGATGCTGATTTATTCCTTGCACCGACTTATAAAAGCTGTTGATTCAAATGGCACTGGATTCAGGAATTTTGTTTGCTTGAACTTCCAGAAGCACCTCTTAAAAAGCAAACATAAAATTTGCTGACCTTTGCCACCCACTGCCCTCTGACTCTGGCTGCTCAGAGGGCTGTTTCACACACCAGAGAAGGATTTCCCAGAAGAGGTGAAACTTCCAGGGCATTTAGGCTCAGCAGCTCCTCCTGGCACACATTTTGCCAAATGTATTTGCGGACTTCACCATGGTCTTGCCAAGCCCGCCCAGATCAGATGTGTCCCAATTATGCACACACAGCAGCATCCAAAACAGGCCACCCCTCCTGGCAGGAGGCTCTGGGGCACTGACACCACACTGGGACCGTTCCAATGCAGCCAGACTGGCACTGATTTTCCTTGGTTAACAGCCCTCCTGCGGTTTTCCTACAGAAATCCCTGCTGCAGCAGGCATGAGGCAGTAATTTGGTGCAAGACCTCTGCTCCAGGGCATATTGTGCATTAGCCTAACAGCTTTTTTCTAGAAGTGCTTTTGGATCACTGGACAGTGCTTACATAAATAAGCTCATCTCTTTTTGGCAGGGAGGTCCATATCCCTGAAATAGCATGGTGTGCCCTGGAACAGCCAAGTTTCCAGGTGGGCTGCTGCTTCGAGGCCAGCTGTGGGCTGACCACACCATCCTTGCCTTTTTGCCACTTTGTCCACAGGTTATCACACTCTGCTGATAAGGTGCACTTTGCTTCCAAGCCAGGGAGGGTTTCCCCAAGCAGGGCGTGAGGTAACCCACCCACAACCCTGGCTGCCTCCAGAGCAGAGTTAGCAGCCCTCTTGCTATCGAGTCTGATTTTTAGCTGAGCCAGCAAGAGAAAACCAAATTTGAATGCTTTCTCCTCATTAATCCTCCTGTGTAATTGTGACAGGCAGTGGCTGAGGCTAAGGCTTCTGAGCAACCTCAGTGCAGAAGGAGATTTTAGTGGCACCTCTCCTTCAGGCTGTACAGGCATCCCTCAGCTGTGGGGCAGCCTCCTGTGATGGGCAAGGAACTCCCATTCTGTGCCAAAATTCAACCCCCTCATGGCCCTGCCTTTATCTAAAGGCGCTGCAAGAAGCTCTCATTGGAACATCACCTCTGTTTGACAGTGGGTGTGATGAGTAGGGTTGATAGCTTGTGAGAAGCTTCTGTGGTGTCTGGACCAACATGGGATAACCCCTGGTTCACTCGGGGTGGATCACTGGGTGCTGCACACCCCAGGACTGTCTGAAGGGGTGCAACATTATCTGCAGTCCTCTCTCTTTCTTTACAGCCTTAGCTCAAATAAAAACTGCATGAAACGACACCCGACAGTCGGAGTGCCCTGCTCAGAGGAAATGTGATGGATCAGCACCTCCTGGTGCAGAGACACTGCTGTGCAGGCAAGAGCGAACAAGTGGCTGGGCTGAACATGAAATTTCACCTTGAAAACCGAGTTCTGCAAAGAGGAATCTGATTTTCATGAGGCTGCTGCTGGACTGCTTTATCTTAGGCTTTTTTCATGGCTTGTTCTAATATTCCGTGGAAAGGCCAGACTCTTCAAACTGAATTTGTGCATTTACAGGTCAGCAAGTTAAAAAAACCCAAAAAACAACAACAACAAAAAAACCCCAAACAACAACAAACGAACAGGATATTTTTTTAAAATCCCTAGACATAGAGATCTGGTGCAAATTTGTGTGGGGAGCAGATAAAGTCACCCATGAGCAGAAGAAGGAGCAGCAAATGTGAGTGTTTCATTCCCAGCTCTTGTAGTCAGTCTTGGAGACAGCCCATATGCACTTCCAGCTGCTCTTCCACCAGCCCTCTGAAGGTGGTAGTGTTCCCTTCTCCACACTTGCAGCTCCAAATGAGAAAGTTTAAATGCCTTCTTGCTCTAGGGACCGGGAAGAGATGAGCAGGTGGGAGGAAAGAAAACCAACAGAGGGCAGGAGAAAATCAACAGAAAATCAACAGCCCTTGCAGAAGTCAATTTGTGCTGTGCTGGTGAGCCGAACCATGTCCTCTTCATCCCAGTGGAAAAGGATCTCCACTGTGCAGAGCAGAGGGCTCCTTCTCCCAGGGTATCCACTCGACTGTCACTTTCTGGATCAAAGTGAGGGAGAGACACAAAGGGGCACAGTTGTGTTGCTCCAAGGAGTGGTGCAGAACAGAGGATCCCATGTCCCAGGGAGGGGGAACTGAAAAACAAAGATGCAGTACAAAGGTGTTTAGACCATCTGCACTAATTCTCATTATGGTGATGCTTGTAGGGAACAAAACACTGCATTTTGTGAAGGGAAATGGAAATGCATTCTCCTTCATTCAACAACTGTAAATGACAGGGCTTGTTCAGAATCATCTCTGCTGGATCCTGTAGTATCCCACCAGCTGAGATGCATAAACCTGCAGTTATGGGTTCTGCAAGCTGCCTTGTCCACTTAGCATAATGGATGTAAACCGCTTAAAAAAGGGAAAAAAAAAAAAAAAAAAAGAAAGACTCTACTGGCAAACCTTTACATCGGCAAGGAATCAAAGGAATTAGGGAATCAAAGGATTTATGGAATCAAAGGTCCAAGTACTTAGCAGGGCAGTACTTACACTTGGCTTCTGAGCACCTCAGTTTTGTGCATATCCCTCCTCAGACAGGAGGAAACGTCTCTGGGGGTTGGTGATAGCCAGTGCTCAGTATCTTGTTGAAAAACATCCTCAGTGACACTTGAAGGCAACCAGTCTAAGGTATGTATGGCAGGAGGCACCACATCCATGGTGATCTGGGATAACTTCCTGTAAAACAATGAGGCACAGGACAGCTGGAACTCTTAAATTCCTGTGTGGTGGTTTGTGTCCCAGACAAACAGGACCAGGCCTGTGTTGTGTGCAGAAGCCTCTGTGGTTGGGGAATGTCTGGATACTCATGTTCCATGCTAATACTTGCAGAAAAACTGCTTAGTAGGGGGAGACTTTTTCCAGACTCATGTTCTTCACGTGAGCAGAATTTTCTTTTCTGTTGTGCAGCACCTGAAGTCACTCTGAGGCTTCAGGAACAAGCCTCTCACTGTGCACACTGGTCCACATTACCAGTAGCTGGTCAGAGATGTGGTGTGACAGCACCATCCCTCCAATCACACAGTTCCGTGGGTGCTGACATGGCAAAGAACGCTGGGCTGAGGTCACTCACATTTTGTTGTGACAAAGCAACAGGGCAGGAAAAAACCCCAAGTATCTCAAGGCTTAAGTGCTTCAGGCTGCTGCAGATGGGGCAAAAGTGGCCAGAGATACTTGGGAAAGCCCTGTCCTTGTGATGAGATGTGGGCTGAGAGTTTTCTGGCTGGAGTGATATTTCCACTCCTAATTTTCCACTGCTGAAGGCTGTCAGTTTGTGAAAGTACAGCAAACACTGCAAGGACAGGGTACACTTTATTAGCAATTACTCATTTGTCCTCTTTATTAAAAGAAGAAAAAAAAAGAAATTTGTAGGTTGGTTGCTAGGGTAAGTCTAAGACAATGCCAGGCACAAAACAGGTTTTCATGTCTTTGCTCACCAGCTCAGCCATCGATCTGAAAGCAATCGAAACCAAGCAAAGCCTTGTGATGCTGGCCTCTAAGTGTCTCTCCAGGAAGCAGCTTGAGATGGAGACACGAATTTAGCTTAATCACATGCAGAAAACAAAGAAGCAGAAATTACAGCATCACTGGAGTCACTGAGGTATTTTGAGCTGCCTTCTTAAAGTCTTAATAAAAGACGGATAAACAGGTTCCAAAAATATGTGAAACCACCACACCTAAGCCCTGGCCCATTCCGAACATTAAAATGCTAAATTAAATGAAATGTTTTCAAAGGCTTTGAAATGTTTGGTGGTTATTTATATGATGGCCATGCCTTCAAGCCTAGACAAAAATCGAGGCCCCACTGACCATGCACAGCTCTTGCCACTGAAACAGTCAGGGCTGTGCTTCCAAAAAAATGCCAGCTTAGTGCATGTTTTAAAGCTGGGCTGCTGGCTGCAGTGACATGAGAGGACTTCAGAGGACCACTCTGAGACACTGACAGACTCCGTCCTCCATACCTTTTTTCTTTTTTGCCCCCCCAACAATTTCTTTTTAAATGCATTTTCCCTGAACACCCTTCCAGGCCTGTGGTGGAGCAGCGGGAGAGGAGCAGTGTTGGGCCCCTGTTTTTGGGGTTTTGTACTGCTGTAGCTGTGGCACTGCTTTAACCCAGAGGACAGTCTGGGTTCTCTGGAGCACCCCTGGTCATGGATAAAGATGGGTTGTACCTCCAGAGGTTGCAAGGCCTCTGGTCTCTGTACAAAATGCAGGGTATCGCCACATCCCCAGCTCCTGCAAAGCAGGCCTGAATTTTTTCAGAGTATGCTGGGCCTAAAACAAGAGTTTGTCACCAAGTACTGTCCAAGTTTTCAGTTCACATGGCTCTGACATGTGCTGGTTGTGAGGTGCTTGTGAACAGCCAGGTTTTGCTGGCATGATCACCTACACAAAAGTTGTCAACTGTGGGGGAAGCAGCACCAGCTGATGGAATTCCAAGGTGTGCTCCCTGTGAGGCAGTTCAGTGGAGATCTGTGGAGCAGGGAAGGCTGTTTGCTGTTTTCCCTCCCCTGCCACAGCTGGCAGGGAATGGCAGCTGCCGGAGCAGGAGCCTGGCCCTGGCGTCTCTGTCACCCCACAGCCAACAAACCCTGGGCTTTTTCAACCCTCACACATCACCTACCTGTCTGACTCTCCCCATGAAGATAACCCTCAAACCACATTAAACAACTAGTACAGGGAAAGGGAAATTTTGTGCCAGATCCCAGAAATTTTGTAGATGCAACAAGATTAAAATAAAACGACTGATTAGATTCTCTTTATCCACTCGAATGGGGGGGCAAAGGTCACTTTGCCGTAAGTGTTTGTCTTCGTGGTTATGATTCAGCTTGCCAACTGTTGCTGCATGACCAGAACAAATTTATCCTCACAGCTAGAGAACCATTAAGCACCACTTTATCAGTCAGATGTCTAAAAGTCATGTTTGCTGTTCTAATGCACATCCCCAGTATGGATGGCTGCTGAACTGAACGGCCTGTTTGCTTTCTGCTTCCCCCATGGGCTTTTCAACTTCCCTTTCAGAAGAGCTAAACAAACTACTTGATGCATTCAACACTGAAATCAAAAACACAGTGTGGAGGGTGAGTAGTTTGATAAATGTCCTGGAGGGCCTCGGTGGTGCTTGCTGTCTGTGACCGTCAGGCTGGAGCCGCGCAAATGTACCTGAGGCTTAAATAACCCAGATCTCACCCAGGCTGTCTTTGGTTACTGCTTTGCATATTCAGGCTGTAAGTGGAGGCAGCTCAGGAGTCACAGGTGTGTGTGTGGTCGAGCCAAACCACCACTGGCACATCCACTGTCCGGGCAAGAGGAGGACCTGGAGCTGGATGTGCAGGAGCCTTTCCATCCATCCCTGCTCAGAGCAGGCCAACACCAGCCCTGGCACAGGCAGCCTGGCATGCCAGCAGGAGCCAGGATCTATTTTAATTTCAAACAGTCCCCAGAAATAAATAAATAAAACTTTAAAAGAAAACGCCATCAGAAACCATCCTGAAACAGATAGTGAAAAGTTTTCTTCCTGATGCATGCAAAGCCAATTAGCGTGTTACTAAATACCTGCTGGGAGACATCATCATAATAGGAACAATCGGGGCCATTTGAATAGCCAAATATGCTTTTATGCCACATTTGTTTACCTTGTAGAGCGCATCCGCGATATGCATGTAAATGCCAGAGCCTATTTCTTGCTCAGCACAGTAATCCTTCCTGCCCTCAGCCCTCAGTGCGGTTCCTTGTTTGTGCCTGCCGAGGGCTGCTGAGACTTACAACTGTTGGTTTAAGCAAATGCACAGCCCTTCGCCAACAGGAATATCCTGTTCGGGGGAGCCAGTTATATAAACTTAGCTGTGTGCTGCCACAGCAGGGCATTCCACGAAAAAAATGGAGAGGCAGGAGACCCTCACTAGAAACTTCACCATTAGCCTGGGCAGAAACACTGATTTTTCTTCAATGGCACGGGCTGTGAAAGGTTTATTCTTATTTAACAGTGGAGAAAAGCCCACTCAGTGAAAAGAGGCTGGTAAGGTATGAAAGCATCTGAGTACAAGCAAAGGCAGACAAACACAAGGCCTCCAACAAGTCTGGTTCTTGCTTGAGCTGCAGTTTATCAGGGGAACAGGTCAGCATGGCCCCATAATTATACTCAGTCCTACAACAAACAGACTTCAGCCAGGGCATGCAAAGTGAGTGGGAATAGGGAAGTGATCTTTGTTCCTCTTCTAGGTGTAGGAAGCTGAAATGCAGGTAAGTTCTGGCACTATTTCAGCAAGGTGCTTAAGCCTGCATTTAATTTTTAAGCTCTGAAATGTGTGAGTGGGAGCTGGCTCCACCAAGTCAAAGGCAAAACTCACATGAAGTGGGATTTTGCCTTCTCTGAATATGAAAGTGTTTTGGGAGGGAAATAGCTTGCCTCAGGTCACACTGGGAGTCTGTGGCAGAGCTGGGAACTGACGCCAGATCTCTGGAGTTCCAAACTAGTGCCTTAACCTGTTTTTAACTTACTGCACGCGTCCTCCCAAAACATCATTGGGCATTCTTAGATACACCAGATATCCCAGCATGACTGTAAGCCCGTCTCTTGTTTTGGCCAGCTCTGGAGGGTGAGATGAAATACACAGCTTTCATTTAATCTTCTGAGTGATGTTTGAATATGACACAAACAAAGAAAGAGACAAACAAACAAGCCGACCCGGGTGCCCGACTGCAGTGTGTGAGGTACACCACTGCAGAGCCACTGTGCCCATGTGTCAGTGAAACACACAGCTAAAAGACAAGACCCTGATTTATGCAGGCAGTCTGATGCTGTACTGAGACTCCTTCCTCGGTTTCCAAAGCTGGAAGAAGGCACGGCTCTGCTGGGATGGCTCAGAAATTTCCTTCAGCACCAGCGGCTCCATGCAGCCAGCTCCGTGCATCGATTCATTTATTTACTCTGGTTGATCCTGACTTAAACCGATGCTGCCAGCCTAAACTCCTGGCAAACCTCCCCCTACACAAACAGGCGGTGGTCAGCGGGGCCGGCTGCCCTGGCATAGGTGTCGATACTCGCTGAACATTTTGGCACGGCTACGGCAGCTCCCTCCGGAGGGCCGCTGGCGCTCGGGCTGGACGGGAGCTCTCGTCTCACCAGCAAAACCTGGGACCGGCAGACCTCACGGTGGCACTAGAAAACAATTAATCACGGCTCGACAGGACCATCTGCTGCCGATGGTGCAGCCCGGAGAGCTCCTCATGTGCGCTCAGGTCGCGCCGCCTTCCTCGGTTCGCGGCAGGAGACCTAAAGGGTGAAGCCTGTACCTACTCCAAAACCCACTTAGCGCTTCTGGAATACCCTCAGCATTTGTTATCTGGACAGAAATGAACCTTGCCTGATCTGCTAATGCTTGGCAAAAGACTTTTCATCCAGCCTGCAAGCGCCAGCGAGAGGTACCTCCTTCCAGATTCCAGCAGCAATACCTTGCCTTGTTTGACTTATATAAAACGCTAGAAATAAAAGGAAAAAAAAAGAAAAACCTAACAAGGCACAGCCCAACGACTCAAACATCTGGAAACATGATTATTCTCTGCATTCAATTAGTGTTGTGGTTCTTTGCTCCTGAATATCAGCATATGGGTTTTCCCACCTAGGAAAAAAAGCAACAACCCTTATTTATTGCTGGAGATTCAGACGAGCCAAATTCTGCTTATGTGGCCTTGATAAACCAGGGACAACTGTGTCTCTGTAAGGTCTGGTTCAGCCAGGCCATAAAACATGTGAGTACTGCCTGAGAGGTGATGAACAAACCTCTGTTACGTGTGTGCCTGCCAAAAGCAGAATGCGGGGAGGAACACAAACACAGACAGAGGTTTTCACAAGTGACTGAGGATGAAACAAGGTATGTGCAGGCATGAGGGCAGCTGGTTACTCTGCTTCTGAGAACCCAGGTTCTTTACAAGACGATCCTCAAGCAATAAATTAGTGTAGCTATCACTTTTTCTTTTTTTTCTTTTTTTTTTTTTTCTGAAATGGGCAAAACAAACTACTGTCAAAGAGGGAAGGGAGAGATTAATTTCCTCCAATGTGTTCATGTTGGCACTGCCATGGGACTCAGACCACCAGACTTCTTAAAAATTCCTACCTAAGAGGCATATCAGTGGCAGTCAGTCAGTCCTGGATGGGCAGTTGACTCCCCTGCTGGAGGCAGGCAGTCTCTGAGAGTCAACTCTTATTTTTAAACATTATCCCCTACTCATCTGGGTGTGGATATGGTCCACCAAGTACTGTCATGCCAGGCACCACTGGCTGGTCACCCACCTGAGCCAGGGAACATCTGCAGGACCATCACCATGGCTGGTGCACAGCCAACTCAGATCTGCTTGTGTTTTTACAGGAAAGCAGAGTTTTCCCTCACTGGGTGCTGTGGAAGGCGATCTATGCTGGCCCGGCACCTGCTGAATTCAGACAGAACCGACTGTTCTCAGGCAGACCTTTGCTCCAACCTCCAGTGCAAAACTATCCTCAAGGCACTGTCAGCTTGTCCTCACAGCCCTGAAGATCAGCCCTGCAGGACACACATGCCTGTTGCACCAGACCCCAGAAGGACATCTCACTGTGAAATAGTCCACATGACTGAAGGTTGAAGTCACATTCCTTTAGAGGATGGGGCACGAGGCAGACACAGAGGAGAGCTGACCAGTACCAGCTCATGCTGCTGCTGGCTCATCAGACAGATCCAGCATCTCCCCAGCACTCACTGCTTCTCCTCCTGCAAACCTCAGGCTGAAGGTTTGGCTCCCGGCCTTTCCAGGAGCCCTTTCCACACAGAGGTAATAAAAATAGCGAGCTCAAAAAGAGGCTCAAAAAGAGGCTCGAAAAGGGTCTCAAGAGGAATCAGTACTTCTCCATTTAGGGTCAGTGTGTGTGAGTGCCCTTTCAGCCCAGGTGGTGCCTGGAATAGTGAGGAATGCCTCAGAGACCCCAGAAAGGTGCCAAATCCAAAGATCCCAAAAGAGCTGCTGGGCTGCAATGACCCCACACTCCAGGGCAGCAGGTGTGTGAGGGTACAGCCTCAACAGGACTCTATTTTCCCACTCACATGGACATGGAGACAGACAGCATTGCAAAGCAGTGTTTAATGGCAAGGCACAAATCCCTTCCAAAAGCAGAGTTCAACTTTCTCTGCCAAAAGCGTATGTGTTTTGTATAGATTTAATTACATGATACAGGAAAGGAAAGATTTGCCCAGGTGAGTGATGAGTGCCATAGAAATGCCTATAAATAAATAAAAACAGAGCAAACCCAGACATCTTCAACAGAGTTTGAGGGGGAAATCCCCTGCGGCCCCCGCGCGCCAACAAAAAAAAACCAAAAACCCAAACAAACAAAGCCAAAGAATCAAAAAAGCCCCGTCTGGCATTTTCTACTCACTCCCTCATTTTAAGGAAAGAAGAGATCACCATCACCACCAGCACCACCACCTCTTTTTGACACAGGCCCCAGTGCTCATTTGGGCTCACTCAAGTCAAAAGTCACATGGTGGGCACATCTTTATTTGCATTCCCCAGTGTCTCCTTCCTGCTGCTTCTCATCACCTGCTCATCACCTGAGAACATATCTGTGTATACTAAATAATGAGCATCGCTGGGAACCTCATGAATTTTTATGTCATTTGAATTGGGAGGAAAAAAAAATAAAATTGAGCTTTCACACACTTCCCAGGTTGAAAACCCTGACCATGTTATACATTTTCTTCATTGTAATAAAGGAAACAAGATGAGGCCCTACAGGGGCCTGAATGGGGATGTGTGGTTTGCTTTTTCATTGCATCCCACAGACGTGAAGAGCACTTGCCAAGCTGCTGAGCGAGGCCCCGTTGTCTCTTGATTTCTGATTCCTTTTGTCATGTTTTTGAGTCTTTCATCTCAATTTCTCTGTTCGGCAAAGAGTTTTATCATTTCGCTCCCACCACAGGGCTCCAAGGACTGGATCTTTATGAGCAGCACCCAGATGAAAAGTGAGAGCCCCATCTCCCAAACAAAATTATCTGCTTGGCTCCACAGCAAAATTGCAAATTCCCTTGCACTAAACTGGTAATGTTAAATGCTGTCATTGTAATCACGGTGTGGGGGAGAGAGGGAGGAAGAGAGGAAAGGGAAGGCAAGGTTGGACTCAGGGATCTCAGGTGTTTTCCAACCTTACTGATTCTGTGATTCTGTGAAAGAGGGAAAGAAAAAGAAAGGAAGGAAGGAATTCGGAAGGAAGGAAGGAAGGAATTTGGAAGGAAGGAAGGAAGGAAGGAAGGAATTCGGAAGGAAGGAATTCGGAAGGAATTCGGAAGGAAGGAAGGAAGGAATTCGGAAGGAAGGAATTCGGAAGGAAGGAAGGAAGGAAGGAAGGAAGGAAGGAAGGAAGGAAGGAAGGAAGGAAGGAAGGAAGGAAGGAAGGGAAAGGAGGGAAAGAAGGAAGGAAAGGAGGAAAAGAAGGAAAAGAAGGAAAAGAAGGAAAAAAGGAAAGAAAGAGAAAGAGAAAAAGAAAGAAAGAAAGAAAGAAAGAAAGAAAGCAAGAAAGAAAGAAAGAAAGAAAGAAAAGAAAGAAAGAAAAAAAGAAAAAAGAAAGAAAGAAAACAACAGCAGACCTACCATACTTCAGAGAAGTATCATCTGCTGTAGCCCAGAACAGCTCTGGGTTTGAGACATTTGTATATGAAGGGGGAGGAAATCAGAGCAGCTGTTACTCCATCGAGCACTGCTGAGCCATTTTGGCTGCCTGTAAATTTTCCTCCTACCAAGCTCTCTCCTGTTTTCACATCCCTGTCTTGGGAGCCATGCAGGCAGTGGCAGGGTGGACCCTGTGTGCCTCCAAGTGCTGGCTGTCAGTCCTGCCTGGGAAAAAAAGAGTCACAGCATTTATGCTGGGAGGTCTTTCTGCCGTCACCTTGCTCCCAGTAGCCAGGCAGTGCAAAGCAACAGAGAAATACTGAAAAAGTCTGCTGAGTGACTTCCCTGTGCTTCCTTCCCTGGGGAAATTCATGCACCAAGTTTTATATATAATATACATCTGCAGAGGAAGAGATTTCTGACTTGTGCTCCTGTGCTGCCTAGTGGGATGTGTTCATGGACAGTCAGTATTTATTTCAATTACTAACTTGAGCAGAGTTATTAAATGTAAACTGTGGCACCTTATGTTTAGCACGAAATAAAATGCTGGGAGAAGCCAGTCAGAGAAAACCTCTGACTTAACACAGTGGTTTGGCCAATGTTTAAATCATTCCTTTGCTCTGTATTCTCCCATACCTCCCTTCCCCCTGCCTCCCTCCCCCCCTCCTTTGCCTCGTTCACACACAGCTTCCAATGCTGGACCCTGAAGATTTGGATCTTAAACTTTTTCAAAGTGCTACCTATTTATATATAATGCTTTGGATTTGCTTATGCAGTTCATTTGCATAGCCCCAAATCAGCATAAACCCTAACCTCATCTTACCGAGGGGATTTACCTGCAACCAAACGAATTTGGTTTGTTAATGAAGTAGTCGGATTCCCAGACAGCCCTGATACACCTTGATCACTTCTTAGAAAGAGATTTCTCTCACCTGGAACGAATTTCAGTACTCAGTACAAAAGGACACTGAGTTTTTGACACTCGCTGTTCAAGACCTAGGACACAACAGGAGGGAAAGACGTGCAGAAACAGGGTTTTGAAAGTGTAATCAAAGAGAAAAACCTGGAGCTAGATTTGGGCCAATAAACATTGCTGTGGTCAGTTTCCCTCTCCACGTAACAGTAAACATAACAGCAGCAAATACACAAACCCCACAATTATTAATAATGCCTCAGTAATAAAGGTGTACAAATAAATAATGAGTTATTCCAGCCTGTGTACATGTTTAGGTACATGAGCTGGAAAACTCTTTGACAAACAGTGTACTCATGAATCTTTGCGAGATGTAACAAAAAAAATCCTGAAAAGTTTTTTTTTCTGTTTTGAATAAAATGTGACAAAACACCCGTCCTTAAACAAAAAAAAAGGGATTGATGGGTAGGGGCTTCTCAGATGTCCTGGAAATCAAAAAAACCAAAATAACCAGTAAGCCAAAACGTCATAAATATTGACTGAAATATCATATTATGCTATATATCCTGGAATTCTTCCAGTCTACAGTAGACCGGATTAACTCATCCATATGTAAAAATCTCATATTTACTTTCTCTTCATGAATTCATTAAAAAAATCAACCAGCGTCAAATCCTTCCAGCCTTTGGTAGTACACAACGAACTCAAGGCTGATTCAGAGCTGGAGGTTAGATCCTTTCCTTCTCTGTAGTATGTAGGAAAGGGGAAGCAGCAGGAATCTGGAAGGCAGCAGCCTCAGAGACTACAGAAAATAAATACTTTTTTTTCTTCTCCTCCCCACCCATATTTTTAGGCTAGTCCATAATTAATCACGGAACTCCTTGCCACAAGGTCCCTCAGAAGCCAGAAGCTCAGGAAGGCACTGAAGAGGATCAAATATTTATTAAGTGGAATCTGCAGAGCTACAGCATAAAATAAACACAGGTTGGAAAAGCATCTGTGCTTCTCAGGCTCCTGAGCTTGAACAAACCTGTAATCATCAGGGCTCCCTGGAAGGGAGTTTTCCAGGGAGAGCGAGGTGGGATCACCCCAGAGACACCCATCACAGGGCTACTTGTGCCTTTCAGCCCCATTTCTGGCCAGTGGCTGCAGCAGAACACCTGTGGCCGGACAGAAGCGGCCACTGCCCTGCCCTGTGCTGCTCTGCTCCTCCTCTGCACCACAATTACAAGTTGTTCTCTTTGCACAGGAGGCCTTGGCAGTGAGTTTTACATTGTGAACATGGGAACCTTGTCAAAGCAAATGCTGGTTAGAAGGTGTTTGCAGAAGGAAGGTAGTCAAACATCTTGTACAGGTGACAGCAGCATTGTAATATTCTCTAAAGGTGCAGAGAGCACGAACAGTTACTGGGGAGGCAGGAAGGCTGAAAGCGGAGAAGTTGTTTTGCTTCCCACTGGAAAGCATTTGGATATTTTGAAACACAATTAATAATCTGCTGCACAGCCAACAAATTCAGCCATCCCTCGTCAGGCAGGGGAGTCTGTTGCTGAAACAGTGTGATGTGGGAACTGAGAACGGACGGCCAAGCCTTGTACATCGCAGCGCAAAGACAAATGCATCCCTTTGGGTAGCCTCCTTAGGTTGCCAACAGCATTATTGAATCAGTATGTTTTGAGTCTAAACTCAGGATAAAACCCTGTCCAGAGCTTGGAAAGTAAATCCCAACATGCTTCAGTAATTGCCATCGGTGTTGCCCCTAGTACTTTATCAACGTACTAACTCACAATGTTAATTTTTATCAGAAAAGAGGAATGGATGACTGATGCTAAGCCCCCAGGAGATCCGCCAAACTGGAAGACCCTATATGAGATTTGGACAACAAAAGGTGCTGACACCATGGCACTTTCCCAAAGGCCTGATGTGTGAATCAAACTCATGCAGAAACCTCGAGAAGCAGCTTTCCACACATGAGAAAAGCCCTCTCTGCAGAATTGCTACACGGCAGGAAGTGCAGGGTGGACTCAGTGGCAAAAGCCCAGGGAGTGAGGTTTTCCTACATGGCAAGCGCAAGCCTGGTTCCTCAGGCCAGCAAAATTAGAGAGCCTTCCCATGCCTTTCCAGGGTTGGAAGGGCAAAGCACACCCAAAACTCTGCTCCTGGCATCCATAAGGAATTCCACGGGGCTCCATCCTTGGCCCTGTGCTCTTTAACATCTTCATAAATGACCTGGACACAGGACTGGAAGGGACACTGAGCAAGTTCACAGACGATACAAAATTGAGAGGAGCTGTTGAGTCCCTCGAAGGCAGGGAGGCCTTGCAGAGAGGCCTGGACAAATGAGAGATGGGAGATCACCAACCGTATGGAGTTTAACAAGGGAAGGTGCTGGATTCTGAACCTGGGATGGTCCTGGGGGCCCAGGTCGATGGCCAGCTGGACATGAGCCAGCAGTGCTCTGGAGCCAGGAGGGACATCCCTGTCCTGGGGGCACCAGGCCCAGCATGGCCAGCTGGGCCAGGGAGGGATTGTCCTGCTCTGCCCTGGGCTGGGGTGGCCTCACCTGGAATATTGTGTGCAGCTCTGGGCATCCCAGTGTAAAAAAGACGTTAAACTGTTAGAGAGTGTCCAAAGAAGGTTGTGAAGATGGTGAAGGGCCTTGAGGGGAAGCCATGTGAGAAGCAGCTGAGGGCACTTGGTCTGTTCAGCTGGAGAAGAGGAGACTGAGGGCAGAGCTCACAGCAGCTCTGCAGCTTCCTCGTGAGGGGAAGAGGAGGGGCAGCTCTGATCTCTGCTCTGTGGTGACCAGGGACAGGACCCAGGGAATGGCCTGAAGTTGTGTCAGGGGAGGTTTAGGTTGGATATCAGGAAAAAGTTCTTCTGCCAGAGGGTGGTTGGACACTGGAACAGGCTCCCCAGGGAAGTGGTCACAGCCCGCTCTGTCAAGCCTGACAGAGTTCAAGAAGCATTTGGACAACGCTTTTGGGCACATGGTAGGACTCAGGGATGGTGCTATGCAGGGCCAGGAGTTGGACTCAATGATCCTTGAGGGTCCCTTCCAACTCAGCTTATTCTGTGATTAAATCTGTGATTCTGTGATACTGGGATATGCACAAACAGAGTCTGATCACCATCGAGGAGGCTCCCATAAAATGAACCCCTGTGTGCTGGTGGTGTGGCATTTCCTGTCAGATCATTCCTAACTGCTGTGGCAGTAGTGGGGTAAATAATTCTGGTTAACTGCAGGACATCTGTTTTTAAAATTAAAGACCTTCAACCAAGTAGTATAGGGAAGCTGAACTATTTAGTTGAATAAAGCCTGAAAGTTTAACAGTGGAGAACTTGAACGGCAAGATTTAAGCAAGCCTTAGCTTGTGCTTGATAAACAAGCACGCTGTACCCAAAGCAAAACCATGCAAAACTTTTCAGGGTTGAAGCAAGATAGCTGCAGTGATAGCAGCACATGATTACCCTTCTGCTCACCCAGGTTTCACAGTGAAAGCAGCTCAGCATGTTCCGTGTTCCCTAAAACTTCTTCTTAATTAGCAAGTCATGAGGTTGACCCCAAGCTAGCCAGGTCTGTGTGAAAATCACCATCTCGGTTACAAAAGAAGTCACAGCTCCAAGAGTACGGAAAACATTACTGAAGGGAAAAGGTGCAGCTGCCTAATGCCTCTTGTGAGTAGCTATTAGGGCCGCCTGTCTCCTGTAAAACTCTGGGAACGCATGCTCTAAATATAGAATAAACATTAATAAAGCACAAACCACTTTTTCCCCTCCCGTCTTTCACACCATTAAGGTTCTAGCCTTGAGGGCTCACAGGTATGCATCCAAAGGTGAAGAAGAGACTGACAGACACCTATATGCATCCAGGGTGGAGAACAAGGCTGCAGAAACACCACCACCGCCCACTTCCACGCTGCAGAGACAATTTCTGCACTCGGTGGCAATGCCTTCAGCAGCAATGAAAATGTTCCCCCGGTACAGTCACGGCAAGAGCGAAGGGCAGACGAAACGTGAGTCATCCAGGTGTACGGCAGACAGGGGAATGTGGGTGTGTTACCCTGTGGCTCCAAGCCAGTGTGACCTCAATTAAATTTCGGTGAATGATGGGCCTTCCCCTCTTTTAAGCACACACTCTTCTCCTCGGTCTCCAGAGATACATCCACTGAGCCTAAACACAGCTATTTAATCTGGGGAGCTCTCCTGGCAGGCCTGAGTCAACCCGTGGTGGCCCTGGTGGTGGTGTTCCTCTCCATATCAGTTTTGCTCACCATACCTTGGGTTTACTTCCTCCTACCAGCTCCTCTGCCACATCCAGATCCCTGCCAGAGTCCTGCGGCGTAATCACTGGTCTGTCTGTCCCCAACTTGCAAACCATTCCTATTCTCCTGCTGCCTTAGAGCACGCAACTCAATCACACTCAGGGGAGGAAAGCCTGGGACAGACACAGGTTAATTTGGAAATTCTTGCACTCAAATGCCGTTAAAAGTGCTTGCCAGGGACTTCAGTGAAAGCAGGCTAGCTCCAAGATCCAGCACACTCTCATAGGAAACCTGTGTAAACTAATTCTGTTGAACCGTTAGCACTCGGGGTGATTAACCACAGCAGTCTCTGATCTTCCCTTATTAAACAGAAGGAGAATGAAATTCACTGATTCATATCAGCTTAATATAAATCCTTGTGAGATTCGCAGTCGAGTTCAGCTGTGGCAGGATCTGGTAACCACTGTGGGGGAAAAGAAGACTCTCTTGCAAGGCCCCCTCCATGTGACAGGGGGTGGCTGGAGCCACTTGTGCTGGGTCACAGTCAAACCCAGGCTCCCAAGCCGCGGTGTGCAGCAGACAAGTGCACAGCAGTTGCGGCTCTGAGAAGATTTTTACTCTGATGCCACTTTTGAATACTTGGCACTCGGCAGGCAGGCAGGCATGTGCCATCTTGTTTTAAACAGCTCCATCTATACGTGCTAAGCGCGCTCCAGAGCGATTTGGACTAGGGGTGAGCAGGATTAAGGACGGCTGCAGTTTGACTGCAGAGGTAACTCTGTGCTGCAAGAGCTTTTGCTTTCAGTAGCTGAAATAGTGCTCTGGGGCAGCTCTGGAGGTGCTCACCCCACGTCAGAGAGGCCAGCCCTAATAACCTCAAACCCTGACTTTAGATGCCCCAGCAAAGTGGTGCATGAGTACAGCTTTAGCAACGCCAAACAATGTTTTTCAAGACATACTTACAAGACTGCTCAGTGTTTTACATATGTTTTTACGAGATATGCTTTTTGATACATGTGTTGTTTCACTGCATCCATGGGCAATCCTGCACCTAAGTGCAACTCCAGGATGCCAGACACAACGAAACAGGTGGCAAACACAATGTGCCATTTCCAGCTCTACTTACCAGAGCACTGGTCGTGTCAGCATTTCCCCCGGAGACCTCCTTAAGAGTAAGGACTGCCTCTCATGGGTTGCATGCTCTAAGGCAAAAAGTGAGAAGTTGGCTCCTGTCCCAAAAAAGTACAGGAGTAGCAATTTTGAAATGGTTAAAGACACAGCAGCATTTCCTTTTAAATACAAAGTTACAGTCGTGTCCCTTTCAGTCTGGAAATTCATGCACGAGGACAGCTTAGTTAGGATCAGGGCAAAAAAAGGACATTAAAAAAAAATCAAGTGGAATAGGGAACAATGCCCTGTTTCAAGAATGCCATTGTTCACGCAACTAGAAACCTGGGGTCCATAAAAACATCAAGCAGAAACTGAAGCTGGCTGAAGCAGATAATGCCTTACTAAATGCTAGAACATCTTACAAAATTCTTCAGGGTGCATAATGACAGAACGCTTGAAAAGCAAAAGAAACCAGTTTCTCAGATGAAATCTTCACATTCCAGTACTTACAGATGTGCTAGAACATAGACCTTGCACACATGTGAGAGGTTCTGAACGGCAAAAAGGAGATCCTATACCTACCAAGTGTGCCCTGGCATGATCGGATGGGACAGCAACACTTCAGGCCCTCCAGCACACGCCAGCTTCAATGCTAACCTTGGATCTCTCATCGAGAATTCACAGGCAGAGCAACAGAGGACGTAAAAAAATGGCTGGTTTGATTGTAAAAAAGTTTTCACATGGAAAAAGCTTCAGATAAAGGATGACTCATAACTTTAATTTAGCTTTAAATACTTGCTATTTGCAAACCAAACAAGATATTCCCTACTCCCTGTGTTACCTATAAACCAAATCAACAAAGATAGCTTTCAGTTGAACAAAGCACGCCTAGGCGATAAGGGGTGAGGAATATTTTCTGCATCATTATATTACTTACACAAACTCAGGGAGAAATGGCACCAGTCCCCACACAAACACCACATCAAAATGTGAACTTTAGTAGCATTCCAAAGGCACATTCAGATATAAAAATTTGATATTGCCACTTTTGTTTCAACTACTACAAAGATAAAAAAACCTCTTGCCTGCTATTTTTTTCTCTCAGCTTTACTGGACACTACACACACCCAAAATTCCTAGCTGACAGACATTACAAATCAGCTGAAGAGGAATCATTTCTTCCCTTTTAACAAAGAGTAGTGAGAAAAACAGGTTCTATCCACCCGGCATTAATGTGGAAATCATCTGTTTGCTACACATTCTGTAAGGCAGCTGGAACAATGAGGTCCCGAAGGAAAAGCACCACGGGGCTGGACATGACCCGGAGTGGGCTCACCGCCCCGGCACGTGCCGCTGGAGGGACGCCGGGGACCTGGCAGCAACACATCCTCAGTCCCTGCATGGTCAGCCTTCCCTGCCTACGCGTGCATTCCTGTGGGAATCCTGGCTCTTCGCTGAGTGACCGGATTCCCAGGAAAGAGCAGGTTCCAAAAAAAAAAACCCAAAAAAACCCCGGTGCAGGTGATGGTTAAGTGGCGTTTTGTGCACGCGCTCTTTATTCTCCGAGCCAGGTTTGTTCTTTTCTCGACATTACTCAGTGGGTTTTCCTTCACTCACACTAAAGTGGTTACCACCACTTGCCTAAGAAATCCAGGGCAATGAAGCTGGGAATCCTTCATTGCTGAAAAGAATGCTAAGGAAAAAAAAAAAAAAAAGAAAAATTCTAGAATTTATCATTGGATGCGTAAGGTCTTATGTCCCAGGCAGAAGTACGTCCTCTAAAAAATAATTTAAACTCAGTTACTTTAAAAATGGTAAATTACAGTTTCACCTACACAGGTGAGATAAGTGGCAATTCGACATTCAGAGCAAAAACTTTCCATACACCTTTTTCCTTAAAAAGAGATGTTACACCAGCACTGCACTTACACAATCCTGTCTTTCAGAGTCTTGAGACTACAAACGTTTGCCACCACCCCCTCCTTGCCTTGGTAAACTCAACCACCAACAAATACCTAACAAATTTTCTTTAGCCATGTCCATGCACAGAAAAAAACTACAGCAACCATTCAGATAAAATATTATAGGTTTATTTAAAACTTATTTTCACCTTGAGTATGCAAAATACAAATTCCAACAAAATGTTCATTATTACTTCGTAGTTTACAAATATACAAAATAGAAGTTTGCTTAAATTTATATTACATATTTATTATGTAAAGAACTATATAGAAAACATTTGTTCTGCTTAAGGCATATTTGGGAATAAACCATTGTACAAACTATTGCACATCGAAACCACAGTGCATTACGGACTGTCTGCATAAAGTTATTTTCTTAATAAAAAAGATAAACCAGGGTTATTCACCTGATTTAGGTCAAAATTGGCAATCGGAAGACAAAAAATAGTTCCTTGTCAGATATGCAGCAGTTTGAGAACTTTGGCTTCCTGTTTTTGGTACCTCTAGAACCAACAGTCACTAAGCACCATGAAATAGGCTTTCAAAATATAATTCTGTACCTGAATTTTTCCTCCTCTTTTAACATTGTAATGGCTTTTAGAAGGAAAAAAAAAAAAAAAAGAAAGTACAAGACGACGTGTACATCTAATATTGCATTGAAAGGAAATTAAGGGAATGTCATTTCCCTGTGTAATATCCCCACCCTCCAAACTATATACAGTCTGTTTAACCCTGATATCCGTGACTTCCAGTCACTCCTTGGCATTCTGTAGTCCAGAAATAATTCAAGTTGGATTTACAAATGGAATGATAGAAGATCCAGTCATTGACCCCAACGTCTTTGGTTCTCTGAAGTGTATAACTATAGAAACAAAGAAAAGTTGCAATGTCCATATGCAGTTATCCCTCTTTTCCACTCTTTGGAAGACTTCACCTCGATTATCTGTAGTGCTTAAATTGAGTTCTCCCCATCTTGTGGAAGACAGTCCTTGTGCTGTAAATACTGAATCTCTGCGGCAGTCGGGGGAAAGATCCACTGCTCTCCCAAATCAGAAGTGCCGCTTCATGTGTAAGGCAAGGTGGTCCGACCTGGAGAACGCTCTGTCACAGCGCTGGCACTGGAAAGGGCGGTGGCCTGTGTGCTTTCTGTAGTGACGAGTGAGTTCATCGGATCGGGCAAACTTCCATCCGCAGCCTTCCCAGTCACAGTGATAAGGCTTCTCACCTGTAAAAAAAAACCAAGCAATGAAACACATCACTTAGGGTTTTTGGTTTTTTTTTTCCTTGTGGCTATCCCTTGTAGCACCTTCTTTCAAGCAGTTGTCCTGGATAAAACAAAGGGTGGTCAAACACCACAAACTTCTTGAAGCAGTTGCAAACTACAAAGACTAAAAGAGCAAGGCTCTTTTAGTACACGTGCTACGAAATGCTGGTGTCATTTAAATCTTCACTAAAATGCTTGTTTTTGCTGCCTTGCACACGAGACTTCAGAGCACCTGAGTGTGTATTTTTGCTGGCGGTGTTACACAATCAAATAGCAACCAGAAATAACTCAGCAGACAACGTACTTAGATAATTGCAGGTCTCAAGAATTAAAAAACAGCCGGAAACTGTTTTCATTAGCTCAGCCTGATTAAGGACTCAGTCTTACTAGTGTCTTCATTATACAAAAACCACTGTTGATGGCAAGATGAGCTTCCCTAACAATTACACACTCCCTGTCCTACACATCCTGGGGATGGTGCTGACTGGCTTGGGGCAGATGTTCACTGATCACTTGCCAGATCTTTTTCCCCCTGCTGCCACTACCTGAAGAGGTAGCCTAACTACCACAGTGCCAGTCTCTTTTCCCTTTCCCACCTCCTCTTCAGGAGAAAGTTTTGAATCGGGTTCACAACCCAGGGATTCCAATTATGCAAATGCCCAGGTTATTTAGTCACAGTTACGGAATGCTCACGCTGGCGAAACCCGTGCGCTGTACCTGCTTTCACAAGCTCAGTTACTGCAACTCTGTGCTCAGCTGCAAGGTTAAAGTGTGAAACTGGTCTCAGATACACACTTTGGACAGATTTTACCCCAATTCTAGCCGCAGCTAATTAACAGTTAAACTCTGCTAGTGCAGGAGGAGATGTCCTCCCATAGGTGGGGAGGACATCAGAGCTGCCAGCTCAGCTGAAAGCCCTTGCTCTCCAAGGGATCCATCTCGCTTTTCCCAAAAAGGGAGCAACAGCTTGCAGAGGTGCACAACCTTCCGCCCTACAGCCAGCCAAGACAGGGGAGCGTGTGCTAAGCACTTAACTCCCTACAAAGAAAGCAGTTATCTCTGAGAGAGGTCTGCTGCCTCCTCAGAAGTGGGCCAACATCATCCAGAGCAACAAATCCCAGCCGGCTTCCAACTACCTGATAATTAGCTAGCCACACAGCAAGAGAGAAGTAACAAACTCTGACTTGGCAAGAAACCCACCTGCTCCCACATCTGAGTCACTCTGAACCATTAAGCAAAATGTCAAGCCAGTAAGTGAAGACTACACAGGACTTCACGTAGCCAAGGGGGGGAAGGAAAAAAAAAAGCCCGGAAATCCAGCACAAAAAAGTTATGTCTTGTTGCTTTCAGCCCTCCTCCTGTGCTCAGGCCCTTCCACTGTCCGAGGGGGTCACCCTGACCCCGCAGTGGGACTAACCTGTGTGGGTTCTCAGATGCGCCTTGAGGTGAGAGCTCTTGGTGTAGGTTTTGCCGCAGCCCGCATAGTCACAGGTGTGTGTGGCCGTCCTTTTCCTAGGCCACGACCGGCGTCCCCTCTTGGGCTTGGTCTCCTCAGGCAGGCAGCTTCCCGGTGGCATCAGCTCTAGAGGCGGACAGGGGGAGTGAGCACCGCCGCGGCCAGCGCCAAAGCGGGGACATCCGCTGCCCCAGCACCACGGGGACTCACCTTGGTACTGGAGCGTGCCGGGAGGGAGCTGCTCGGACAGGAAAGCGGGGTAGCCAGGGGCCGGGGGGTACCCCGGGGGCAGCGGCAGCGGGGGGTGGCCCAGCCCCGGCGTGGCGGGGAGACAGTCTCTGCCGCTCAGCATCTCCTCGGGCCCCAGCGAGGGCGTACTCCGGGCGGGCAGCGGGCGGCTGCCCAGGGCGAAGTCGTGCTGGGGGGCTCCTCGGGGGCTGCTGCCGTGCGGCGGCGGCGGGGCTAGGGTGCACGGCGGCGCGGCCTCCTGCTTGATTTTGGGGCACATCCGCGGCAGGGAGGTGTAGGGCGCCCCGGGGCCGTCGGCGCCGGGCGGAGGGGCGGCGGGACCGCTCTTAGGGCTAAGCCCCGGGTGGCTGTACTCGCCCACCGCCTTCACCACGAACTTGCCCTGCAGGCTGCCCAGGGGCGGCAGCGCGGCCGGCGCTGGCAGGTACACCGCGTCCAGGTCTGGCCGCATCAGCTCGGCCACGAAGCCTCCCGAGGGGGACACGTCGGTGATGTCGGCCAGGTTGAAGGGCGCGGCGGACCCGGCAGCGGGAGCTCCGTCGCAGCTGCCGCCGCCGCCGCCGCCGCCGCCGTAGAGGAGACCGGCGGGCTCGGGCCGGGGCAGCGGGTAGGCGAAGGGCCCGGCGGGGCAGGGGCTGGCGGTGGGGGCCGGAGTGGCGGCGGGGGCCACCACCACGGTGGCGGCGGCGGGCTCCTGGTGCATGAGCGAGTTGGAGAGGATGAAGTCGAAGTCCAGCAGCTCGTTGAACTCCTCGGCGTCACGGCGCGGCCCCAGCGCGGCGGCGCCTTCCAGCTCCGACGGCGGCGTCTCCACAGGCCGCGCCGACAGCGCCGGCGGCGGCCGCTTCAGCTGCGACAGCTCCTCCCGCCAGCGCTGCGGGGACATTCGCACGGCTCAGCCCCGGCCGCGCCGCGCCCGCCCCGACGGCCCCCGCCCCGCCCGGCCCCGTCCCGTCCCGCCCCGCCCGGCCCCGTGCGTGTCGCGTTGCACCTGATGCTCAAGATCGGAAGAGCGTCAGGTGC